>NC_143053.1:40872727-41175757 GCF_052426305.1 Pelodiscus sinensis | reverse complement strand
GAGATGGGCTTTGCATGAGTGCTTAGTGCTTGGCAAAAGTATGCTCAGAGGCCCATGAGGCAACTCTACAAATGTCTGCAGTTGAGCCCTTGTGTAGAAGGGCTATGGAAGCAGCTACAGCCCGAGTGGAGTGAGCTTGGATGTAGATAGACTAGAGGGATTAACATCATTAGCGTTGTAGCAGAGCTAGATGCAGTCCGAGATCCAGTATGACAATATAGATAAATAGTATTATAATGTTTTATAGAAACTTTGTATTAAGCCCTTTTTCATATAACTTTATATCATTTTCATATAACTTTGTAAGTCTTTTTATAATGTTATAGTCCTTAGGAATAATTACGGTAAAAATAGTGTCTTTGTATTAGAAGTAAAATAGATCTCTCCCCTTTTACTTGATTGCCCTGTTGAATGAATAAGGTGTGAATGAATAAGGTGTAGAAGGCAAACACCTCCAAACAGCTGCAGCAGTTGGAGAGGGGAATGGGACCAGATCCAAGGACAATAAGATCTGTCCAGTGGCCCCATTGAGAAAGATCAGATATATTGATGGCCTTGGGAGTCAAGCACCTTCTCTGGAAGCAAATTCAGAAACCCTCTTTGAAGATGTCTTGTCTTGTCAATATCGGAGCATCAATCCAGACTGTCAAAAGCCCAACTCCTCTCCTCCCCCATGTATCTCACCTGGCCAGTGAAGTTAAGGTCAGCAACTAGTTGGTAACAACAACAAGATGTAGCGTGTTTGTGTGTATGTGAGTGCATGAGTGTAATATATCATATGCATATGATACAGTGGTGACTGATATATGTATTACCAATAAATGTGGCATTTTGCCTTATTCAATTGAAAAAGATCCCGTACAATTCTTTAAGCACAACAAAAGTCTCTGCAAGGAGATGGCTTTACCTTTGCTATGCTCTGCTATGGATCTGAACAATTTAGGTGAAGAGCTGCAGGGTTTTGTCCTGTGGATATAAAAAGAGAGTGCTATGTGTACATCCAGTATGTGCATTGTTGACTTGAAGGAGTTGGCATGTGGCTTTGGGAAAAATATAGGAAGGTGGATAGTGTAGTAGTTCATGTGGAAGGAGAAGCAAATCTTTGGCAAGAATGTAGGGTTAGTGCAGAGGGTCTCTTTATCTTTAAAGAAAGTTGTGTATGATGGTGCAGCAATCTCTCCAGTGTGTCCAGCCGAAGTGATGGCCATGAGTAGCACTGTTTTCATCAAAAGGTGCAAGAGTGAACAAGTTGCTATTGATTCGAAAGGCTGCCGTACAAGAGCATTTAAGACTAGGTGATGGTCCTAGGGTTCAGCAGTGGATTGATATCAGCATAGAGTAGTTGGAGACCTTTGAGGATTTGCTTAGTCATTGGACATGCAAATGTGGATGTGTTGTCAATCTTTATATGGCAAGTAATTATGGCAGCAAGATGTACTTTAATAGAGCTTAGGGAGAGGCCTGATTGTTTGAGGTGTCGAAGGTAGTCGAGAATTGTAGGGAGGGATCCCTCAGTTGGAGGAATTTCTTTATCAGAACACCAATGGGAAAATCTTTTCTATTTTTACATATAGGTTTTGTGAGTGCAATGAGCTCTGCTATGAAGTAATGCTAGTTGAACAGGTAACATGTTCTGAGCATTTTTGTTCTTAAGCAGAGAACCACTGAGGTACCGTGCCTTGAGGTGGAGCATGTGCAGGTTGGGGTGCTGTGTCTGCATTCCCAGTTGATATAAAAGGTTGGAGGTGTATGGGAGAGTGATTGACAAAAAGTCCAACATTCTGGTGAGGAAGGGGTACCAGGGCGGTCTGAGCCATGAGGGAGCTATGAGTATGACAATGGCCCTATCCCTCCATATTTTCTGCACTACCTTGTTGAGGAGAGGAATGGATGGGAATGTATACAGTGGTTGGAGTCCTATTTGATTAGAAGGGCATCTCCCAGAGATCCTTTGCTCATCTCCGCTCTAGAGCAGAAGAACTTGCATTTTTTGTTGCTGTGGGTGGCAAAAAGGTCTATCATGGGATGACCCCAACAATCAAAGCCATTTGTGGTCTGGGGGAAGGGCTCTGCTGAGAGCATCTGCAGTGGTGCTAAGAGCTCCTGGGAGATAACAAATGGTTCTGGCTATACCGTGTTTAAGGCACCAATTCCATAGGGTCATAGACTCTGTGCAGAGTGTATGTGAATGGACCCTGCCTTACCTGATTATATAAAACATTCATCTACATTGTCTGTGGAGACTTGGACATGTTCGTTGGCAATGTGGGACAGGAATCAACTGCAGGAGTATCAAATTGCATGGAGCTCTAGAATGTGTAGTGCTCTTTCTATGTTGGACCATAGTCCCTGAGTGGTATGATATGCCAGATGTGCTCCCCGTCCTGTAAGGGAAGAATCTGTGGTGATGGTCACTGAGAGTTTTTGAGTCATGAATGGGACCCTTGAGCAAAGGTTTCTGGCAAGTGTCTACCATGTCAGAGAGTGTTTTACTTAGGGAAGGCTAGAGAGGGGCCTGGAAAGAGAGTGTATGTTTGGTCTGTACTCTGTGCTGAGCCATCCCTAAAGGCGGCGCATAAAAATATGTGCATTCCAGACAACAGCATTGTATGCTGCCATGTTACCCAATGGTTGGAGACAGTAATGGGCTGTGACCTGAGAAGCAATAGCAGTTATTGCATCTAGTTGAGCTCCTATTAACTGTATCATTTGTGTTGGAGTAAGTGTTGATTTTGTTTCATTTATTTGCAGGCCGAGGGAGATGAAACATCTGATGTTGGTAGAAGTACTCAAGAGGGAATCGTGTCTGGAGTATGCTTTCAGGAGACAATTGTCCAGGTAAGGAAAAAAAATAATGCCTTGCTTCTTGAAATAAGCTGTAGCTACCACTAAGAATTCGGGGAAAAAAACTCTTGGGGCAGTAGAGAAGGCCAAAAGGTAGGACTTTGTATTGATAATGGTTGGAATCTAAGATAAACAGGAGAAAATGTCTGTGAGCTGGATAAATGGAAATGTGAACATATGCATCTTGTAAATCAAGGGATGAAAACCAGTCTTCCTGTTCCAGCACTGGAATAATAGTAGCAAGAGTCACCATATAAAAATCTCTGTTTTTACTGTATTTGTTAAGGGCTGTAAAATCAAAGCTTGGGTGCCATCCCCACTTTTCTTCCTGAGAACAGAGATCCTTTCCTATGTACTGGTTGGGACCAGTTCTGTAGCTCCAAGTTAGAGATGTTGGACCTCCTGGTAGAGCAATAACTCATGAGAGTGGTCCCTGAGGAAGGACAGGTTAGGGGATTGGATAGGTGGTATGGGAGCAAAGGGGATTAAATTAGGAAGCTGCAAGCAATGTACTGCATATCTACAATCCCTGAATGGTCCCTTCTATGAGAGAGAAATATTTGGCTAAGACGACAAGGGTTAACTAAACTGACAGTTCCTTTGAGAAATTCTCAAGCCAAAGAAAGTTGAAAGGGGGAGGAGGGTGAAGGAAAGGAGAGGAAGATATATGAATGATTAAAATATCTAAAAGGAAATCAGTAATTTTGAAACTCCGGAGCTGGAAACAATTAAAGGCTGGCTGGCAACTGTCAAGAATCAATAAAAGAAGGATGCAATTTCTAATAATTCAAAAATAAAATATGCTGATAAGTTAAGAAAGAGGTGAATAGGAAACTAAATCTGTTAACAATTATTGTCAGTGCCAATGCTGCCTTGGAGGAGTCACGTTTACCACCTCCACTCCAGCAATTATAACAATATGTACTCACCATTCTCCCAGGATAGCTATACCCACTGATCTCACTAACATTAAGGAGCTGCTGGCATTTGTTTTTTTGGAATTTATCACTCAGCTGTTTTGAATCACATTGAGCTAAAATTTGGTTTACAAGTTGTCTATTCTAATACTGATCTTTTTGTGTATGTACAATGTGTGTTTATGTGTAATATGTATATTTTCTGTATAACTTCCAGCCCAGACATAAATTGTACTGTCTCACCCTCTAACAGGAGGTCTGATCACTTAAATATTACTGATGTTTCACTTACTCGTCAAAAAGCCTACAAGCTGGTGAGCCAGCAGAATTTTGCAAGGCTTGTATATGCATTGTGTGGGTCTAGTTCACCTTTCTGTGGCACCATTTTTCAGGATGCACAATAGAAAGGTGAATCAGGCTGTATGTGTGCACACACGTCACATGTAACATGATGATATCCATGTGATTTCCTTAATTTCTGTAACCAGGTGATAAACTGCATAGCCATGTGATAAATTGCATTTATTTTCCACCTTTTGACCTTCTCACTTGTACTCTGCCCACTAATCCATTTCTGCTGGGACTACTTCTAACATTCCAATCCTCTGAGCTGCTTTTAAACAGCCAGCATTTAAAAAAAAAACTGTCACAAATTGTTTCCTTCTTTTCCTTTTAAATATGGAATTCCCTTCTTTCCCCATCATCCAAATTACACTGATCCAGGGCAGATACATTTCAGTCCTTGACCAGTGACAGTTATAAGGCTAATATCTCTAGCTGTGACCCATCAGATCTAGAAATACCTACTTGAGGGAGCTGTGAATCCTGACTTTCTAATAATGTAAAGCAGTTGTTGCTGCCTCGAGATATTGGACTTAAAAATAGCAACACTCGAATACACAGACAAGTTATTTGAAAGAAGCTTAAAAGAGGTTTTAAAATTTAGTCAGTTTTTCTGAAACTGCAAAACCTGTGTATGAGAAAGACAAGATTGGTTAGTTAATATGTTTCACCAACTTCTGTTGGTTGAAGGAACAAGCTTCTGAGCTACAGGGAGCCTTTCTTCAGATCCGGGAAAGGAAGAAGAGTGTTTGATCTAAATACAAGTTGGGACAGATTGTTAAGAAGAAGGGGTAATATATGTTGTAGGCACTCACTTGAAGTGGGCAGTTGGGGGTTAGATTATGCATGAAGGGTTTGAAGTGGTCAATTTAGGATAACAGTCAGATGGTATGTTACAAATTATTGTAATGAGCCATAAAACTAATCTCCCAATTAAGTCCATTATTATTGGAATGTAACAGAATTATGAATTTAAGTTCTCAGGCTTATCTTTTAGATGTACGGTAGTTCAGGTTTGCTTTGAGGACAAGTATTGAAAGATCAGATGTGGAGTGATCATGCCAGAAAATAGATGCAAAACCTGCAGACATATTTCCACTGCTACAATGATAAATCCTCCCCACAGCACACTTTTTGAAGATTCAAAGGTCCTACCTATCTATGCACTGAATACCCCCAACATAACTATGTGGGTGAAGTTGATAACTATGCTCTCAAATAAAAAATGATAAAAGATTAAAAAAAACCCTGTATATCTTTGGTGAACACTTTTCACAAAATAATTCTTCCGTATCTGATCTTTCAATACTTGTCCTCAACAGAAACCTGCACAATGGTCAAAAATCAATTAAAAAAGAATGCAGTTTCTAATAGCTCAAAAATAAAATATGCTGATAAATTAAGAAGGAGGTAAATAGGAAAGTAAATCTGTTAACAATTAGTGTCACTGCCCATGCTGCTTTGGAGGAGTCACGTTTACCACTTCCATTTGAGCAATTATAACAATATGTATTCATCATTCTCTCAGCGTAGCTGTACCTACCAATCTCACCTTCAAAAAGTGAGCCTGGGAACTTAAATTAATAACTGTCAGGCCCTAAAAACAAGGCGAGAAGAGGGACCATCATTTTTTTTCTGAGCTAACTGCAGGATTAGGGATTTATTTTGTACCATTATGGTGGGAAACTATAACTAGTGATCCGTTGTACTTATATGGTGCTTTCCATCTATAGATGGGGAAGATACTCACTTTGTGCAGCAACGATGGTTCTTTGAGATGTGTGTCCCTGTGGGTGTCCCGCTGTTGGTGTTGCGTTGTTCTGATACTGCAGCTCAGAGTTTTCCCTAGCAGTAGCTGGCTGGACTGCTACATGAGCATTGGCACCTTGTGCTATTTGCGCCTTTCACTTGCGTGCATGGTCTGGCTCCCATCAGTTCCTCATGTCCCCCCGAGTATCTGAAAGACAAGATTAAAGAACAGAGACTCCAAAGCAGTGAATAGTGGATAGTGGAGTAGCCATGGGGGGACACATCTTGAAGAACCATCGTTACTACACAAAGTGAGTAACTTCCGCTTTTTCTTCCAGTATTGTTCCCGGTGATTCTCCACTGTTGGTGACTCTGTCACAGTACTTGAGAACACAAGGTAGGTGGGTTTCAGAGTCACCATTTGACAGCTGTTGATAGCGCTGCTGAGGCCACTGCTATATTGTTAGTTAGATGGTGGGAGATAATGTAGTGTTTCATGTAAGTACGATTTGAGGCCCATGTAGCCACACAACAAATGTCCATGGTGACAATTGCCATGAGGTCTTGTATAGCCTGAAACCTCTGCGACAGTAGGCATGCCCATGCTGTGGTAGAGTTTAATCGGGCACCTATAAATTCCAAGAATTGTGTTGGACGCAGAGTAGATTTTTGATCGCTGATGATGAAGTTGAAGGATTTAGATATTTTCTGTGTTGTATTTGTCATTTTGAGTGTTTCCAGAAGAGAAGAGCCTTTTATTAAGCAGTATTCGATGTAAGGCAGTATTATAATGCCCTGTTGATGTAAGTGAGCCAAAACCACTTCAAGTGTTTTCAAGAATACCCTGGGTGTGGAAGACAAGCCAAAGGGTAGGACATGATAATAGAGATGGTCTGATGCTACTGTGAATCTTAGAAAATGTCTGTGAGCAGGATGTATGGTGACATGGAAGTAGGCATCTTGTAGGTAGAGGGCTGTGAACCAGTCCCCCGTCCAACGCTGGGATGATAGATGCCAGGGTGACCATTTTGAACTGCTGTTTGCAAAGGTATAGGTTGAGTCTGCAAAAGTCAAGAATGGATCTCCAACCACCTGTCCTTTTTTTGTGTGAGAAAGTAGTGGGAATAGAAGCCCTTGCCCCTGAACTCATCTGGTACTCTGTCTACTGCACCGATGGTGAGGAGGTGGTGGACCTCTTGTTTTAATAGGTCTTCATGAGAAGGGTCCCTGATGGGTAGGATGGGGGAAGGGACATAAACGGGATTGCATAGTCACATGTTATGAGCTTAAGGACTCTGGTCGGTTGTGATAGAGGCCCATTGGTGGTAAAATGGCCTTAGGCGGTGATGAAAAATGGGAACCTGATCTTGGTGCAGACATCTGAGGGGGACATCTTGCATGCCCCCGACCAATGCCTCAAATCTGCTGTTTATTGTTCTGCTGGTTGGCTGTGAAGTTATTTTGTGGGTGTCTTCTTTGACGACGTTGTCTCATATGGGATTGATTTAATCTCCTTTTTAGTATCTCAGGTATGCAAATTCATGGTACCTTTGGTATCTCATATACTGTTTACGATGACAGGGGGGCATATTCATGCCCAATGTATGCAGAGTTGTTCTAGAGTCTTTACTTGTGTGAAGGACCTCGTCAGTCCTTTTCATGAACAACTTTAGTTTGTCAAAAGTGAGGCCTTCTACCTTAGATTTCAGTTCCTTTGGATGGCAGCCATTTGTAACCACGATGCTCTTTTCATTACGATTGAAACTGAGGTGGAGTGTGCTGCTGTATCTGCAACATCAAGAGCCATTTGTAAGGCTGTCCATGTGGTTGTATAACCCTCTTGAACAATCAACTTCAATATTGGTCTTTTGTCATCTGGTAGGTGTTCCATGAGAGCAGTGAGTTTAGAATAATTATCAAAGTCATGATTCACCAAGAGAGTGAGTAATTACAGATGTGAAGTTGTAAGATGGATGAAGAATAAACTTTTCTACCGAAAAAGATCCATGTGTTTGCTCTTTGTCATCTGCAGTGTTCTTGTATTGTGGCACCTTAGATTTCTGTTGCACTGCATCACCCACCAGGGAATTTGGCTGGGGGTGAGAAAAAAGAAAGTCCATGCCCTTGGCAGGGACAAATTACTTTTTGTAGGCTCATTTGTTAGTGGGTGGGACCAAGGCTCGGATTTGCCATATTGTGTCAGCCCCTTCCATATTGGCCTTGTCGATGGGCAGTGCAGTAGAGATTCCTGAAGAGACAGTGCTGTTTCTCCTGTAACTCAGTCAATTGAATCTCCTGACTGGGTGAGGCAAGACTGATCTATAATGTCTCCTGTCGGTACAACTGCTGTGATGGATAATGTTGTGCACCAGTGCCAGTGAAGGTGGTGCCAGTGACAGTGAAGATGGTGCCAGAGAAAAGGTTATTGGTTCTGGGCTAGGAGTCCTAGCTGTCTCCCTATTCATCTTTGAACAGGCCTTAAATGGTGTCAGCAATTTATTGTGTGTTGACAGTGCCATAGTGGAAGGTTGTGCCTCTGGCTCCCGAGATCTGGTTGAGGCTGGTGCCATGGTCGGCACTGGTACCAGTGCCAGTACTGGTACCTGCATTGGTTCCGGTTCTGGTGCAACAGTGGTAGAGGTTGCCACTGGTGCTGTGCACCGTATTTTGGTTTATGAGTCCTTAGAGTAGTACTCGCCAGTGCCGGATGCCCTGGTCTTATCTCGAGTGCTAACATGGCTGGGTGGGTTAGACAATAAAGATGTCCTTTTCTTAGCTGAAGAGCCTGGGCCCAGGTAAGTGGCTCTGCATTTCTTGGCCCTAACAGTGTCCGAAGAAGACGAAAAAGGTGCCGGGTCTGCTAGCTGAGCACCTTATCAAAGAGGAGCATGCAGAACTGCATCTCCCTATCTTGCTGCACTCTAGCTGTTAGTTTGGAGCAATGGGGGCACTTCTGTGGAACATGTGCTTCTCCAAGGCATCTAATACATCAAGAGCACCCGTTTGAGGCCGCCAGGTGGGCACGGGCTTGCTACAAGTGTTGCAGTTTTTAAAACCAGCAGAGTCTGGCATGGTGTGTCCTGTTGATGAATTATAAGATTTTGTTGAGCTCTTGTTTTCTGTCTGTTTAATTTGTCATCTTCTTTTCTCTCTCTCTCTCTCTCTCTCTTTCTCTCTTTCTCTCTCTTTCTCTCTCTCATTTTTCAGCTGTGGCCCTGTAGTGGGTTGGAACGGCAACCCATTCATCCCCGAGGGGGAAACGCCCCTCCCTCAGCCATGATGGGCTCACCTGGATGACTCACCTGGGAGGAAACCAGGGGGCAGGGCCAGGAATATTAAGGGACTGCCTGCAAGGCCAATGGGGGCCCTGCCAGAGAGGGAGCCAGAAGCCTTCTCTCCCCAGCAAGCAAGGGAGCCAGAGGCCTTCATGTCCCAGACAGCCGGGGAGCCAGAAGCCTCCCCAATCCCACCTGCTGAGGAGCCAGAGCTGAAGGGGGAACCAGAGCTGGAGGAAGCGGACGACAGGCCTGGGCCTCCGGGCCCACTGCCGGAGGACTCCCAAGCGGGTCTGCTGTTGTGGCCAGAGGTTCCCAACCTGCGAGGCCTGGAGGACCTGCCATGGAGCCAGGTACAGGATATGGAGGGGAGAATTGGAGCTGGCCCTGGGATAGCCGACCTAGGTCTGGCCGAGGGTCAGTGGGCTGCAGTGTGGACCCCCACTGACCCCGTCATAACAGGTCAGTGAGTTTTGGACTGGATCCCTGCTGACCACCAGCTGCTATTAGGGCCCTGTTCTGGGGCACGGTGGTGTAGGGAGGGCCCTTGTCCCCCCTGCCACCTCTTGATTGGGTGGCAGTCTCCCCTCCTGTGGTTTGCAGCCACAGGCAAAGTGCCTGAATCCCTCCTGAACAAGGAGACAGACTACTTACTAGGGCTCACTGGTTGTGAACCGGTCGGCTTGCTTAATGTGAAGCCCTTGCCCTGCCCTAGAGCTGGGCCTCTCACTGTTTAATTCCAGACTGTTTAACTGTGCTAGCCTCCCCTGCATTTGGGAGTGGCTCCCTAAGGCTACGTCTAGACTGGCCACATAAGACGGAATAGGCATGCAAAGCAGGCAAATCAGAATAGGGAAATCCGCGGGGGATTTAAATATCCCCCCGGGATTTAAATAAACATGGCCACCGCTTTTTTTCCGGCTTGGGGAAAAGCCGGAAAAGAGCGTCTAGACTGGCGCGATCCTCCGGAATAAAGCCCTTTTCCGGAGGATCTCTTATTCCTACTCATCCAGGGATGAACCAGGAATTTTCTGGTCAGATATGGCAACCCTTTACCCAAAATATATATATTCCTAAACTCCCAGCCAACACTATAAATTTTAATAAGATAACTAATTAACTAACTATGAATATTTTTTTTCTCTCTGAGGCTATGTCTACACTATGAGTTTTGCTGGATGAGGCAATGAAAATGAAGCACGGATTAGCATTTTCTCATGCTTCATTTACATAATCTCTTCTAGTCCGTTTTTGCACAAGGGGTTTTTGCACAAAAACAAGCAGTGTGGACATTTCCTTTTTGCGCAAAAACCCCTTTTTGCACAAGATTCTTATGCCTCAAAAAAGGAGGTATAATGATCTTGCACAAAAGGGGTTTTTAGCGCAAAAAGGAAACATCCAGACTGCTTTTGTGCAAAAACCCTTTGTGCAAAAACCCTTTGCATAAGAGATTATGCAAATGAAGCATGAGGAAATGCTAATCCGCACTTCATTCGCATTGCCTCTTCCAGCAAAACTCTTTGGCTGTGTCTACACTGGGCCACTTATTCCGGAAAATCAGCCACTTTTCCGGAATAAGCTGCGAGCTGCCTACACTGGTCCTTGAATTTCCGGAAAAGCAACGATGCTCTACTGTACAAAATCAGCCGCTATTCCAGAAAAACTATTCTGCTCCCACTCGGGCATAAGTCCTTATTCCAGAACACTGTTCCGGAAAAGGGCCAGTGTAGACAGCCCAGTAGTCTTTTTCCGGAAAAAAGCCCCGATCGCGAAAATGGCTATCGGGGCTCTTTTCTGGAAAAGCGTGTCTACATTGGCCACAGACGCTTTTCCGGAAAAATGGCTTTTCCGGAAAAGCAGCCTGCCAATGTAGACGCTCCTTTTCTGGAAAAACTGAAAACAGAATAGTATTCCGTTTTAAGCATTTCCGGAAATTCATGCCAGTGTAGACACAGCCATAGTGTAGACGTAGCCCGAGTAGATTATCTGAGGAGAGAAGCTGACTTCATCTGCAACGAGGGGTGGCAATGAAGGAACTGGTGGGAGCTGGATCGCGCACACAAAGGGAAGGCGTGAACTGCATGAAACACCCAATGCACATGCACAGTCTGGCCAGCTACTGCTAGGGAAAACTCTGATCTGAAGCACCGGGATGATCCATCACCAACAGTGGAGCATTCACAGGGACCTCACTCGAGGTTTACAGGAGCAGCTGACAAAGGCTTCCCTTGTCGAACGATCCGTGTCTAGACTTCCGCGCTGTGCCAGATCAGCTGATTGTCGGCACAGCGCGGCAGCCATTTTTATTTTAATGATGCGGGAATTATTTAAATTCCCGCTTCATTGACTATGTTGGGTAAACTAGTTTACATGGCTCCGTCGACATACCCTAAGAGTCTAGACATACCCTAAGAGTTTAAATGTGGCTCATCCTAAAATCTCACACATTTATGAGAGGCAGGAACAGAGTGCAAGTCTTTTGTGTCCTATTCCCTGTTCTGTGGCCTGGCCACTTTTGCATCATATCAAGTTAGGTCTTCGAGTCACTTGGACCTGATGTATATAGAATAAGCACAATAAACAAACCTCTGTGCAATCTATGATGCATTGAGTAGTAAATCTACTGAATATGCTGTCCACAGTCAACATTGCTTAGTAAGAATCCCTAGTAATATTCTCAGTGGTTTTTTCCTCTAAAATAAAATTACAGACTAGATCTTCAGATGATATAATTCAGCAGCTCACTGGGCTAGTCAATGGAGTTATTCTGATTTATACTAGCTGAGGCTTTGTCCTTGTATGGCTTTGATCCAGTGCCAGAATGGTGTTCTGACTTGATTCAAGCCCTACTTTGATCCAAAGGCCATGGAACACAGGTGGAAAGCTCTCAGTGTCTTTGATGAGCTTTGGGCCAGGCTATATAGTTCAGAATTTTCACTTTGTAACTTGAGTCAATTGTCCTGTTAGAGTCAATGAAGCAGAATCTGATCTCACTAAATCTTTTAAATTCAGAGTAACTCTACTGAAACCAATGGAGATATAGTAAATTTATAACAGCATAACTTAGATCAGAATTTGGCCCACTATGTCTAAAACTAGACCTCTACCTATTTCTCTTTTCTACACCAACTCTTAATGAGTTCAGTGGGAGTTTTCAAGGGGCAAAATAATCATAATGAACCTTCTTCTACCCAGACACCAAATGGAGCACATTAAGAGGAGAAATCAACCTGGGATGTGTTTGTAGATCTGTCGCAGATTACTATTTCATTCAATATGTGCATCAACTAATACGGAAGGTAGTTATTTCTAATTTATTAAAGGTCATGGTGCATGGATTGATAAAAGAAAGATCATGTCTGATAAATTTGCTTGAATTCTTAAATGTACATTACTGAATTGGCAATAGACATGATTTATCTGGATATCAGGAATGCATTTAGTACTATGCCACACACAACAGATAGAATCTCAGTAAGTCTAACAGTATTACAGGAAGTTTAGGGCAGAGATTGTTAAAATAACCAGTTTAACACTGGAGCCGAGCAACAAGAATGTTCAAAAAGTGGAGTATTACAGATTACTAAAAAGGCAAATTCTCAGAGCACTTCATTTTCCAAATCTATGGTGTTAAGAACCCTGTATGTTCAAAACCAGTTATACTGGTACAATGCAGAAAGGAGCAATAAATACAGAGGAGGAAAAGAAGACCAAATGAGATATAAGTGTTAAATAATTTAAGCAGATCAGAAAGTAGAAGAACCCAGTGTTCTTCACCGTTTTTCAAATTTTGGGCTCAGTTATGAGCAGGGCTTGACAAGCAGTGGTGAGCCCTGCTCACCAGCCGCACGGTTTGGCATGCTGCGCATGCACAGACCCCGCTGCGGCGCCGTGCCAGCTTAAAATCTCGCCCTGGGCGAGTAGATTGACTAATTTGTTGAGCCCTGCTTATGAGTCCTCTTTGGTACCTATAGGGTACATCTACACTTGCACCTTAGTTCGAACGAGGGATGCAAATGTAGGTGACTGAAATTGCTAATGAAGCGGGGATTTAAATATCCCACGCTTCATTAGCATAATCTGGCCTGTGTGCTGTTTTGGAGCTCAGCTGTTTTGAACCAGAAAGTGTGCTCCGGGCTGGGTTAGTTTGAATCAAACCCCTTGGTTAGAACTAACGTTACTCCTCAAAAAATGTTACTCCTCATTTTTTGAGGTGTAACGTTAGTTCAAACCAACGTGTTTGATTTGAACTAACGTGGCCCGGAGTGCACTTTCTGGTTTGAAACAGCTGAGCTCCGAAACAGCGCGCGGACGAGTTTATGCTAATGAAGCGTGGGATATTTAAATCCCCACTTCATTAGCAATTTCAGTCGCCTAGTTCGAACTAGGGTGCAAGTGTAGACGTACCCTTAGAGAGGAGTAGGAGGGCAAAAGGATTTCCTTTATTCCCTGTAGGTATGTCTACACTAGGAAATTATTTTGAAATAAGTAAATTCAAAATAATAACTCCGGAAATAACTATTTCAAAATAAACTTATTCCCCAAGGAAAGCAGGAATACAGATTTTTAAATAACCCGCACGTTATTTCAAAATAACGGGGTTGGTAGTGTGGACACTCTGCTTATTATTTCAAAGTAAGGGGGGTTATTTTGAAATAACTCCCTTATATAGACCAGGGCTAAATGGGTGATTCATGCCACCAGAGCCTATGGAGAAGCTGTTCTTTTCTCAAATGCACCAGCCAGTGCCTTGGAGCTGAGGCTGATGGGAGAGAACGTGCTAACAGAAAAGCTGGTGGAGCTTCATAGGCGAAGTATCAGATTATGATTCAGTCACAGTCAGGTTCATGTACAGCTATGCACTGCCCTTATTTGGGCTGGATTGTAAGACGACAGTGCAGCTTTCTCTGGTCTT
This sequence comes from Pelodiscus sinensis, assembly GCF_052426305.1. NCBI lineage: Eukaryota > Metazoa > Chordata > Testudines > Trionychidae > Pelodiscus > Pelodiscus sinensis. The sequence goes on along the minus strand of NC_143053.1, from coordinate 41,161,715 downwards.
TTTATTCCCTTTTTATAACTTCCCATAAGGAAAAAGTCCAACATTATTTTTAGAACTGCTTAAATTATTTACTATTATGAATTATTTGTCCAATGAATGTTGACCTACTCTGTATGAGTAATTCACAGGCTTATTCTGTGACTGTATTTGTTATGTGTATATATATATATATATGTGTGTGTGTATATATATAATAATTGAATAGTTTGTGCAAAGAAACTTCAGTCTTTGGGAATGTTCAGTCTTTTTACTGTGACTATTCACTGTTAGTCATGGTTACATAAATTAAGTAGGATCATTCTCTCTGCATAGTAATAAAACATTTCGAACTTGTGACTATCAACAACACTTTTCCAGTGGAAAAAAATGGGATAACAAGTATTTATGGTAAAATTTGTTAATCTTTGGCTCCAGGTGTTTCCATTAATAAACTCTTGGTCATCTAAATAATCACAAATTCCACAAATATGACAACTGTGTTATAATTATATAGTCTAATTACACAAATAACAACAAAGAACTCAGCACATTGAGTCATGTAAATCTTAACAGATCTTTTTCTATTATTCAATTAACTCTATTCATTAGCTTAGTTAGGTCTGACCTTATATGGCTGCTGTTAGATTCTCTAGATATTTTTATGGTGATTCAATTTTTAAAAATTGCTTTACCAAGAGGAAATCCCATGATATGCAACAAAGAGGAAAGTCATGAAAGGAAACTTTCTTGATGTTTGTTCTTGTAGTTTGACTTATGATACCAAGGAAAGTTGGCTTTGTATGTTGAGGGATACAAAAGAGTATTAGTGAAGAGCCTGATTTTCCTCTTATCTATGTAATTTGGAGTGTAGCACCTTCAAAGTACAGTAATTGCAAATTCTATTGCACAATTTTGATTAGTTATGAAATATGATGTCATTAAATAAAAATGTGAAATCCTACAATGTATTTGTATTGAGTCACCAGTGTGACTCAATCAGATCAGAATTGTTATGTATTTTATTAGTATAACACCATGAAGCCACACATAAAACTAGGGTCTCATCGAGCAAGTGCCGCTTAAAGACACAGTGAGAGACAATCTCTGCCCTGTTGATCTTACAGATCTCAGTAGACTAGATAAATACAGGATGGGGAATAGGGATATATCACCCAAGCAGAAAAAACAGTGATGGTTTACAAGCTTCATATTAAGGTTTAATTTATTTAGTTTTTGTCGTTTGGGGTAGGATTTGGTTTATTTTACATTGTATTGTATGTGGTACACAGTAAGGATGTGAAAGAAGGGATGATAGGAGATTAACATAAAGAAAAAACAATGGGAGTGGGGACAGGAAGAAAAAATGGGGGAGAGCATGGAGGGAAAGATAAAGAAGTGCATGGAGTGCAGTGTAGAGTGAGGCTGAAATGACAAGACTTGAGGGGTAAATGGAGAGGAGGGTGATTGAAGCAAACAGCTAATCATCCGAAAGGAAAGAATATTCAGAGCAAAAGGCTGTAGAAAGCAATTTGACATTGTCAGTGTCTGAAGGTTCCAAGGATCTGCCCTTCTGGCTTGAGCTTCAGTTTATCTCCATCTTGGGTTTCTTTCTTTCCCCATGCCAAAATGAGTTGAATAGGCGAGGGTGGTGCTGCAGGGATGAGAATGTAGGTGCCAAATCCAGGGGCACTCCAGATTTAACCCCCTGGATAAAACAGTAATGGATACTTAGCACCTACTGGCAGTCAGCCTCCCACACCATTCCCTCCTTTCCACCAGCAATCCCACCAATCAGCTCCTTCCGTTCCTTGCTGGCACCTCTCGCCTGCTGTGGTCAGCTGTTCCACAGTGTGAAGGAGGTGCTGAGGTGAGGGGAAGGATTGGGGACTGGGTGAGCTCAGGGAAGGGAGTGGAACTGGGTGGGAAGAGTGGGCTCAAAGAAGGGGTGGAATGAGGGCAGCGCCAGAGGCTAAGTGGCAGTTGAGCACCCTCCCTTCCCCCAGGGAAAGGAGAAAGCTGGTACCTGTGGATGTGAATGGTCTCGTGGGGGTGGGAGTGTGTCCCCTGCCTTTTTTGAATAACATCTTGCTTCCCTTCCTAACTTCTCCCTGTCCTGCAGAACCTGCTCAAACAGAATAGGATCAAAATTAAGGTTCTATAATCTTAAAATTGCTTTTCTCTACACCGTGGTGTCCAATATACTAGCTACTAGCTGCATGTGGCTATTTGGCTGGTTGAGTGTGGCTAGTTCACTATAGCAGTAGCCACTGTAGAACTGGTTGGACACCACAGCTCTATAATATGTACAAACACAGAATTCTCTCTGGTGTAGGATTTTGTTTTGTTAGTACTCAGGCACTATAGCATACAGATTCACTGTATAATACACATCTAGAGTGTATATGTGTGGCATGCACACAATCAACTTAAATCATCCAAACGTAAAGATACGGAAGTTAAAACTGGGGAAAGTTAACATTAACTGTTTGCTTGCACAGCACTCAGTGCATTTGCAACCACACCCGCTGATAGCTTTAGAAACTTTCTTGTGTATACACAGAGTTGCTTTTTGCAAGAATATACCCTTTGGAGTAGTTCTAGGCTACCATAGTCATAATTACAAAGTACAATCCTTAAATGCCAAATAATACCAGAGGTCTGTACCTTTTAAAGGCTATCTCCTTGATTACAAGAGGCCTAAAGACATCAATTAGAGCAAGAGATTTCTAATGCCCTCAGGCAAGACTTCAGTTAAAACACTTGCAAAATGGTTTTAAATTAACCCCTTTGAAAGCCATACCTTCAGCACACTCAAGGCATAGCTTTCAAAGCAAACTCATTATTTTCCATGGAGTGCTAGAAAAGACAGACTAAGTAAAGGCGATTGTTCTGGGCCTACTATTTCAATTTGATTTAGGAGATTATTTTTCTTCCTTGCTTTAAAATACCTGTTCTATATAAACAAGTGGTCCTGTGGCACCTTAGGGCATGTCTACACTAGGACATTATTTCAAAATAACTTATTTTGAAATAATAACTCAAGAAATAGCTATTTGAAATAGTGTGTCCACACTACAGGGAAGCCTTGAAATTAGTCTGAGGCAGGACCCCTTAATGGGGATACACTACCTCGACTTAGAGCCTGTGACAGGGCATCTGCTCTGCACTGGCCTTTTAAGGGGTTAAAACACAGCCCTGGGTGAGGGCTGGATCCCTGGAGCAAGCAGCTGCAGCAGATAGCAGCCAATTAGGGCCCAGCTGAAGGGAGTATAAATAAAGGCCCGTGGAGGGGGCAGAGACACTCTTGCTCCTGCTGGGGAGCAGGAGGGACCTAGCTGCTAGGGAAGCTAGAGGCTTCCTGATTTAGAGCAGGGCTGGGGAAAGTCAGGCAGAGCTGGGTAAGCTCTGGCCAGGTAAGCTCCCAGGTTGCAGGACCTGAAGCAAGGCCTCAGAATACGAGGGCTATGGGGCTATGTCTACATTGGCGAGTTCTAGTGCAAGTACAGCCGTTCTTGCGCAAGAATGTGCAGAGTGTCCACACTGCCCGCCCGCTCTTGCGCAAGGAAATTTGCCGTACGGCATGGTAAGAGAGAGCGTCTTGCGCAAGAACTACACTCTTTCCGAACAGGTGTAAGCTCTCTTGCGCAGCCACTCTTGCTCAAGAGGGCAGTGTGGACGCGCAAAGTCGTCTTGCGCAAGTACTGGCCTCTGGGGAAAAAACACAGGTGGCTTCTCCGACACTCTATACGCTCAATCAACACTTGCTGGTTCCCCCTAGCTGGCCTCGCTTTAAAGGCACAGGCACCCAGCGGAGCCAGGGGGAGTGATGGCAGCTGCTCAGCCACAGCCAGGTCCCTCAGTCCCCACCCAGGAGCCACCCCAGAACACCCAGTGGGCCCACAGGGGCACCAAGCGGCAGGCTCCATGCTGGGGCACTGCAGAGGTCAAGGCCCTCCTCACTGCCAAGATCCATGTAGACGAGGAATGTGGGAGCGGGTGTGGAGCCAGTACCTCGAGCGCTGCGGCTGCGTGTGCGCCCTCCTGGGCACAATCGCGGCATGCATGGGCCCTGTGGTGCAGCACTGTGTGTTCAGCCCTCCGCCTGCTGTCCCCCTGCCATGCCCAGCCTTCCCCCCGCTTCCCCCTCTGCCGTGCCCAGCCGTCCCTCATTTCCCCCCCCTTCCATGCCCCGTCCTGTGGCCCCCCAACCTCAGCACCTCCTGGTGCAGCCCATCCCAACCTGGCATGAGGGGCACAGGCGCCCCCGCACCCATGGGGGTAGGAAAGGCCTCCCCTCCCACCCAGACCCCATCCCAGTTCAGAGGCCCCTCCTTCCCCCTCCCCACAATTCACCCCCTTCCCCTTATAAATAAAAGTGTTTTATCGTAACTCAGTGCATGATATTTATTGGGAGGTGAGGGAGGGGTGGTGATGGGAGGGGGAGGTGGAGGCATGGGGGGAACCCTGCGGTCAGAGGCGTAGATGCAGCTTACTCTGGGGCCTGGTTCAGCAACACCCGCAGGGCTTCCCGGTCCCGCACCCCGTCGTGGTTCGCCTGCCAGGTAGCAGCCTGTCTGAGACTTCTGGTAAGCCTGGCCCTAACCTGCCATCCACCCCGGGAGGAAGGCCTCCCCCTTCCCCTCAATAATATTATGCAGCACACAGCACGCTGCGATGACCTCTGGGACGTGCTGCACCCCCATGTCCAGGCGGGTCAGGAGGCACCTGAAGCATGCCTTCAGACGCCCAAAGGCGCACTCCATGGGGTTGCGGGCCTGGTCCAGGTGGGCATTAAAGGCATCCTGGTTGCGGTCCAGCTGGCCCGTGTATGGACACATCAGCCAGGCCATCAGGGGGTAGGCTGCATCCCCCACGATGCAGACTGGCATCCTGATGGCCCTGATGGTGAAGTCCTGCTGGGGGAAGTAGGTGTCTGCCGCCAGCCTGTGGCACAGGCCCAAGTGCCAGAAGATGCGGGTGTTGTGGGCCCAGCTGGACCACCCCACATAAATGTCCTGGAACAGGCCCTCGTGGTCCATGAGCGCCTGGAGCACCACCGAGCAGTAGCCCTACCGATTGGTGAACCGGGCCACTCGGTGCTCTGGTGCTTGGATGAGGATGTGGGTCCTGTCCATGGCTCCTCACAGTTTAGGATCCCCAGGGTGGTGAAGCTGGTGATGGTGGTGTCCAGGTCACGGGAGTGGATGACCCTCTGGAGCAGCACATTTTTGATGGTGCGGAGAACCTGCAGAGGGGCACATGGGAGCACAGGAGATACATGGGCCCTTGGGGTGTGCTCGCCCTCCCTTTGATGACCCCTCCCCACACGCAAGCCAGGGCCCTCTGCTCCTGGGGATTCCCCCCCCCCACCAGCGGGGCTGGGTGCAGGAGGGACAGCGTGACCCCCTGGGTGTGGGGCTTCCCCCGCCCCTACTGCCCCCCCGGTCTGGCCCCTTCCCTACCCCAGGGCGAGCCCACGGTCCCCCGGGGGCCTTACCTGCAGGATTACCGTGCCAACGGTGGACCTGCCCACCCCAAATTGGTTCCCATTGAGCAGTAGCTGTCCGGGGTGGCCAATTTCCAGAGGGCAATCGCAACCCTCTTCTCCATGGGTATGGCGGGGCGCAGGCGGGTGTCCTGCCTCCAGAACGCAGGGGCGAGCCAGGTGCAGAACTCATGGAATGTCCCCCTGTGCATCTGGAAGTTCTGCACCCAGTGCTTGTCACCCCATTGTCCCAGCACCAGGCGCTCCCACCAGTCCCCACTGGTGTCGTGGCTCCACAGGTGCCTGTCGGTGGTGGGGTGGGGTGCCCGAGTGCAGCTGCAGAATTCATCTGATCCAGCATGCACTGCCCGGTCTCCAGTTCCTGCTGGAGCAGTGTGGCTCCCTGCTGAAGGACCTCCACAGCTTCAATGATGGCCGTGAGGGGACATTGCTGAGTGGGGTCCTACTCTGGCTCCATGGCTGTAACGAGGGCAGTGATGGTACCCAGGGGCACTTGCCAGGGGCTGAGGTGGAGGGAATGGCTGTGGCTCTCGATGCCTCACAGAGGTGCCTCAGCATGCAGCCACAGGGAAATGGCCATCCAGGGTCCCTTTAAGTGCATTTCCCAGTGGGGGTCCAGCGCACGCCTACAGATGCCGCTGGTGACCTCTTGACATGGCCGAAGTGGTTCTGGGGCCATTCTTGCAGGACGCCCTTGTGCCAGTGTGGACGCTTTCTTGCGCAAGAGCTCAGCGTTCTTGCGCTGCGTTTCTGGCCATTGTGGACGCTGTCTTGCGCAAGGGTTCTTGCACAAGTGTACTTGTACAAGATATTCTTGCACAAGAACCCACCAGTGTAGCTATAGTCTGGGGAAGCAGCCAGGATAGACAAAAGCAGCAGGTCCACAACCTATGAGATGCTGTTCTGGAAAGAGGGTCTGGAAAAAGATGAGGTCTATTTGACCAAGAAGGGGAAGAACATCTTTGCACACCTATTCATCAACTTAGTGAGGAGGGATTTAAATTAGGTTCAAAGGGGACACACAGGTAAATGACCTCAACAGGGGAGGCTAGATGTTGTGGGGGAATTGGAAAATTACAGTTGAATCACAGGAGAAATAAAAGGGAAATCAATGAGTGTATCTACTCAATATCTTAGATGCTGATGCACAAATGCAAGGATTACACAGCTTAAATAAGAACTGGAATTATTAATACATAAACTGATGTATGGCAATTGGCATCACAAAATACAAAGGGGAATAGATTGTTCAGGAAAGGCAGGAAGGGTGAAAAGGGAAGAAGTGTTGTGTAATACATCAAGAACACATACACTTGTTCTGAGGTCCAAAAGAAGGTGAGAGGGAGATCAGTGGAGAATGTCTAGATAAGATAAAAGGAGTAAAAGAAATAGGGGATCTAATATAAGCCACCAAATCAGGAAAAAATAGGTGAATGAGGCAGGTTTTCAACAAATAACAGAAATATCCAAAACACAACTATCCTCCAGACATCTGTGGAAAAACTAATATGGCAAACACATAATTTCTAACAAAGTTCTTTGAATGTACTACAATCAACTTTTTGTTCCAGGAAGTGGAGGAAATAATCAGTGGACAGCTGTTTTAGACTTGGTTCTGTCCAGCAGGAGGGATTGGTAGTGAAAACAAAGTCGGAAGGCAATTTGGGTGAAAATGATCATGAAATTATACATTTCTTGATTCTTAGGAAAGGGGGATGTGATAACACCGGAATAAAGACAATTGACTTCAAAAGAGCTGACTTTAATAAACTCAGAAAAGTGATAAATAAGGTTCTATAGGGAGAAAATATAAGGGAAAAAGGAGTTCAGGAAAGCTGACAGTTTCTAAGGAGACAACATTAAAGGCACAAACTATCGCAATGTGAAGGATAAAGATAGGATGAATACAGTAGTAAAGGACCATTATATCTTCATCGGGAGCTCTTTAATAACCAGAAAATCAAAAAGGAATTTTACAAAAAGTAGAAACATGGACAAATTGTGAAAGAGGAGTACAAAAGAATAGCACAAGCAGTTAGGAACAAAATCACAAAGGCACAAATGAGTTACACCTTCAAGGGACATAAAAAGCAATAATAAAAGGTTCTGTTAGTGCATTAGGAGCAAGAGGAAGAAGAAGTGTAGGGCTTCTACTTAGCAGGAAAGGAAAACTAATAACTGATTACATCAAGAAATGGTTGTGTTTTATGCCTATTCAGCTGCAGGTGTAGTTTTTTAAGTTTTTCCATTACAGACTAACTCAGATACCCCTCTGAAGCTTTTAAAAAATTGATGGCAGCCAGGCACTCACAATTAATATTAACAACAAGGAGGACTAAACATAAGCCAAAATGGGGAAATAACAAGATACATAATATTTAGGTAAGATGGAAGTGTTCAAGTTGGCAGGACCTGATGAAATTCGCACTATGGTACTTAAGGAACTAGCTGAAGCAGTTTCAGAACGATTTGTAATTCTTTTTGGGAATTCCAGGAAGACAGAGCAGTCTCCAAGGACTAGAAAGGACAAACATAGCTCCCATCTTTAAAAAAGGGGAACAAAGACCTAGGGAATTATAGACTAGTCAGACTTTCCATACCTGGAAACATACTAGAAGATTGTTAAACAATAAAATTGTCAGCGCTTGGAGGATAATAGGATTATAAAGAATAGCCAGCATGGATTTGCCAAACTAATTTCCTTTTTTGACATTGAACAGTGAACAGGCCAGTAAACAGTGAGGAAGCCTTAATTTTAGTAAGATTTTTGACTCAGTTATAGCATTCTCATAATTATAGCATTACTGATGTTGTTCTCTCATCAGCCTGAATAAAGTCACAGAAGAAGAATGGGAAAAATTGACTTTTGTGTGGAGAATTGCAGGGAACTGCTTTTCTTTTGGAGAAGCTGCTGGTGGGGGGAAGGGATGGTTTGATCTTTTGCCCAATGGATACATCAGAATCTTCAGCGTGATTTAACAGTTGGTATTTGCAGGTAATTTCTTGTTTATTTCCATTACAATTTTTTTCTTTCATGATATCACCCACAATGTGATTGGTGCTGTCTAAGCATACGGGAAAACACAGTTTGTAATGCAAAGATTTAGCAATTTAAGGAACATGATGAGGAATTCAATAGCAGTGGGTGGGTGTGTGAACCTCACAAATACAAAAAGTCTTATCATATAAGCTCTCAAAATGTGGATATTTACCTCAATGTCCTCACTTTTTGAATCTGTTAAAGCGGTGGTTCCCAGTCTTTTTGATACTGGGGACCAGTTAACCTATTCACAAACTTTTAGAGGACCAGTAACATTGATTTGCATATTTGCATATTCATTAAGCAAATGTTGAATATGCAAATAAATTGTGTTGCTGGCCCTACATGACCGGCGGGTTGTTCCACCGCCCATTCTGGTCCCAATCCTGGCTGCTTTATTGGCTGGTGCAGGCTCCCCCAGATGATTCTAGCACTGGGCGTTCTGCATCGATGCACATGGCACCCAGCGAGTTGTTCCACCTCCCCCACCCCAGCCCCAATCCCAGCCACTTTATCAGCTGGTGCCAGCTCCCTCGGCTGCATCTGGTGCTGGGCATTCTGTGTCGGTGTGCACGGCACCCGGCCTTCTCCCTGGGTCCTAGCGCCCACCGGATCTAGCCCCGCCACCTGAAAGCATGCCCAGCAGAGACACCGCGGCAGCGGGCTCTCTCCCAAGAGGGCTGCGCCTCCACACTCATCAGTGAGGGGTGCTGCTACCCCGTCCCACAAATTAATAGGATCGTGTGCAGTGATTTTTCTAAGGACCGGTACTGAGCCGCGGACCACACTTAGGGAAACACTGTGTTAAAGCATTCCCAGTCCCACCTTAAGCCTGAAAGTAGGCATGCAATTTGCAAAATAATAGAGAAAAGTTAATCTCACAGTTTTGCTCTAAAGATTTCTGGTACTTCCTACTGCTAATTGATTTCGAAATATTGCAAAAACAGATTTTTTTTTTGCTTTATACTGGCACCTTTGTTTTAGCCAGAAACAGGAACAGCTGACGTGACTAAAAAAGTTAAATACAGGCAGTCCCCGGGTTACGTACAAGATAGGGACTATAGGTTTGTTCTTAAGTTGAATTTGTATGTAAGTCGGAACTGCTCCAGATTCAGCCGCTGCTGCTGAAACTGACCAGGGGCTGACTACAGGAAGCTGGAGGCAGAATTGCTCTGCCCCCAGCTTCCTGGAATCAGCCACTAATCAGTTTCAACAGTGGCTGAATCTCGAGCCTGTGACAGAACAGCTGGGCTGCCAGGTAGGTCCCTGCAGGACCAACCCGGCAGCACCCCAGCTGCTCTACTCCAGGGTCCACAACAAAAGCCTGGTCTGCTGGGGGGGGGGGGGGGGGGGGCGCACTAGCTGCCCCCCCCCCCAGAAGACTAGGGACACGGGGAGCAAAGCCGCAGCGGTGGCGGGGTGCCGCGCCTCTGAGGCTTTGCTCTGGCAAAGCATCAGAGGCGTGGGACCCCGCTGCCGCTGCGGCTTTGCTCCGGGTGTCCCTGGTCTGCTGGAGACGGTCCCCAGCAGATCAGAGGCACCGGGAGCAAAGCGGCAGCGGCGGCGGGGTGCCACGCCTCTGAGGCTTTGCTCTGGCAAAGCCTCAGAGGCGCGGGACCCCGCTGCCGCTGCGGCTTTGCTCCCGGTGTCCCTGGTCTGCTGGAGACGGTCCCCAGCAGACCAGGGGCACCCGGAGCAGCTTTTCTCGCCCCGGAGGTCAAGGTGGTGGGACTGCTGCGCTCTGGGCGGTCTCGCTGCCTGCGAGCTCCGGGGCGAGAAAGCCCCGTTCGTAAGTGCGGATCCGACATAAGTCGTATCCGCGTAACTCAGGGACTGCCTGTATAAGTTTGATACCTCAAAAGTTTAATTTAGCTTGAAGTGAAAGCTTGCATCAATTAACTTATTGGAATGTTTAGTCAGACCTGTGAGGAGAGAGGGTAGGCATTTGGAGGAGACAAGTAGTGTGTGTACTCCGATCCCTGTGCATTGATACTCTTTACATTGTTCCACCCCCTCCCCCTCCACACACATACACTCAACAATCATCACCTTCTGTTTACTTAAATCTCTCCTGAAAATATATAGTTGGGTGATGATCTCAGTTCACCCTGGTCTAAACTAGGGAGTTATTTCGAAATAACCCCCCTTATTTCAAAATAATAAGCAAAGCATCAACACTACCAAACCCATTCTTTCAAAATAACGGGCTGATTATTTCAAAATCTGTACTCCTGCTTTCCTCAGGGAAAATCACTAATTTTGAAATAGTTATTTCAAAATAGCATTAGTGTGGGCGTTCTGCTGCTGATATTTTGAAATAATTACTCCCCAGAAGAATTCAAAGTAATTACTCCCCAGTGCTTCCTGGGGCTCTAAGTTGATGTAGCGTGTCCACAATGATGGAGCCTGCCTTGGACTAATTTTGAGTAGTGAGGACATGCTATTTCGATTTTGTTATTTTGGGAGTTATTATTTCAAATTTAGTTATTTTGAAATAATTTCCTAGTGTAAACATGCCCTATGTGAGTCAAGAGTATTAACCTCCTACATTTTTATATGCTGTATATGTCTATTTAAAAAAGATCACCATCAGGTGTATATCCTAAGTGAGTTAGGCATATAATCATATCATTCTAACCTTGGTCCTTCCTTGCCTCATACCTTCCCAACTGTTCAGCATCTTCTGTTCATTTTTTTCACATCTAATCTATGATTGTGTTGACAGTTGTTTCTTGTGAAACACATGGTACAGCTTTGGTTGTTACAATAAAATAATAAAAAGATATGGGCCTCAGAGTCACTGATGCACCCCTTTGAGATGAGGCTGGAAGTCTGTAGTCTCCAGGAAATTCTGCATTTTGGAACTGAAGCAAAATGAAGGTTAGCAAAGTTTTTTAAATTTTTAATATAAAATTGTGACGCAGCTTTATTTTATTTCCCCCTCAAAAACATGCATATGTAGAATCCTGTCAAGGGCTTAAAGTGGTCTTCAAGAAATGTCAAGCCCATTACTTCCCAATGATGGAATCTGAGAGTAAGAAGTGAATGAAGGAATTTTAAATGGCTGAAGGACAGTGAAGATAAAGGGCCAGGTCCTCAGCTATGTCAGCACTGTGCTTAAGGGAGCTGCAACAATGGTGCCTTTATGCCTTATTTTGTGGCTGGTTAATTGCTGAGTCAGCCCCAGTGTAATTTAGGGCAGCCTTATAACTGCTTTAAGTTGTGCCTAAATACAGCAACACACCAAGGAACTGTTCAGGTAACCAAGGATGACTGACGAATAATGGTACTTCAGCTATGCTCTCTCCTCTAGTCTCATTACCACAATGCTTATTACACTAGGACTTTAACTTTGCATAAAGAGGGAGATATACCACTACATTGGCCTTACACTAATTAGGGTTTTCCCTATGTCTAACAAACCAAACCACCTGGTTTTTAGATGGTCAAGACCAGTCCCAAGGTGAAATTATTTGAAGTTTCCAGTAGGGGAGCATAGCCAAGAGCTTTCTACAAATAATAAAGGGCCTTGTATGTTTTATTTATTTCCTGAATAGCTACCATTCTCGTGCATAATTGTAGAGCGTCATAATTGTAGAGTCTTAAGACTATTTCCTGCAAGTCCTTACTCACCCTCACAACATTAACATTTTCCACACTGCAAGCCATATATGTACACTTTGCAACCGGTGTTCTTCTTCATAGACTTGCTCATCTGAATAAATATTTCTCAGACTGCAGTATAAATACAGAACTATCATCATACCCTGCATAGGCGCATTCTTTTCACTTCTCATGTGGTGAGCATCTGTAGCTGGCTTGCAGTATAGCGACTTGAAATGTGGAAAGTTTTCTGGCTTACTGCCAGTCTTGTAATTGTGTTTCTTCCTACACACTTTTCTGAGTTTGTCCCAAACTTTGTATGATTGCAGTTGTTACCCAAAAAATATTCTCACTGGAGACCACCCAGGGTTACACTAGTATGGATTTATTTTCACTAAGTAGAACTAAAGAGGAGAAAGCAGCCACCAAAGATTTAAGCTAAAGAAGATAGAACTCACACACACACACACACACACACACACACACACACACACACACACAGAGAGAGAGACAAGCAAGCAAGCACATACCCCTCCATTCATTCACTCATTCACACCCATTCATTCCTGCCCTCAGGCACTTTCACACTTATACAGACATATGGGTTGCAGAAGGAGCCAAGGCATGTAGATCCTGGAGGGTCTGTCTGCTCATCATGGCTGGGGAAGCTGATCAGGAGAGAGAGACACTGGAGAGGAGCTTCTCAGGAGCAGGAGAAGGAAAAAGAGAGAGCCTCACATGTGCTCCTTCCTTATATTGTGTCTGAATTACCCCTGTGACTCGTTCACCTTGTCATCAGGGGGCATGCCCAGACTTCCCTTTATCCAGCAAGGAGCATGCCCAGACTGTGATGACTCATTGCGATGTTCTCCATTGTTCCAAGTCTTCCTCAAACACACACTCTCCATTCACTCAGGCGAGAATGCAGCTTAGAGAAAGTTACAAGCAAGGTGGCTGCATGTTACAAAAATTACAAAGTTGCAGTTTACAGTAAGTTTGAGAGTTCCACAGATTGCAAAGATTGACAAGGATCATAATAAGTTGCAGTTTAAAACCTTAGACCTTACAGTTTGGTGTAGCTTCAGAAAATCCATGTATATAAATATAGTGAGCTCAAGTGGAGGCTTTTTTATGCAACAGCAGTATGTTCCTATATTTCACCTTCATGTTTCTTGGAGGCTACTGTGCCAGATTCAAGGTATATGTCAGTTCAATTCCACTGAAGTCAGTGGAAAGGCACTTCTTAAGGCCACTGCTTCACTTTCATAGAAGAGATCCATGCTGTTTAGAAATCATTATGATCAGGCCCTTATTTGTGGATAAAATACCTCCCTTTTGATATTCTCTGGAGGTATGTCTACACTACAGGACAAAGTTGAATGAAGATATGAAACTTCAGCTATGTTAATTGCATAGCTGAAGTCATAACTTAACTTGGCTTTTGGCGCTGTCTACACTGCAGGAAGTTGAAGGAAGAACACTCTTCCTTTGACTTCCCCTTACACCTTGTGAAATCAGGGTTACCGGCATCGACCACAGTGCCTCTCTTACTTCCAATTAGCTGTCTTAACTAGACCACTAATTCAAACCTTGGAAGACTGACAGTGACAGCTTTGATCTTTCTCTGTAGTAAAGACATCCCCTAAATTACCTTGCAGTGACCCAACACGAAAACTGAAGGTTCAGAGTACCAAATTCTTTTCTTTCCTCCTAACACACAGTTTGGAAAAAACACACCTTGTCTATAGTGACAGTTAAAGAACACCAGTTCAGCTGGTAACTGAAAGATAGCTCAGTATCTTGTAAGATAAACTATAATAAGATCACCAAACTGCTTTTTGAAATACCCACTCCATATGTTCATGCATGTGTGATCTTCCCAATCCAGTGCTAAAAATGTTGTTTTTTCACAAAATTTAGCCTCACTGAAAAATATAGATGGTCTCAAGCTGCAAAATCCAATTCTTTGTGGGAGGACTATGTTTCAATCCTTTATAATGATATGGGTTATTTCCAAGATTTGGATCCAGGTCCAGGCTTGGATTCTGCAAAACTCCACATTTTCTTCCTTTAAAAGCCTCCTGGCAGCATATTCAGGACAGGAGACTGACAGCTTTCATCAAGTCAGGCCATTGTCTATTTCTGTCCTTAGTAGTTTCTCTTCAAGTTGCCCACCTGTGTTTATCGCTTATTTACAATATTCAATAACAGGTTTTCTCACAGCAGAGTAAATTTTACTGGCAAATAATGGAAATCAAAAAAATGCATAAAAAGTAAGTAAAATAATATAAGTTGATACGCTCTAACACTGAGCATGAATCATTTCCCCCTCCTGCTGACATAGCACTGTCTATACTGCCACTTTTGTCAGTGAAACTTATGTGTTTTTTCACACCCCAACAGATACAAGTTTTGCCAGTAATAGTGCAAGTGTAGATAGTCCTAAGACAACCACCTTCTGTACCTTACATATGACACCTCTATTAATATACTCATAAGCTTGTGCTCCAGTGCATTAGGCACCTCTTTGGTCAGATAATTGTCTGCTTGAATTAGCGGGGTGGTCAGTCTGCCCTTCTTGTCTGAGTCTCTATAGTTCTATTTTGGAGAAAAGGATGTTAGTTTCTGTCCCATTGGAGTGTACAGACTTTCCCTTACATTTGGCAGGGTTTATCTTTGGCTTGCGTAATCATACTTTTACACTTGCAAGAATTTATGCTCATCTATTTGCTTCAATAGTCTTTGACATCCAGTTTTTAAAAGATGTGGTTTTGTATCTAACTACATTTTCTACTCTGTTATTAGTGATGGTGGCTTCTTTTTTGGTCCTCTTACTTTTGTTGTTGTTTTCAATTTAATGTTTCAGAGGGGTAGCTGTGTTAGTCTCCAATAGAGAAAACTTAAAAAAAAAACCTACATTACCTTAGAGACTAACAAAAAATGTAAATAGAATCATGAGCTTTCGTGGGCACAGCCCACAACTCATCTGAAGAAATGGGTTGTGCCCACAAAAGCTCATGATACCATCTACATTTTTTGTTAGTCTCTAAGGGTATGTCTAGACTACATGCCTCTGCTGACAGAGGCATGTAAAATAGGCTACCCGACATAGTCAATGAAGTAGGGATTTAAATATCCCCGGCTTCATTAAAATAAAAATGGCTGCAGCGCTGTGCTGGCTCAGCTGATTGTCGGCACAGTGTGGCAGTCAAGACGCGGATCGGTCAACAGGGGAAGCCTTTGTCGACCACTCCTGTAAACCTTGTTTCACAAGGCATAAGGGAGCGGTTGACAAAGGCTTTCCCTGTCGACTGATCTCCATCTTGACTGCCGCACTGTGCCGACAATCAGCTGAGCCGGCATAGCGCAGCAGCCATTTTTATTTCAATGAAGCCGGGGATATTTAAATCCCTGATTCATTGACTATGTCGGGTAGCCTATTTTACATGCCTCTGTTGGCAGAGGCATGTAGTCTAGACATACCCTAAGGTGCTGCAGGATTATTCATTGTTTTTTTAAGTTTATTTCAATTTGATTATTTATTTATTCTGAGCCTCTAATAATGGTCTTTTTTAAAGTTTCCATTAAGCTTTCAGGCACTTCAGTCTTGTGACTGTTCCTTTTAAAATCTGTTAAACTAGCCCTCTCACTTTTGTGACCTAAAGGGGGGAAGAAAAGGTGATGCACAGAAATAATCAGAGGGAAGGGAAAAAGAGAAAGTTAAAGAATGTGAAACCTCTTTCTCAGAAGCATGGATGCTACCTACTTATCTCGTATCTATTCATTCAGTGTATTAGACCCCAATGTAATGTGGTGCAATGTGAAATAAAGAGGAAGAGCAGATACACAAGGAAATGTGGATTAAGGAATAAGAAACAATAAAAGAGATGGGGGGAAACACATAATGCTCCTACAATAGTCAATTAACTTACCATAGTAAAACAGTGAGACCCAGCAGGGATTGAACTCTGAGCCCAAATCTATACGTCCCTTGGACAGAATACTGTAGGGTATGTCTACACTACAGCATTAATTCAAGTTATCTTAATTCAAAATAGTTAATTCGAATTAAGCTCATTCGAATTATCGCATCTACACACAAAATGCAGTTTGAATTAGTGTTTTGCTATTTTGAAATAGCGCGTCCACGCTGAGTGGACTCTGAATCGGAGTTAAGGCTGGCCAGAACCAATTCCAGCAGGGCACCAGGTCAGGACTTAATGTGTGGGGCTGCTGCCTGAGGCTATCTGAGGTCTGTGCTTAAAGGGACCCTACCCCCACCGTGGACAGACTGTTTTCAGGTTTCCCTGCTTGCTTGTCTACTTCGATGAGGGACAGCAAAGCATTTGTGTCTCTGCATGCTCTGGTTGCCCTCACTCGGGACATCACAGCACTCTGCCACAGGGTGCCAGAGCTGCCCCTGGGCACTCTGGTGCATTTTGTGGATGCGTTGCCATCAGCCTAGCTGCACTTACTGCAGGCTACCATCCGGGAGGTCCATCAGGGGGCTGTCAGTACCCAGGGGGCCCTGCGGGAGAGCTTCCATCCTGAGGAATCTCCCTGATCTGCCCCACTGGGGGCTTGTGCCCCATTCCTCCCTCACGTTCTTCCACTTACCGCTCCCTAGCCCCCCTCTTCCTGATGTCAAATAAAATACACGTATTTTCATGAACACAAACTCTCTTTATTTAAGAAAACTAGGGCGGGGGGAGGGGAGGATGAACCTCCCCTGTGTGCCCCGCCCCGGGGTCAGGAGTATGTCAGGTCAGGTCTCTTCACACACGCGTGTGGCTATCAGGCCAAGGCTCCTGTGTGACAGGCAGCTGGAGCCACCTGCCCAGGGGTGGCACGGCATTTGCCTGTCCATGCACAGGTTGCTGTGTGATCCGTGGTAAGCAAGGCCCATGTGCACGATCCCTGGTATCCCTCCCTGCTCCTCTCCCCCCCGCAGGTAGGGGACAGTAACGGCACTTACATGGTGTGGCCTCCCCGAACGACCCTGCTGACTCTGCAGGTGGGACTGCTTGTTGGTCCTGGCCGTGTGGCAGCTCCTGCTCCATGCCCTGGTCAGGGCCCTTTGGTCCCAGCTCACTGCCCCCTGGGGTAGCACAGACCATCCCACCCCCCAGGATGCGGTCCAGTGCCTCGAAGTAGGGGCAGGTGTCTGCCCCTGCCAAAGAGATGCCCTAAGTGGCCCTGGCGTACCCCTGCCACAGCTCTTTAATTTTCAGGCACACCTGCTCCTGGGTGCGCCTGTGGCCTTTCTGGGCCATGGTGGCAGCTATGCGGCTGTAGATGGCCTCGTTCCTCCATCTAGTGTGGAGATCATGGACATGGGGGGCCTGCCCCCAAATCTCAGTGAGGTCCATGATCTGCTCACTAGTCCAGGAGAGAGCACGGTGTCTACGACCCCTGGATGGCTCCTGAGTTCTGGGGGACTGGGCGGGGGATGACTGGTTGGCACTGGCTCTCCGGCTCATCATGGGGCCACTGGGTCAGGGGCAGAGACTGCTGGCACATGCCTTTAAGGGTTCCAGGGCTGGGGGAGAGGAGAAAAGTTTTCCTGGTTTGGCCCAGAGTGGCCACCAGGGGAAACTGGGAAGGGCTGGAGGCCAGCTAATTCGAAATAAGCGTCTACACAGCGCTTATTTTGAATTTGAATTTGGCATTACTCCTCGTAGAATGAGGTTTACCAAATTCGAATTAAGCACCCCACTATTTCAATTTTATTTTGAAATAGCGGTTTGCCTGTATAGACGCTATTAAAGTTAATTCGAAATAATGGCTGTTATTTTGAATTAACTTTGCAGGATAGACATGCCCTTAGAGAATAGCTTTTCCTACTTACATCTAAGTGCTGGATCAGTGTGTCCAATGATGCTCAGGACCTCAACTATCAGGCCACTGACAGCTGTCAAAGAGGAACTCTTAGAAGTCCAATGGAGATGGTATGTTCATGGAGAGAAACCCTTCAAAGTTAGAACTGCAAGTTGAGGTGAGTATTGAAGATCTTCTATGGTCGTCACAGGGTAGAAGATGCTCTTTTCAACATCCTGGCTAGAACCACAAGGAGACCCAAGATGCACACTGGCTGCTGCTCAGGCAGACTGCACAGCCCATTGGCCGAATACAGTCCTTTATAGAGGGTTAGGTGGGAAAGCTGGAACATTCCATTCAGTGAGGCATGTAGATTAGACTACTTGGCATAGGCTTCATTTAAATTTAAATGGCTGCTGGGCTGAGCCGATCAACTGTTTGTCGGCTCCGCGCAGTAGTCTGGATGCTCCGCGGTTGACATCAAAGGTATTTGAGGCATATCTGGGAGGTCGACAGATGCCTTTGATGTTGACCACGGAGCATCCAGACTACCGCGCTGAGCCGACAAACAGCTGATCGGCTCAGCGCGGCAGCCATTTAAATTTAAATGAAGCGGCGATTATTTAAATTGCCGCTTCATTTTCCTATGCCGGGTAGCCTAATCTACATGCCTCTGTCTCTAGAGGCATGTAGTCTAGACATGCCCTCTGAGGTACATGGAATTCTCAGTGCTGCTGAAGGGAAACCAGTAGAATGTCTCAGGCCTCAGAGGCAGGAAAATTCAGTCCTGATAAGTTTAAAGTCACAGTTTTATGTAAACAACAAAATGGATTCTAGGATCACATGTTGTCAGACTCCATTTTGTTTAACATGCAACTATAAGATTTTATCTCTAACACTTTCTTGAAGCTAATGCTACTGTCATAGGTTTCTTTGATATCTCCCTCCCCCTCCCACAAACACACACACACATTAGAATGTTAAATTTTAATGACATTATGGTAATTACTGCTGAATCGTTCAATTCTATTCACCTCTTGGACTGGAGCCTCTGCTCCACTGAGGACTAAATCAAGAATAGCCTCTCCCCTTATGGGTTCCAGGACTAGCTGCTCCAAGCAGACATTAATGTCTAAAATATTTTTCTCTGTATCACTTCCTGTCATGTTTCCAATGAATATGATCAGGGCTTGACAAATAATGTCATCTACTCACCTGTGGCGCGAAGATTACAACCTGGAAGAGCTGTCGCAGAGCGCAGAACCGCGCAAAGCCACGCGGCTGGCTAGTGGGGTTCGCCGCCACTTGGCGAGCCCTGAATATGATCATAGTTGAAATCCACTATTGTTATTAGGATTTCTGCTTTTGTAGGATCTCTAATCTTCCTGAGTGTTTCACAGTCACTACCACCATCTTGGTGAAGTGGTCAGTAGTGAGTCCTTATTGCTATACTCTTATTATTCAAGCACCAAATTTCTAGCCATTAAAATTACGTGGTAAGTTTGATTTAGTCAAGATTTTTACTGTATTTGACTCTATTCTCTCAGGGTATGTCTACACAGCAAAGTTATTTCAAAATAACAGCTGTTATTTCTAAATAACTTTCTTAGTGTCTACACAGCCAAACCCCTATTTTGAAATTAATTCGAAATAGCGGAGCATTTATTTCGAATTTGGTAAATATAATTTCACGAGGAATAATGCAAAATTCAAAATAGCTATTTTGAAATAAGTGCTGTGTAGACACTTATTTCGAAATAGGGGGCTTCCAGCCTTCCCAGGGTGCCCTGGTGACCATTCCAGCCTCAACCAAGAACACTCCTCTACCTTCATCCTCCCTGGAGCATTTAAAGGGGTAGACTTGGCCACGGTGCCTGTGCCAGCTCCAAGCCTGCCAGCCCAGAGCCAGCAGTCGCTGCCCCTGACCCAGTGGCCCCAAAACATGAGCCAGCAAGCCACTGGCAGCCAGCCCTCCACCACTCCCCAGGAGCAGTCTGCCAGCTCCCAGGAGCCTGCAAGGGCCCGGAGAAGGTGGGCGCCTTCCTGGTCCAGGGTGGAGATCATGGACCTTATTCAGGTTTGGGGGGGATGCCCCCAACATCCATGATGGAGGAACATGGCCATCTGTGGCAGGATAGCTACCAGCCTGGCCACCAAAGGCCACATGAGAACCCAGGAGCAGGTTTGCATGAAAATCAACTTGGTCCGGCGAGACCCCCCCCGCAACCCTGAGCTTCCCCTCCCCCTTCTTCTCCTTGCTTCCCCCTTCCAGCTCCCTCCTCCCAGGTTTCCTCCTCCCCTCTCTCATCCTCTCTCCTCCCCTTTCTCGCATCCTTTCCCTAGTCTCACCAGAGTTTAATCCCCCCCCCCAGTTTTGTTAAATGAAGAGAGTTTGTGTTCATGAAAATACATGTATTTTATTTGACATCAGGAAAGGGGTTTAGAGAGGGGTAAGTGGAAGGACGTGAGGGAGGAATGAGGCACAAGCCCTCAGTGGGGCAGACTTGGGAGGCTCTTAGTGCTCCTCAGGATGGAAGCTCTTCCGCAGGGCCTCCTGGATACTGACAGCCCCCCTGATGGACCTCCCAGATGGCAGCCTACAGAAAGTGCAGCCAGTCTCGCAGCAACACGTCCACGAGAAGCACCAGCGTGCCCAGGGGCAGCTCTGGCTCCATGTTGCAGAGTGCTGTGGTGTCACGAGTGAGGGCAATCAGAGCACACAGAGACAAAATGCTTTGATGTCCCTCATCGAGGTAGGCAGGCAAGCAGGGAAACCTGAGAATTGGCTGTCTAGGGGGGTTCCCTCTAAGCACAGGCCTCAGATAGCCTCAAACAGCAGCCACACAATGTAACTCCTGACCTGATGCCCTGCTGGACCTGGTTCCGTTTGGCCTTAAATGCGATTCAGTGTCCACTGAGTGTGGACGCGTTATTTCAAAATAGCTCTTTCGAAATAACTATTTCAAAATAAGGTATTTCAAAATAATGCTGTAGTGTAGACATACCCTCTTTCACATATAGTATCATGCCCTGCCAGCATGAGCTATTATAACATGCCAATAAATTTTACACCCTGGAATTAACATGTCCCGTTAATTATCATTTTTTCACCAGGTTTCTGTGATACCTATTATATCAATATCCTCATTTAAACTCAGCTTTCAAGTTCACCCATTTTAATATTTAGACTTTTTACTTTGTATATAAGTCCTTGTAAAATATATCAATATTTAGTTGTCTGCCTTCACGTGGTGTAATTGAGTGGGATTCTTTTTGTTTGACTTTTTCTCTTCAGACCCTACCTGTACTTTATCAATGTCTAGCCACTCCTCTTTATTTGGATATAGAGTATCTCCTTTAATAAATCCTCCCAAAGGATAATACTTTCTAAACCCTGTGCTCCTCCACATCTGTTGGCTCTTTCCCAACCCTTATTTTAAAAATTCCTTTACAGTCTTTTTAATTTTATATGCCAGCAATCTGGTTCTGTTTTGGTTTAGGTGGAGCTCATCCTTCCTGTATAGGCTCTCCCTATGAAATTAATAGGAGGCAGGATTAAAATAAACATAAGGAAGTATTTCTTCACACAACATACAAGCCAGCCTTTGGAACTCATTGCTAGGGGATGCTGAGAAGGCCAAAGGTATAACTGGGTTCAAAAGAGAATTAGATACATTCATGGAAGAGAGGTCCATCAAGAGCTATTAGCCAAGATGCTCAGGGACGCAACTCCATGCTCTGGATGTCCCAAAGCCTCTGACTGTCAGAAGCTGGGATGGGGTGGATTATTCAGTAAAGTGTCCTGTTCTGTACACTTCATCTGAGGCATCTGGGACTAGCTACTATCTGAAGACAGGCTACAGGGCCAGAAGAACTACTGATCATATGGCCATTTTTAGGTTCTGTTATTTTCTGGACCTTGTAGCCCCTTTGGCTCTTAAGTTTCTGTTAAGAAGCACATAGGACAACCAAAGGCAACTCATTTCATTGGACTGCAGCTTAGGATGCATCTACATAGCAGTGTTATTTCGGAATAATGGTCGTTGTTCCAAACTAACAATGCGAGCATCTACACAGCAATTCCATTATTTTGAAATAAATTCAAAATAACAGATGGCTTATTCCAACATCTGAAAACCTCATTCCATGAGGAATAATGCCTCTTCTGAAGTTGCTATTTCAAAATAGCTGTAGTGTGGATGCTCTACTGCTGCTATTTTGAAATAGCTCCTCCCCAGGGCTATTCAAAGTAATTACTCGCTAATGCTTCCTGGGACTCTTAATCGAGGTAGCGCATCCACATTAGAGAAGCCTGCCTTGGACTAATTTCAAAGGCTTCCCTGTAGTGTGGACCCACAATTTCAAAATAAGCTGTTTCAGAGTATTTCTTCCAGAATAACTTATTCCAAAATAAGTGTTCAGTGTAGACGTACCCTTAGAGTCCTTAACCCAAGCAGTCGGAATCAATCCTCAACAATTCTCATGTCATACCCTGAGCTCTTTCCTACCTCCCTTCATTTTGTCAGTTTCTGCAAGCCTGACTTTGGTCCTTCCCTCTTTGTGTTGTCACTCTTTTCCAGCTTCTCACTAGCTTGGGTGCAGGACCTTTTTCTCTGGCAAGCTCAATTTTCAGGGGGAAATGGAAAGGTTAATGCTGGCTTACCAAGATGCTACGCTACACCAGACGGGTTGCTTCTCTTTCTCTGGTGCTGACTCGAGATTCTCAGGATAGAGAGACAAATTAGTTTTGCCCATGGAACTCTGTAATACTTTTGTTGGACTTCTAGGACCCAAGTTTGGGAGGGAGGGAGGGAGGGAGGGTAGGAGTTGCATTTATACTGCAAAGCAATAGGGTTCAAACCCTGGGTCCTGGTTTGACTTGGGCTTGGGCTATCCACTCTTGCAGGATCCTAGGAGCCTGAAACTGAGCTCAAGTCTAAGGATACGTCTACACTGCACAGCTATTTTGAAATAAGCTATTCCGGAATAGTTATTCCAAAATATCTTATTTCGAAATAACACATCTACACTGCAGGGAAACCTCAAAATTAGCCCAAGGCTAGCTTCCCTAATGTAGATGTGCTATCTCAATTTAGAACCCCAGGAGCCACTGGGGAGAGAGAACTTAAAATAGCCCTAGTGAGGGGCTATTTCAAAATAGCAGCAGTGGAGTGTCTACACATACCTTATTTTGAAATAGCTATTTCTGAATAGGCATTATTCCTCAAAGAATGAGGTTTACAGATTTTGGAATAAGCCATCTGTTATTCAAACTTATTTTGAAATGTACCTCAGGGTACTCCTTGGCTGTGTCTACATTGGCACCCTTTTCCGGAAAAGGGATGCTAGTGAGACCAGTCGGAATTGCAAATGCCGCGGGGGATTTAAATATCCCCCGCGGCATTTGCATGAACATGGCTGCCGCTTTTTTCTGGCTGGGGGCTTTGCCGGAGAAAAGTGCCAGTCTAGACAGGATCTTTCGGAAAATAAAACCTTTTCCGGAAGATCCCTTATTCCTGATTTTAAGAGGAATAAGGGATCTTTTGGAAAAGGCTTTATTTTCCGAAAGATCCCATCTAGACTGGCGCTTTTCTCTGGCAAAGCCCTGAGCTGGAAAAAAGTGGCAGCTATGTTCATGCAAATGCCGCGGGGGATATTTAAATCCCCCCGGCATTTGCAATTCCGACTGGTCTCATTAGCATCCCTTTTCCAGAAAAGGGTGCCAATGTAGACACAGCCCTACAGAGCAGTGTTGTTTTGGAATAACTAACTAATAGTCCGTGTCTACACTACAAGTAGTTATTTCAACATAATGTTGAAATAATGGAAAATTGGAGGACTTCTTACTCCAACTCCTGTGCCCCTCATTTTACGAGGAGTAAGGGAAGTTAGAGGAAGAGTGCTCTTTCTCGGACTTCCTGATGTGTAGACAGCGCCAAAAGCCAAAATAAGCTATTTCAACTTAGGCTACACAATTGCATAGCTTCCAGTTGCATAGCTTATTTCAGCTTTAGCCCTGCTGTGTAGATATGGCCTAAGAGATCTCTGTGTAGACAAAAGCCTGAGTGAACCCAGGCTTACATTCCAGTGTAGACATATCCCCAGTCCCCCTGCTACTATGAGGCTGCCAATCAATGTTGGCCTGCGGTTCCTGTGTCAACTTCCTAGTTGCCTGGCCTACATGAGATCTAAACACTCTCTGACAGCACCTCAGAATTATATTAGCTTTTTTTGCAACTGCATCACGTAGTTGATTCATATTCACTTTGTGATCCACTTTGACTCCCAGATCATTTTCAGAAGTACTACTGCCTACTCAGTTATTTCCCATTTTGTAGTATTGCAATTGATTTTTATTTCCCAAATATGGTATTTTGGCCTTCACTTTACTACATTTCATCTTGCTGATTTCAAACCAATTCTCCAATTAGGGAAGGTCTTTATGAATTTTTATCCTATTCACCAAAATCCTAGAAATCTATTCCTAACCTGGTGTCATCCACAAATTTAATACATAAGAACATAAGAATGGTCATACTGGGTCAGACCAAACATCCATCTAGCCCAGTATCCTGTCTACCAACAGTGTCCAATACCAGATGCCCCAGAGGGAGGGAACACTACAAGTAATCCTCACATGATCCTTCCCCTGTCATCCACCTCCAGAGAAACAGAGGCTAGGGACACCATTCCTACCTATCCTGGCTAATAGCCATTGATGGATCTCACTTCCATGAATCTATCTAGCTCTTTTTTGAACCCTGTTAAAGTTCTAGCCTTCACCACATCCTCTGGCAAGGAGTTCCACAGGTTGACTGTGTATTGAGAGAAGAAAACCTTCCTTTTGTTTGTTTTAAACCTGCTGCCTTGGTGACACCTAGTTCTTTTATTGTGGGAATAAAAAAATAACTTTCCTTATTCACTTTTTCCATACCAGTCATGATTTTATAGACCTTTATCATATTCCCCTTTAGTCTCCTCTTTTCTAAGCTGAAAAGTCCAAGTCTTTTTAATCTCTCTTCATATGGGACCCATTCCAAACCCCTAATAATTTTTGTTGCCCTTTTCTGAACCTTTTCCAATGCCAATATATCTTTTTTGAGATGAGATGACCACATCTGTACACAGTACTCAAGATGTGGGTACACCATGTTTTTATATAGAGGCAATAAGATATTTTCTGTCTTATTCTCTATCCCTCTTTTAATGACTCCTAACATTCTATTGGCTTTTTTGACTGCCGCTGCACACTATTCACAATGACTCCAAGATCTTTCTCTTGAATAGTTGTAGCCAAATTAGTCCTCATCATATTGTATATATAGTTGGGATTATTTTTTCCAATGTACGTTACTTTACAATTATCAACATTAAATTTCATTTGCTATTTCGTTGCCAAATCACTTAGTTTGATGAGATCTTTTTGAAGCTCTTCACTATCTGCTTTGGTCTTAACTATCTTGAGCAGTTTGGTATCATCTGCAAATTTTGCCACCTCACTGTTTACCCCTTTCTCTAGATCATTCATAAATAAGTTGAATAGGATGGGTCCCAGGACAGACCCTTGGGGGGGGCCGCATTAGTTACCTCTCTCCACCCAGAAAACTTACCATTTATTCCTACCCTTTGTTTCCTGTCTTTTAACCAGTTATCAATCCACGGAAGGACAACTTACTTCACTTAAGAGCCTTTGGTGAGAAACCTTGTCAAAGGCTTTCTGGAAATCTAAGTTTACTATATACGCTGGATCCCCCATGTCCACATGTTTGTTGACCCCCTCAAAGAACTCTATAGACTAGTAAGGCATGATTTCCCTTTACAGAAATCATATTGACTTTCCCCCAACAAATTGTATTCATCCACGTGTCTGACCATTTTATTCTTTACTATAGTTTCAACTAATTTTCCAGTACTAACGTTAGCCTTACCATTCTGTAATTGCCAGGATCACCTATAGAGCCCTTTTAAAATATTGGCATCATGTTAGCTATCTTCCAATCATTAGGTACGGAAGCCAATAGGATAGGTTACAAACCACATTTAATAGTTCTGCAATTTCCCATTCGAGTTCTTTCAGAACTTTTGGGTGAATGCCATCTTGTCCCGGTGACTTGTTACTGTTAAGTTTATCAATTTGTTCCAAAACCTCCAATAATAATAGCTCAATCTGGGACAGTTCCACAAATTTGTCATCTAAAAAAAATGGCTCAAGTTTGGGAATCTCCCCAATATCCTCAGCCATGAAGACTGAAGCAAAGAATTCATTTAGCTTCTCTGCTATGACTTTATCATCTATGAGTGATCCTTTAGCATCTTGATCATCCAAGCGCCCCGCTGGCTGGCACCCTTCCTGCTTCTGATGTGCTTAAAAACATTTTACTGTTACTTTTTGAGTTTTTGGCTAGCAGTTCTTCAAACTCCTTTTTGGCTTTTGTTGTTATATTTTTACACTTAATTTGACAATGTTTATGGTCTTTTCTATTTTCCTCACTGGGATTAGACTTCCACCTTTCAAAATATATCCTTTTATCTGTCACTGCTTCTTTTACCTGATTGTTAAGCCATGGTGGCACTTTTTTGGTTCTCTTACTGTGTTTTTTAATGTGGGGTATATATTTAAGTTGGGCCTCTATTATGGTGTCTTTGAAAAGTATCCATATAGCTTGCAGAGATTTTACTTTTGTCACCATACCTTTTAATTTTTGTTTTACTAACTTCCTCATTTTCATGTAGTTCCCCTTTCTGCAATTAAATGCCACAGTGTTGGGCTGCTGAGGTGTTTTTCCCACCACAGGGGAAAAACATTTATTATGTTATGGTCACTATTTCCAAGTGGTCCAGTTATATTTACCTCTTGAACCAGATCCTGTCCTCCACTTAGGACTAAATCTCCCCTTGCGGGGTCCAGAACCAGTTGGTCCAAGAGGCAGTCATTTAAGGTATCAAGAAATGTTATCTCTGCATCCCATCCTGAGGTGACGTGTACCTAGTCAAAACTATTATTGAGTTTTTTAATTTGATAGCCTCTCTAAACTTCCTTAGCATTTCATATTCACTATCACTGTCCTCATCAGGTGGTTGATAATATATCCCTACTGCTATATTCTTATTATTGGAGCATGGAATTACTATCCATAGAGATTCTATGGAACATTTTTGGCTCATTTAAGATTTTTACTTCATTTGATTCTACATTTTCTTTCACGTATAGTGTCTGTCCTTCTGATATATTTTATACCCTGGTATGACTATGTCCCATTGATTGTCCTCATTCCACCAAGTTTCCATGATGTCTATTATATCAATATCCTCCTTTAAAACTAGGCACTATAGTTCTCCCATTTTACTATTTAGACTTTTAGCATTTGTGTATAAGCACTTTAATAATTTGTCACTATTTATTTGTCTGCCATTTCTTGATGCATTAGACTCTTTTTCATTTGATTGTGTCTCATCTGATCTGACCCATACTTCCATCCTCTCCTCCTAACTGGAACATAGAGCATCTCTATTAATAGAACCTGCCCTAATAGATGTCTCTGTCTGATCTATGTGCTCCTCCGCATCCGTCAGCTTTCCCCCAGCCCTTAGTTTAAAAACTGCTCTACAACCTTTTTAATGTTAATGCCAGCTGTCTGGTTCCATTTTGGTTTAGGTGGAGCCCATCCTTCCTGTATTGGTTCTCCCTATCCCAAAAGTTTCTGCAGTTCTTAATAAATCTAAACCCCTCCTCTCTACACCATCATCTCATCCACACACTGAGACTCTGAAGCTCTGCCTGCCTACCTGGCCCTGCACGTGAAACTGGAAGCATTTCAGAGAGCATACTCTCTGCTCCATCATCCACATCATTAAAGAAAAATCAGAATAGTTAAAGACCCAGCACAGATCTCTGTGTGACTCCACTACATATGTCCTCCCAGTGTGACAACAAATCAATAATAATTATTTTTAGTATAGTATTTCAACCATTTTGCACCACCTTATTGTAATTTTATCTAGAATATATTTACTTTGTTTAGTTATGAAACTGTTACATGGGTCTGTGTCAAAAGCCTTACTGAAAGATATAGATACCTAAAGCATGTCTCCTGCTTCCCCCATCCATTAAGACAATAACCCTATAAAAGAAGGAAATTAGATTGTTTTGGCATCATTTGTTGTGAATATCCATGTTGGCTATTACTTATAACGCTGTTATCCTCTAACGTGCTTACAAATTGATTAATTATTGATTCCAACGTCTTTCCAGGTATTAAAGGTAGGCTGACTGGTCTATAGTTCTCCAGTTCTTTTTTAAAGATAGACCTATGTTAGCCCTTCTCTAGGGTTCTGATATCTCAAAGGTCATCAATAATAGTTCCAAAGTTCAGCTAGTTCCTTATGTATCTTGCCTTTTTTAAAGATTTTTTTTACAGCTTTCCAGATTATAACTCTTTGAGCTGGGCCTTTGGTTAGAAAATATTATGTGTTCTCTTTCAGAGTAAGATTATTCCATAACTGTATATTGTCTCTACCCTCAGTGGTGAAACATCTCTTTGTTAGGAATCATATAGGTAATACATAACAGAATATTTTAAGTGCATGTTGACTTATATGTTGGGTATTAAATCAGACATTTAGATACAGCTGTCATGTAGTCCATTAGAAAATGTTTCAGTATACCAGATGTATGCTGTCTAGCTTCCCCAAACCCTGTAGATATGCCAACAAACATACCTGAGAACAGCCATTTGTATCTCATTTTTATGGGTACCAGTAACAGTCAATCCTACAATACTCCCTACATTTACATCATGTATGTTTATCATGAACAGGCAGATACCAGTGCAAAGGTAGTCAAATTAACTGATCTATCCTCAGCCTCCCAACATCCTTATCTTATGACATATCTGCAGTTCATAAGTTCTGCTGAACCCACTTCTACACTGAATAAATCTTCAGTGTTCTGAGTATCATTATTACTAATGCATAAAGGTCCTGTTTAATGTAGCCAATGTTGCATGCCTGACTTTTAAAGATGAGTTTGGATGCTTTCCAGGTTACATATATATGTGTCTCCTTAAAATATGTCTCAGAGGATGAAGCTGACCAGAGAATCTGTGAAAATGCTAAATTTATTAAAAGTGTGTTGACTACTCTCTCTAGTTATGTGAAACATTTATGGATGATCCCTCAAGAATCTGGCTGCTGGTTGGATGAATAACAAATGCTAGCTAGCAAATCTATGTTCCAAATACTCCTGTAGCTATGTATAGTAGTAGTAATTCTTTTACAGGTTTTACTATATCAGCTTTTTTATATCAGTTTTACTATATTAGTTTTTGTTGAGGGTTCTTTTGTCATAGCATATTATTAAAATATTGCTATATGGGTCTGTTGTGACATGTGAAATAGAAGATGGCATTAATTTGTATGATAAAACTGTATAAGAATATATCATTTTTATATCATTATATGAATATCTTTCTTCTTTTATGGAAAATTCTGTCATCTTGCATCCTAGAGAGAATAGTCAACCCATCCTTACAAACTATTTACAGAGCTCACTGAAATTCTGCTATGGAATGTAGTACTTGTATATTTGCACACTATTAATGAACAACATTGTTTAGAGCAAGAACTGAAGAATACTGCCTGCAGCTGAAAATGCAATTGAAATTTAGGTTTAAAAAGTACCATAGTTACGCCTGCCACCAGGACATTGGCACTAATACTAGTACTCTTCCCTTACTCTCATAAGTTCCACAATTTCCACAAATAGCCAGACGCATTTTGTATCTAATTGAAGGGACTGAGGATAGGTCTGTGCAGCAAAAAAGTCCAGAAAACCTGCATCAGTGAGTCTCAGAGCCTGGGTCAACTGACTCAGGCTCTCAGGGTTTGTGCTATTGGGCTAAAATAGCAATGTTGATGTTTGGGCTTGGGTTGAAGCCTGGGCTCTGAAACCCAGTAATGAGGGGGGAAGAAAATGGGGGGGGGGGGGGGAAGGACTCCAGCATATTCTCATTGACTTCAGTGGAGTGACCCCTTATTTTCACTACAATAAATCAGAATACAATCAAGCACTTGTTTTAATGGCAAAAAAGTGCTTTTGTCCTGTGTTGAGATTATATTTCAGATTTCAGATCCAATAGATTTTTTTTTTTTGGCTAACTAAAGAGAATTTATAATTGGAAATGTTGTTAAATCCATAAATGATGGGAGTGTTATCACCAATCTCTGCTATATTTAATTTACTGAGTGCTGTCCTTGAATAATAGGCATACAAGGTTCTGAATAGTTAAATGCAATAGGATATTCTAGTGGTTATACACAGACACTTCACAAGCTGCAACTGTTGGACATAGATTTTAGCAGCTTCACCAGTCTCCCAATCTTGTCTTTCTTTTCATCAGAGTAGCTATATTTCATTTTAAAATACTCTGTGAGGGCACAGAAGAAACTAAAAAAGTTCATAAAGGCTTTGGATAATATTTTTCACCTGTAAAACATGTAAAGTACAAAAGTTCACATATTAGGGTGCAGAAATGTTTCTTTATGACATTCTTTCCGTATTTTAAACATAATGTGTGTGCCAAGTGATTCTTGGTTTAAAAAAATCATGTAAAAACTTGAATAGTATTAATAACCAACACACAATACAGAGCTTCTCATATACAGTTTTAACATGGGCCCTCTATGGCTTTGCCAATAGTTTTACGTTAATTGTAATGAACAAATGCACATATTGATTACAGGAGCATATCATGCCAATGATTAATTCTTCTCCTTTTTAAAGTGCATTCTCCCTGATCTAGAACCGTCTAATGGAAATGGTCGCTCATGCTCAGGAACAAAGCAGAATGCATAGCCTTTAGTTTTGCTTCAGTAACTGTATCCAAATTTACTGAAATTAACAAAGGATTAATCTTTGTAGTGGAACTCTGCTTCATATACCAAAGGGAGGTTTGGCATTATATAAGAACATAAGAACGGCCATACAGGGTCAGACCAATGGTCCATCCAGCTCAATATCCTGTCTGCCGACAGTGGCCAATACCAGATGCCCCAAAGGGAGGGAACACAACAGGTAATCCTCACATGATTATGGTGTCCCTAGCCTCTGTGTCACCCTCCTCCAGAGACACAGAGGCTAGGGACACCATTCCTATCCATCCTGGCTAATAGACCTAACCACCATGAATTTATCTAGTTCTTTTTTGAATTCTAACACAGTAGTTCTATTTAGGCACCGAGGGACATATTTTTAAAAGTATTTAGGCACTTAGTAGGCTTTTCAAAAGTATTTAGGCACCTGACATTCTGAAAAGAATGGATGTTAAGCACCCTAGTGCTTTTGAAAAATCTCACTTGTCACCTAATTGCCTGCAAAAGTCTGTGTCTTCTCCTATGGGATACTGAAATACCCAGACAATCAAGACTTTGTTGGCCTCTGGCTCTA
The DNA here is from genome assembly GCF_052426305.1 of Pelodiscus sinensis. Classification (NCBI taxonomy): domain Eukaryota; kingdom Metazoa; phylum Chordata; order Testudines; family Trionychidae; genus Pelodiscus; species Pelodiscus sinensis. The sequence goes on along the minus strand of NC_143053.1, from coordinate 41,130,326 downwards.
CAAAATCTGTTCACTTTTATAGAGTAATAGAGTTTAAGGCCAGTAGAGACCATCAGACCATAGAGTATGACTTCCTGTACAACACAGACCACCAACACCAGCGTTCTAGACCCACAGTCTAGCCTTTTAGATCTGTTTGTAAATGGATGGTCTGATGAATAGTTGGATCACTGTTTGGGGTCTTTTGTTGCAGTAGACAACAATAACAGAAAACACAATCAATCAGGAATTCTGGGTTCATTCATGCCTGCTGCTTTGTTCTTTGCTTTAATGTAATTGTGTGGGATTTTCCTTGACAGTGATAGCTATGTGAGGGTATGTCTACACTACCCCGCTAGTTCGAACTAGCGGGGTAATGTATGCATACCGAACTTGCTAATGAAGCCCGGGATTTGAATTTCCCGGGCTTCATTAGCATAAAGCCGGCGCCACCATTTTTAAAAGCCGGCTAGTGCGAACCCCGTGCCACGCGGCTACACGCGGCACGGGCTAGATAGTTCGAACTACGTAGCCATTCCGAACTATCTGTACTCCTCGTGGAACGAGGTTGCTTTCTTTAAATATATCAGTGGAACGAGGAGTACAGATAGTTCGGAATGGCTACGTAGTTCGAACTATCTAGCCCGTGCCGCGTGTAGCCGCGCAGCACGGGGTTCGCACTAGCCGGCTTTTAAAAATGGCGGCGCCGGCTTTATGCTAATGAAGCCCGGGAAATTCAAATCCCGGGCTTCATTAGCAAGTTCAGTATGCATACATTACCCCGCTAGTTCGAACTAGCGGGGTAGTGTAGACACACCCTTAGAGAAGATGTATTAGAGATGGTGCAATCTCTTTAATAACTTAATTGAAATCCATGAAAATCTTGCCTTTGTTCAGCAAAGTTTGCAAAACTTTCAGTGCAGGCGATCCTTTAAGATGTATTCTAGTTTCCTATTAGTGCCTGATCTTATATGTCAGAAAGTAAGAAATCAAGGTAAACCATTCTGTCTTGTATACTGGATACTCTGTGCTGCACAGTTCCAAAAGAAGTACCTAATTCTGGTCCTGATTCAAGATCTCATTTTAGTGTGCAGAGAAGTGCTACTTGGATGATCAGAGGAATGAAAAACCTTACTTATGAGAGGATACTCAAAGAGCTTGGCTTTTTTAGCCTAACCAAATGAAGGCTGAAGGGAGATATGTTTGCTTTCTTTAAATATATCAGAGGATTAAATACCAGGGAAAGAGAAGAATGATTTAAGTTGAGGGTCAATGTTGACACAAAAACAAATGGATATAAATTAGCTATTAACAAGTGTAGGTTTGAAATTAGACAAAGGCTACATCTAGACTGCATTCCTCTGTCGACAGAGGGATACAAATCAAGCACATTGAAATTGCTAATGAAGCAGGGATTTAAATATCCCGCACTTCATTAGCATAAATATGGCCACCGCTTTTTTTCGAAACAGCTTTTTCGAAAAAATGGCAGTCTAGATGCAGATCTGTTGAAAATAACCCCTTTTTTTGACAGATCTTGTATTCCTCAAAAAATGAGATTTACAGGATCTCTCGAAAAAGGGTTTATTTTCGACTGATGCATGTCTAGAGTGCCATTTTTTTCAAAAAAAGCTCCATTTTGAAAAAAGCAGCAGCCATGTTTATGCTAATGAAGTGTGGGATATTTAAATCCCTGCTTCATTAGCAATTTGATGTGCCTAATCTACATCTCTTTGTCAACAGAGAGGTGTAGTCTAGACACACCCAAAGATAGCTAGCCATCAAAGGAGTGATGTTCTGGAGCAGCTTTCCAAGGGGAGCAAAACACTTAACTGGCTTCACGACTGAGCTTGACAAGTTTATGAAGGGGATGGCATGAAAGGGCTGCCTACAATGGCATATAGCCAATGTGTGACTGCTAGTAGCATTTATCTCCAACAGTTAGTAATGGGAAACTAGGTGAGTTACTACAGAACATTTTTCCCAGATGTCTGGTTATTGCTCAGGGTCTAACTGATCACTGATCACTAAATTTAGGACTGGGAAGGAATTTTCCCCTGGACCAAATTGGCAGAGACCCTGTGGGTTTTTTTGCCTTCCACAGCAACAGAGAGAATGGGTCACCAGTAGGTTTGAAATAATATAAATGGCTGATTCTCTGTAAATAGAAGTCTTGACATCATAATTTGGGCAGTTCAGTAACTCAGCTGAAGGTTATGCCTCTGTTACAGGAGTGGGTGGGTGAAAGTCTGTGGCTTGCAATGTGCAGGAGGTCAGACTAGATGATCATGATGATCTTAAGTCTATGAGACTATGAGAAGTGTAACTTAAAAAAATTGTGCTTGTAATTTTATTTTGAATGAGAATTTGTACAAAGACATACCGGGTACTGAGTACCAAACCATAGAGATTGCAGATTGAAAAGACTGTGTTTTCCAGTCCATTCTCATTGCAAATATAGAACATTATTCCATAGCGATGGCTACATCTGATTATTTTTTCAAGATTCCTAGAAAAGTTTGAGTGATCAAAAAAAGATCACTTCAGAAAATCATATATAGCAATAGTCAATACATTATACTAACTTAATACCAAATACTTTATTTTATAGCTTCAGCGGGTAGCCGAGTTAGTCTATACAGAAAAAAAACAACAAACGGTCTGGTAGCACTTTATAGACCGTCTAAATATTTTGTTAGTATATAACGAGCTACCAGACCATTTGTTACTTTATTTTATGTTATTGTCTGTTTAAAAGCTACTGAGGTACATGGCTGTAGTATGTACTCAGAATGCCATATATTTAAGAAGAAAAGTTAGACATGGATAAGCAATCTTAAAGCCCAGATCTTAACACATGAAGGCCTTTTATTGACTTGAGATCAGTAATTGAATTCAGGTCAAATTCAGCTCTTGATTAAGGAAGCATACCATTACCTGAATGGAGTTATGCCTGCTTATACCAAGGATGAATATTATAGGGAGGAACTGGTTGAGAATTTGAAAGTGGAAGGCGGCTTGGGTGAAAGTGATCATGAAATCATAGAGTTCACAATTCTAAGGAAGGGTAGAAGGGAGAACAGCAAAATAGAGACAATTGATTTCAGGAAGGCAGATTTTGGTAAGCTCAGAGAGCTGATAGGTAAAGTCCAATGGGAATCGAGACTGAGGGGAAAAACAACTAAGAAGAGTTGGCAGTTTTTCAAAGGGACATTATTAAGGGCCCAAAAGCAAGCTATTCCGCTGTGTCGGAAAGATAGAAAATATGGCAAAAGACCACCTTGGCTTAACCATGAGATCTTGCATGATCTAAAAATAAAAAAGGAGTCCTATAAAAAAATGGAAACTAGGACAAATTACAATGGATGAATATAGGCAAACAACACAGGAACAGGGGCAAGATTAGAAAGGCAAAGGCACAAAATGAGCTCAAACTGGCTACAGGAATAAAGGGAAACAAGAAGACTTTTTATAAATACATTAAAAGCAAGAGGAAGACCAAGGACAGGGTAGACCCACTGCTCAGTGAGGAGGGTGAAACAGTAATAGGAAACTTGAAAATGACAGAGATGCTAAATGACTTCTTTGTTTCGGTCTTCACCGAGAAGTCTGTAGGAATGCCTAACATACTGAATGCTAGTGGGAAGAGGGTAGGTTTAGAAGATAAAATAAAAAAAAAGAAAAAGTTAAAGTTAAAAATCACCTAGAAAAGTTAGATGCCTGCAAGTCACCAGGTCCTGATGAAATGCATCCTAGAATTCTCAAGGAGCTGATAGAGGAGGTATCTGAGCCTCTAGCTATCATCTTTGGAAAATCATGGGAGACAGGAGAGATTCCAGAAGACTGGAAAAGGGCAAATATAGTGCCCATCTATAAAAAGGGAAAAAAAGAACAACCCAGGAAACTACAGACCAGTTAGTTTAACTTCTGTGCCAGGGAAGATAATGGAGGAAGTAATTAAGGAAATCATCTGCAAACACTTGGAAGGTAGTAAGGTGAACAGCCAGCATGGATTTCTAAAGAACAAATCATGTCAAACCTATCTGATAGCTTTCTTTGATAGGATAACGAGTCTTGTGGATAAGGGAGAAGCGGTGGATGTGGTTTAGGTTGGACATTAGGAAAAAGTTCCTAACTGTCAGCGTGGTCAAACACTGGAATAAATTGCCCAGGGAGGTTATGGAATCCCCATCTCTGGAGATATTTAAGAGTAGGTTAGATAAATGTCTATCAGGGATGGTCTAGTCTATACTTGGTCCTGCCATGAGGGCAGGGGACTGGACTCAATGACCTCTCGAGGTCTCTTCCAGTCCTAGTATTCTATGATTCTATGATTATAGGTTTTCATCTTGTGGGAGAGCACATTCTGATCTCTGAAATTTTCCTTCTTGTGAAATATGACATTTAAAAAAAACAACAACTTCTCAAACAGAGATTCATCATATAGCATTTATTGTGTTACCAATGGGAAATGGAAGAAGAATTTTAATAAGGAACAGAAATGGCATATTAGGTAGTGAACCCAATCAAACCTGCTTAACGTACACATCAATAGCAAGCTTAGTAGTTGACTTAGTTTTAAATCTTAAAGCACAGAAAAATGAGCCATGACAGTTTTAATAGCAGGTATAAAGTGCACTTTTGTGTTAACACAAAACATTCAAAATATTTTTTTAGGAAATGACGTGTTCTGACAACTTGACTTTTAGTTTTTTCAAAAAGCTTAGATTGCTGCTTCATCTGTAAAGCACATTGTAACTGATCAAACTGTGCATTGCATCTAAGGTATAATAGAGGAGGGACTCTATTTTACAGGATACTAGTGTTGTTCCTCAGCAACTGTAGTATATCCCAATGAAGGAGTCTGATTACTGCTAGGGGGAAAAAAACAATAAATACCTTAATTACAGAATCAGATTTTACTAAACTTTCATTTCTCTCTGTCCTGAGCTTTTAAACTAATTATTTAATTATTGATCAATTAACTAATTAATAATTAATCAAGTGATGCTAACAGTTCCAGATACATCCAGATAGAACAAAACTGCTTTACCATTGAATGTTCAGGACAATCCCAACAATTTCATTGGAATGTTGAACTCAGGAAAATGTCTGTAAAATGGCATCTTCTTAACCTTACAAACTTAACAAACGTATCTGCTGTTTGTGTGTCTTTGGGTGCTATCTGTTTGTTTTACTGCCAAAACCAGGTTTTTACTGCTATTCCTATTAAAGAGTGAAGTTAGCAATGGGAAAAAGAACTTGAATCAATGCTATAGATGAAACTGAGAAGTTCTGCCTGTGGGTGTGCATGTGCAGGGCTTCCATTAAGGCACCTTTGTGTTCTACTCTCCAGATCATGATGCTACTTTGCACCAATCTGTTCCCTTGCACAAGGCAGAACAGCCCACAGGAGTTACTTCAGTAGATCTACACTGATTTATATCAGCAGAAGTGCTGCCCTCCTATGTTTAGTTTGGGATATTAACAGGAAAAAATGTCTTTTTACTTCAGCAAATCTCAATATAAAGTAATCTAGGCAAAATGGATGGGGGGGCCGCCCCGGGCCCCGCACTTAAAAATGCCCCGCACATGTGCTGTGACGCCACTGCACATGCGCATGGCATCATGGTGCATGCGCTGTGGCAAAGGGGGGGCCCCGCGGAGTTATGCTGCCCGGGGCCCCGCAAAACAGTCATCTGCCCCTGCTCATCACCATTGTTTCTGGTGCCTTCCAATAGTGCATTAGGTGACATGTTTATGCCTCTTTCTTGTGTTTTTTGTTCTCTCATATTGTCTCTGGGGTGGGAATACGGATAATCTTGTTTTGGTAGGTTGTGAGTGCTTTATATACTATGCATATTGCTAAGTACTTATTATTAGAGAAGACGACATCAAATAAATGCACCTTGTAGAGCATGGAGAGGCTTTTGATGGTTCCCAGGTAGTCCATTGCACAGTCTAGGACACCCTAGAAGAAAGATCTGTCTCCTGCACTGGTGATCTTTACCCTTATTGTAGACAAGTCTCACAGGGGTAGCGGTGTTAGTCTGTATCTGCAAAAACAAGGAGCCCTGAAGCACCTTAAAGACTAACAGATTTATTTGGCCATAACCTTTTGTGGGTAAAATTCACTTCATGAGATGCATGAAGAGCTTTGGTGATTCTGAGGACCACCGTTGTTGATCAGTTTTCATGCCAGAACCTTGGGCTGCTGGATATAAAGACCTTGAAATTGATAGGCAATTTTATGGGAAAGCAATGTAGAGGACAGGTAGGATGTGCTTACAGATGTCTGGGATGCTGAAGAGTCATGGTGCAGCATTCTTTACTTGTTGGCATTTCCTAAGCAATGAAGGCTTCATATTCAGGCCTACCACTGGTGGAGTGCTTTTGTTCGGTGTTCCTGTTCTGAGATTACTAGTACTTTAATACAAAGTAGGTTGCCCAACTGGTGCAGCATTGGAATTACCGGTAATATATGAGAAATTTCCTGCACTTCTTCCTGGCTATTTTCATGGCAATATTTTCAAAATACTCAAAAGAATAAGTGTAAATTAGTAGTGACCTGTGAAACATTGCCCCCTTCCATAGTAAAAGGGGGTTCTTCTGTGCGCAGGAGAAAAAGGCATGTAAATTCTTATTGACCCAGTGTGGGAGTTGATGAGAGGTGAGAGATAAGTTGCCTCCGGGCATATTTGAAAAAGTCCTCATTCCTTTCCACAAACAGTTCAGTGAATACAATGTTACTGACACAAATGTTCATAAAATAATAAAATGAGTTCTCTGCACCAGCAACGAAAATACGTGTTCTTCATTCAAATACATGTCAGTAAGTATTTCTCATACCATTTATCCTGCTCTAATCACAGTATTTGCAAAATGGCATCACTACCAACACAGTTTCCAGGAAACACCAAGCTGTGGGGCTGTGTCTACATTGGCACCCTTTTCCGGAAAAGGGATGCTAATGAGACCAGTCAGAATTGCAAATGCCGCGGGGGATTTAAATATCCCCCGTGGCATTTGCATGAACATGGCTGCCGCTTTTTTCCGGCTTGGGGTTTTGCTACTTTTTTCCGGCTCGGGGTATTCCTACTTTCAAGTAGGAATAAGGGATCTTCCAGAAAAGGGTTTATTTTCCGCAAAATCCCATCTAGACTGGCGCTTTTCTCCGGCAAAACCCCGAGCCGGAAAAAAGCGGCAGCCATGTTCATGCAAATGCCGCAGGGGATATTTAAATCCCCCGCAGCATTTGCAATTCCGACTGGTCTCATTAGCATTCCTTTTCCGGAAAAGGGTGCCAATGTAGACACAGCCTGGGAGTACTGGTTCAGCACTGACTTGAAGGCACTGGTGCAGCACTTTGGGCCTGCTCCAGAGTTCACTAAAGTCAAACATTCCCATTGACTTCCACTGGCTTTGGCTCCAAAGAGTCCTACTCAATGAAACAGGTTGAGTGCTGACACAAAAGCCACTTAATGAATCTCCATTATCACTTTCTATAGGTTCTAGCTATTCCCAAAAACTGTACTAACATGATCCTTCTTAGCTTGCATAATATGGACAGCAGACCAAAGTGCTATGCTAGCAGAGAAATTTGTTTTATATCCTTCCTCATTCCCAAGAAAAATATTCCTATTGCTATTGGGACTCTCTTCTAATTTTCTGAGGCTAGTGCTCTCATTAGGTCTGACTCTAAGATGGTGACAATTAGCCCAATGTGAAAGTTACAGGACTATGCTGATGCACTAGCTGAGGGTCTGATATATTTGTATTCATTTAATAGCCTAAGCCCTTACCCTACACAATTGCCCTTTCTCTTGATCTTAATTTCTTTTGCTAAGTTCTTCTGATAGCACCAGCAAACGAATAGAAAACAGTGACTCCCTTTGCCTTCAAAGGGTGTGTGATGGGCACCTCGGCCCTGCACTGTAGAACAGACCATGGGCTGGGCCCAGCTGGCTGAAAGCGCCCCTCCCCCATGGCCTTGCCGAGCATGCTCACAGGTGAGCTGGAGTATGAATGGCCCTGAGACAGTTCACTCAGAGCTGACTGCTGAATGGGAAAGATCTGCTGAGTGAGCTCCTGAGCTGGAGGAGCAGATGCAGCAGCTGCTAAAGCCCCAGTAGCAAATGCTACAGCCACAGCCTGGAGGTACAGTGATGGGGAGACGTGTGGGGTGGTAGGATGTGGCCCAGGGTGGGGAATTGATTACTCAGTGTGTTGCAGGGAGGGAACCCCCTACTGAGCAAGCAGTGGACTGAGCCACTGCCTATAGGGCCCTGGGATGGGACCTGGTGGAGTGGGAGAGCCCAGGTCCCCCTACCCCTCCCTCTGCAGTGCTCCTAAGCAGAAGTAGTCCCTGGAGCCTGTGGTCTAGGCCTAAGGGCTGTATTTACCCCAATAGGGGGGCATACTGCAAATACTGGACTGCAGGGGCTGTATTGACTCTGATAGAGGGGCACCACAAGGACTCGGCCTCCAGGCAGTATTTACCCCAATGGAAGAGTGCTGCAAAGGGCTATATTACCCTGATAGAGGGGAGTGGTACTAACACTGGGTCTCTGGACTGTGGTGACCCTGACAAGAGGGACTTAGGTTGCTGAGCCGCACTAATCCCATAAGAGGGGGATCTGGGACTCAGACTCCAGCCATTGGGCCATGCAGTCCCCGATAAATGGATCTGTGGGGATAATTTGGCTGCAGGAATCTGCTCGATGGGAGCCCGCCCCTCAACAGGGGATAGATGCATGATGCATAGGGTATGCCTGTACTGCACAGAAAAACCAGTGATACCAAGTTTTAGACCCTGGGGCAATTGACTTGAGCTTCAGGATTCAAAATAGCAGTGTAGAGATGGAATAGCCTGGGATCTGAAAAACTAGTGTAGAAGTGGAAGTTGCAGGGTGAGATCATCTACACTGATCCTTTTAGCCCCATAGCTCTAGGCCTGAAAACCCAAAACACTTAAACCAAGCTCTGGGTCTTGGAGGTGTCGGTTTTTACAGTGTAGACATACCTAGATAGACCACTTGGGACCTTAGTGGTCTATATCACCATATCTGTACACCATAACAGGACATCTGGAATTTGTAAAACACTATGCTGGGTGACAGCTCTTTAGTGTGTGCCTTTTCTTTTAAACTTATCCATGCCTATAACTGTGTATTAAGTTTTTAGAGGCGATCATTCACAGTTTAACCAAAAGTCTTTGACTAGCAAGCATGGCAAAGCAGATTGCAATATTAAATTGTTCACATCATGCTGTCTTCAAATGACTTTTTTTGAAAGCACAGAACCAGTGAAAGCCCATATAGTGTGTTTATTGAGATAGCTAATCAATACAGCATGACATTTTCAATAAGAAAAAGCATTTTTCATATGGTGGCAGCAGGGAGGAATATGCCATTTGACTGAAATGTATACTGTAGTCATTCTTGAAGACACACAAGCAATTAAACAAACAAGAACTTCCTAATGGGAATACAAATATGGGTAAAAGTAGTTTCAAATTCACACATCTCCAGCAAATGTGTTCTTGATTTATAAAGTATAGACCACATTTAATAATATTGTCAGATGTAATAAATTGTGAAAGATTTAATACCAATTTGTTAAATGTAACATTTTAAATAGCACTTAATGATATTTTATTTATGCAAGACTGAGTTAAATGTGGCTTTCCTTTTGGCAGCTGCAGCCACAGCAAGAGTTAGAGGTATGCATACAAATCTAAAGCAAAGAAGGCCTCTGATGGGACCCTTCTTGTCTGGAGCGCTGAATCTATTCAAGTATACCTTAATCACATTAAAGTAATAGGGCTACATTTCTGGCACAAACCCAGTGAGCATCTTTTTGTTTGTTCTTCTTAAGTACTGAAACTATCTACCTAATAATACAATATAACTGTCACACTGTATAGAGTGGCTCACAACTGTGAGTGTCCATCTCTGGCTTTCAGAAAACAATGACAGACACTCAAATCTGGTGGTAGGTTCTATAATTAGATTTCACCATGCCAGAAACAAATGTGATCTCCTGGATCACTGTACCGGTCTTACTATGGAGTCCCAGATAGTTCCCTGAGACTCCCCACTCAAGTTGCCACCTAGGCACAACTGAACTTTGTGACAGTGGTCCCTTAAACCAAAAATCACACCATCAGGTTTCTCTCAATTCCAAGAGACCAGATCAGCTGATACTCTGGATCTTGCACGAAAGACATTGCTGGCAGTCAATTCTATAGTAAACTAACCATAGGTTTATTAGCTAAACAGAGGAAATGAAAGTTACTAAGAGATTAAAGCAGGTAAAATACATTTACAGATGAATCTTAGTTTAACTCCAATAGAGGCAATGATAAACTGCCAGTTTCCCAAAAGTCTTTCAGGGCTACCCAGAATAACCCTGGGGGTCTGCAACATTTCATTCAGTTTTCCTGCCCCCTTAAGGTACGTCTACACTAGCCCCCTAGATTGATCTAGGGAGGCTAATGAGGGCGACCAGAATTGCAAATCAAGCCCGGGATTTAAATATCCCGCACTTGATTTGCATGTTCCCGGCCAGTCGCCATTTTAGAAATTGACTAGCCTGAAGTAACTGCCCGCATCTACACACACCAGTGAAACAGGCTTCCGATTTAAAGCCCTAAATCAAATTAGGTGGTATTCTTCCTGCAATGAGGTTTACCACCTAATTAGAATTAGGGGCTTTAAATCGGAAGCCCGTTTCACTGCCACGGGTAGACGCGGGCAGTTACTTCAGGCTAGTCCATTTCTAAAATGGTGACCAGCTGGGAACATGCAAATCCAGCGTGGATATTTAAATCCTGGGCTTGATTTGCGATTCCGGTCGTCCTCATTAGCCTCCCTAGATCAATCGAGGGGGCTAGTGTAGACGTACCCTTGGAGTCTCAATAGTTTAGAGCTAAATGATCTTTCTTCAATACATATTTATAACTAGCTGACAGTGTCTCTACTCTTGTGATCTTTCCCTTTGATTGGTGAGGAATGCACTTTGAGTCTCTGACATTCAGTCAGCACTACAATGGTCTTTTGTTTTGGAAATAGCACCTTTCCTGATAAAGTCCTTCATTAGCATTCCCCAAGGCTTGTTCGTGCTCGATGAGTTATTTAGTTACAGGGGTGTTTACAATACAAATGTTACATTATAACAGGAAAAGATAAGTGAAGACCATGCATGTAACATCCCATTAGTTGTATGAAGTTTAAACACCTCAAACATGAATTGCTTTTATCTATACTAATACACAGGTGTATTGACCTGAATACACTCTGACACTACCTGGTCTGCCAGCATTACTACCACCATATGCCAAATGGGATACTTATTTGTCTCAGTCATCTGGAACTGGAAATACATTATTGTAAGCCATACCAGGCAGCTCCACAAAAGATTACAAAAAGAAATTCTCATTTTAGAAACAAAATAGGACATTGGAGTGAGATGCATGGAATCCTCTAAGACAGAATTAAAAAGGAGGAAGACAGAAGGTTGCTAAGGAATGAAATTTGTTAAAGAAAGGTCTTTTTCCTTTATGAACATTTTATGAATGTTCCTAAATGAAAAGCAGTCCTGAACCAGCAATGGCAATATAATAAAATGAGTCATAGACAAAAGATTATTTTACAACTGTTTAAGAAGTCTAAATGAAATACAATTAAAGTCTAATGTGTTTAATATTTTCCATGAACATTTTCTTTGAATAATATATGTACAAACTTGATCCACTTTCAAATATTGCAATTTATTTTGTATATTTATAGATATTGTAATAAATAACATACTAAGCAGAAGCAAAAACATGGTAATATATAAGATTAGTTCATAAACGGATGGAACTATAGTGTGCCATGATAGTATTTGAAAGACTGGCTACATAGCAGCTGACCCAGACATATGGGAATCTCTGCATATTTGGGGTGCCAGTAAAAATAAAAGTTGGGAGGAGGGTTTTCTATAATTTTTAGATCCTCAAGCTAGATTTAGATTTTGAGAGAATGCAGAGAACTCACTTTGGTGAGTCAAATGCATTGTACATTGAGTGAGGCCAATGTGTCCTGGTGATGCAGAAGCCAGCAAACAGCTTTGTAGGAAAAACATAATCACATTATTCAAAACAAACAATAAACAAGATCTTTATTGCAGCCAGAAAGAAGTTCATAATTTCCCAGGTAGATAGCTGAGGATCTAGGTCAAAAGAGAACAGAGTGTTCCGAAGCAGCTAATGTTGAAAGAACAACTTTCTAAAGCACTTGTAGATGCAAGTGGAACACACTAATGGAAATAGCTCTTGTGTAGAGGCAGGCAGCAGTGACTGAACTGAGGTTTCCGGAGTAGCATGTGTCCAGTTGTGACAATCACTGTTTAAAATCAACAGTGCTTATGTATATAGTCTATATGTCCCTAGTGTAGGTAAAATACACTGGGCCTCTCTTGATGTCACTGACTTATTCAACAATAGAAACTGACCTAACACAAGGCTTCAAAATTGGTTAGCAGGCAGCAATATTTTGTCTTACCATTAATTTGTGAACTCTTCAACTCTTTTATATTTGACTATTTGCTTTCTCCCTGGTGTGTAAATGGCCTCCTCAGTCACATGGCTTGTTTTGTTTCTACTCCGTGATTGGATAATTGAAACATTACACAGAGAAGATGAGTATGTTGAGGGATGAGCACCAGGGTTTTTTTATGTCCTCTATTTTGATTTTTCTCTTTAAGATAGTGGTCAGTCTCTCAGTCTCCCTGCCACCATCCCTTGCCTGGAAAGGGCAGGGAAAAAAGGAAAGGTGAGTCACATGCATGCGTGTCTGGTGGCTTAGTCAAGAAAGGGCTCAAACCATCTTCCCAGACTGCCAGCCTGGCCTTGCCCACACACTACCTCCAGAATCCTAATATGCCTACAGCGAGTGTTGCTGCCCCGAAGCACCATGCTCTGGGGCAGCTTGGGCCACATGGCCTCCTCCCTTCCCACTGCTTCCGGGGCAGGGAGGCTTAGGTCATGTGGCCTCTTCCCTTCCTGCTGTTCCAGGGATGCTTCCCAATTGTGGGGAGGTGCACATACACTTAGCACACTGCTCCTCCTCCTCTCCTCCCCATGATGGGGGTGGGGCCTCAGCAGAGGGGTGGGGCTGCGGGCCTGCCTCCCCCAGCCCCAGCTGCCCCAACCGCCCATGGTCACATGACGCTAATCTGCCCAGAGATAAGAAGGCTTATAAGGGGTGTTCACCCACCCATCAGAGCTGTCTGCATGTGTGTCTTCTGGACAATTCAGCAGTGCTGGAGCGACTGTTAGCAGGCTGTTTGGCTTGAGAGGCCATCTGAGGCAGAAGCCCAACTGCTGTCAACAAGAGGCTAGTAATCTCCCACCAGAGAGTGTCTGGGACAGTCATCTGTGGTGCAGCAACCCTGTGCCCATGCTTGTAACAACTGCTGGCACAGGGGTTATTTGTTTTTAAGGTTAAGGAGATTGCAGCAAGGCCAGTCATACACTTACCATCACTCACCTTCCAGTCCACACACCGCAATCAAGATGATGTGTCAAGAATAGAAGAAAGAAGACCAAAAGTAAGATGACTTTCCACCTACCTGGGTCTCTGCAACTACATTCTGTCTCTGTGAATTCCTTTTCCCCAGCCTGAAGCCTCATTGGACATCGTGATGGTGGTAGGACACCCTGTTTTTTATTTCGCTCTTTAAGTTTAGTATTTTGTTAATAAACTGATTGTTCCAGCTATCTGTGCCTGTGTAACTAATATCCAGTGACACAGATATGGAAAGGGTGGAGAACCTGTGTCCTCATAGATAAGATTCACTCCTTGTCTAACAAGTACATCTGACTCAAATTGCAAATAAGCTTCTTCCTCCAACTCCCTGGAGTGTGGACAATGCCAAAAGTTGAGTTAAGATACTTCAACTTCAGCTACGCAATTAACATAGCTCAAATTGTGTATCTTAATTCAACCTTATCCTGTAGTATAGACCAGTGTTTCTCAACCAGTGGTACAAGTACCCTCAGGGGTACTTGACAGAAGTCTGGGGGTATGTCAACTGAAATTTGGGGAGAACTGAATTTTTGTGTTAAGTTTTACAGCGCTCTATTATTGTACTTTTTACATCCTAAAATTTCATCGCTCACCTGGCTATGATTAAGCTGTTTAAACAAATGTGTTGCAATGGTAGAAAAAAATTGTCTGAAGGCTGTAGTTAGTGGGGGTACTTTATATAAAAAAAAAAAAAGAGAAACACTGGTGTAAACATCCATAGAGAACAACTATCAGTTGCCTGATTGTTTGGGTGAGCAGAAACCCATGTGCACAAATGTTGCTGGAAAAGTGAAAAGGAAGAGCCACAAACATGGCTGAACTAAGCAGCTTTTCAGAGTTTCAACAATTGCTTACAAATTTTCCAGTATTTGTTTCACTCTAATTTGAATTTACTTGAAAGTCACTAACTAGACATATTTTACTATTTTTTTTTACTTATTCTTCATTCATTAATCATTTGAGTAGCCCCATTGATTGTAAAGGGCTACTTGCATAACTGGGTTGCATATTTTGCATCACTCCAAATGCCTAAAGAAATCTGAAAAAGAAGAACACTTGAATTGTTCTTTCTATGGACATACCTTATAGCTGAAACTGTCTACTGTTTCCATTAATTAGCCTAGCTAAAATGACCTGCTGGAAAATATTTCAAGGACTAGATCATAGGGAAAAGAAAATTAAGGACATATTTTAGTGTACAAAGATACCTAATTTTCCATCACTTTAATAAGTGTCTTCTTTATCTTAACTTATGTTATTCATCGAGCAATTCATGACACTATTTACTGGAAAGTAATAGCTCTATTTACCAGAAAACTAGTTTAATCTGCTACTCATGGTTTTTCATCCATTAAATAAAACTGACCTTTCATCTTTAGCATTGTGCTTCCAATGAAGACTTGCCAGAGAATCTGAAAATCTGTCTCATCAGACAGCTGCAAGGCAGCCTACATAAGTAAAGTTTGCTGGTATCATTATCACCACATTCAGTGATGAATGAGTCCATTTCACATAACTACAAAGTCAGTCTTGTTTTTGCAAAGCTAACCGCATACAAATGAAGGAGAGAGGCTTGTGTCTTGGCTGGAGGATCATCGAGGAAACAATTTACTATGACTCGGAAATTGAAACTTTCAAGGGCAGTGTAATAAACACAAGCAAATCTGAGATTTGCCCTGGAAAGTTTGAATAGGATCATGAATTAGGCATTTCCCCACAGAATGGTGCTTGTGTGTTTTTTCTGAGGACAAAATCTATTGGTCCTTACTCATTCCTGACACAGGTTGATAGACCAGATTACCCACAGCCTTTCCCTTTCAACAAGTGAAAGATTTTGTTCCATTCTTCCATAAATCAAAAATATGGATTTGCTCAAACAACCTTCCAGATTTCTAGTCAGAGAAAGCATGGAAATTTTCTGTCAATTAGTATTTTGGAAAGTTCTGTGTGTTTAAAAATAGGGGCTTACAAGTAACTTGTTTTGTAATCTAACCTACAGCATATATAAAAACCCTGTCTCTGAGATCAACAAGGTAGATGTATTGGCTACAGTGCGTTGAAGAAAAGATCAAAAGGTGAACACTGTCATGAAGATGGAGGTGATATCTTTAATGTGGAGGGGGTCTGTAAATTTAGGTTCATCATAATATACATTATTTCCACCGTACATTGTTCATAAAGGGAGTCTACCAATTAAACTGGTGTTCATTATCTTCACAGTAGACAAATCTATGTAGCTACAGAATGGATACAAATAATCCCCTACAAGGAAAGAGGTGCATACATGTCTTTTAGATGGTATGCTCATTGGGACAGAGCTTGTTTGTATAGCTCTTAGCACAATGGGGCCAACTGTGGTCTCTGGGTGCTGCTACAATATAAATGTTAAATTAATATTTTCCCTCTATGAATGTTTATAAATTATACCAGTAGACTACATCTACACTGCAGGCTTTTTGTGCAAGAATGGCTGTTCTTGCTCAAACTTGCGGAGCATCTACACTGCACGCATGTTCTTACACAAGTAAATTTACAGTAAAGCATCAGAAAAGAGGACTTCTTGTGCAAGAGTTATTCTTCTCCCCATGAGGAATAAGATCTCTTGCTCAAGAAGGCAGTGTGGACAGGCAACAGGGGTTTCTTACGCTAAAATGGCCATCAGAGCTTTCTTGTGCAAGAAAGCATCCACGCTGTCATGCACGCTCTTGTGCAAAAACACATGGCAGCATGGACCCACTTTTGTGCAAGAACTCTTATGCAAAAAGTTCTTGCGCAAGAAGCCTGCAGTGTAGACGTAGCCATAGTGCAGTGTTTCTCAAACTGTGCTCGACATCTCCAGGGGCTCCGTGAGGTTGACAAACTGGAAACAGCCATAGGTACAACACATACAATCAGTGGACCGCTGGGGCTCCGCATAAATTTTTATGCATGTAAAGGGCTCCGGAGCCCACAAAGTTTGAGAACCGCTGCTGTAGTGTATTGATATTGGTGGTGAAATGCGCTTCAGGAGGAATGCTGCTCAAATGCCAGCGTTCAAAAGGACTCTTTTCCAGTGGTAAATATACTGTTACACAATGGCTAGGTGCATTATGGTGGGGGGTGTTTTGTTTTACACTAATTCTTCACATTATTTATACCAGCGAAGACATTGCTCTATGCTGCTGGTGATTGGTCCATAAACAACACTACGTCAATGTAGAACAGGAGTTATGGGGTTCTACTCCACCACAATCCTGTGTTACCTACTAGCCCTGTGCTCTTGGGAGCCAGGGAGTGACATTCATGGAAAACCATCCTCCCCCCCTTCCCCTAAGCCTTTTCTAGAATCAGACAAAGCAATGAAAAGGCCAGGGAAGACACACCTCAACTAATTAAGGAAACACCCCAGCCTCATCTGCACTGAAGATATAACTCATTAGCATACAGAATGGAGAGCTGCTCTTCCAAGGCAGGAACCGCAATGAACTATGGGATACCGAAAGCAGAGATGGGAAATCTCTACTCCAGATGCTAATGAACCCAGGCCTGCTCACGCCCAAATTAGTCATTATCAGACCAATTCTAGTAACGATCCTATTGACATCTAAAATACTGAAACTGCCTAGTTACATTGTGAGCTTGTTCAAGGAACATCACCCATAACCAGGGGTGATCAGTCTCTATTGTCTCTCCTCTTTTTCTTTGAACTATTGTCCTATCCCTATAAAAATTCCTATCCTTGCTCCAAGAAACTGTTCTGACACCTGGATTTAAACTGCATGGCTGTGTCTAGACTGGCCAGTTTCAGAAAATCAGCCACTTTTCCGGAAAAACTTGCCAGCTGTCTACACTTGGCTGCTTGAATTTCCGCAAAAGCACTGACGACCTCATGTAGGATTGTCAGTGTTCTTGCGGAAATACTATGCTGCTCCCGTTCGGGCAAAAGTCCTTTTGCGCAAAAGGGCCAGTGTAGACAGCTCAAATTTGTTTTCCGCGGAAAAGCGCGTCTGGATTTTCTGCAAAAAGTGCTTTTGTGGAAAAGTGTCCATGCCAATCTAGATGCTCTGTTCCCAAAATGCTTTAACGGAAAACTTTTCCGTTAAAAGCATTTCCGGAAAATCATGCCAGTCTAGACATAGCCCATCAGTTTCCCTGAGACTTCTTCATCTCCTGTCTGATCATGCTAGGGGCTTTGCTCTGCTTGTCTTCTGCCTTCTGGACCCCCAGCTACCATCATCATTTGGGAACCCCGATCAGTGCAAGCTCCGTGGAGTGGTAAAGTGTCTGTCTTTCTCTCTCTCCCATCAACTACCTCTTTAAGCATAGCCACCTGACCCTGCCCTATGTAAACTGTTATATGGTTACCTAACATTTGTAATCAGTTTCAATTTAGATTTAATATTGTAACTTTTTTTATATCTATTCACTACTCAGAAATAACTTTCATTGTTAAGCTGGTTGCTTCTCTCTCTTTCACTCACTCTTCCTCAAGAGGTGGTGTTTTGCCTTCCCCATTCACACCGCAACAACGTTTCTTGTACCTAAGCTAAAGAGCCCTGTAGTGCCCAAAGTCCTGTGGGGTTTGCTCATCATGTGGTTTACCAGTGAATGATTGTGGTGTGAAAGTGGGGATAAGGAAGTGCTGAACCTGGGGGCATATGAGGATGGCAGCTAAAAGTGCTGTTTAATCCAGCCTATTGAGTCCAAAGGCACATGAGGGTGCAGTGTGGCATTGCTGTTAAGTCCAGCCAGCTGAGTCCAGGGACGTATGAGGGGGTCAGCTAATACTCACAGATGTGCTCTGTTAGTGGGTGTGAGTGTCTGTGTGTGTTGCTAAGGTGGTAAGAACCCCATCCTGAGGAACCTAATTCCTGCAGGAGTGCTCCAGTGGGAGGGGGAATTGGCAGCAGGGAGAATTCAGCTCCATATGAGAGCACAAGTAAGCACAAACAGCACACTGATAGAATTGTTAACCTTCCCCCAGTCCCTTAAGAGTAAATGAGCATACCAGATTTGCCCAATACTCTGGGGTAACACATGTTCCACCCCAATATACTCCTTGCCCTAATGATGGGCTAAAGGATAGATAGCTGGTGCAGGAGCCAGACCTGCACCATGCTAGTGATGTTTTCTGGAATACAGTAGATCAGGGGTGTCCAAACTTTTTTCAAAAAGGGCCAGATTTTATGAAGTGAACATGCGTGAGGGCCGACCATTTTGCCTGACATTCTTTGAACCATTAAAATTAAATGCAAATTAACTATTTTATGCAAAGTTTATTGCAAACGGCATACTTTTCATTTCGTCACATGGATGACAAATCTAAACAGGTGTTAAATCACTCTGCCTTTCATATCTGAAGGCCAGATGAAAAAAAATCCAGGAAGCTGAAATATATGTCAGGAACATTGTAAAGTACATTACATATTATTGGTAATAAAGGTTGTCTGTCAACTTTTAAGTTCAAAAAATATGAACAGGAACATAACACCAAGTATAATGTTGTGTCCAAATATATTTATAACTGATTTAGACCAACTGACATTAACTGAGATTTTACAATGTATTCATCTCAATACATATGGATTCGTTGGGGGCCATAAAAGATAGATATTGCCAAATTACCTGTGGGGCCATATTAAACCAGAACACGGGCCGCAATTGGCCCGTGGGCCGGACTTTGGACATGCCTGCAGTAGATGAACCCTACTGGTCTAAGCAACTGAGACAGCTCTCATATTCCTAGTATGGAAAAATAAGGATCAAAATTCTACAGAAAGATATTTTTGCTTTATTCCATTCAGGCAGTGCAATGTGGTCAAACTTTGTCTGCAAATGGCTGGCAGAGAATTCCTCTTGTGGAGGAAAACTACCTGCCTGCTTTGACAAAGCTAACTAAGTCAGCTGATGCAAGAGCCAAGTCTGGCTCCTGCATCAGCTATCCCTTTAGCCCATCAGTAGGGCAAGGAGTTTGTGGGGGTGGATCAGGATTGTGGTGCAGTAGAGCCCCAGTACTTCTGTTCTACATTGGCATCACCAGCAGTATAGAGCAGTGTCTTTGCTGCTATAACTAATGCTGAGTCTGGGCAGCATGGAATCAGTTTCTTGATGTTTCCTGCCTTCCCTCTGCTTTAGCGCACAGAACTTGGGTGCAATGGAGTCCCGTAGCCCATTTCATGAAGCTAACATTGGCTCGTTCAAGAGGATCTTTTATCAGTGTGCTGGAACTGTCCCTGGAGCTGTGGATTACCCTATCCTTTACAATGAAACAGTTGTAAAGCTTTAATGGGCTTGTTCTGAAATATGGTTTTGTAAAGTTCATAAATGCATAATATATACTGACATGCTTAACAGATTATCTGACTTGCACATTAAAAGATTGCTATCTTGTGCATTGGCCCCATTGTAACCAATATACTTTTAGGTTTGAAGATATGGGCTATCTGAACTCCTAATGTTCATTAAAAGATTTCTTTTCAAATAAGCAACAGTGACAGCATATTTAGAAATGTGTAAATTCAAACATTTCAGAATTTTCTTATGTTTATTATTTCTATTTTTGTAATGTCCTAAGTAAATATTTTATTAGCCCACAAGTGCACAGCTCAGGACTTGATATTTTAATTTGCACAGGGAAATATAAAATCCTTCTTTCTTCAATTGTCCAGAGACATAGTTTGATTTAGTAGTGTTCAGGGAGCATTTTTAGTAATGTTATTTATTTGCTTAGCTCATTATAGCTATTTGTTTTGGGGCATTTCCAAACTTTTAATTAAAGTGGAGAAAGGATCTAGGTAGTCCTATATGGTACAATGCTTTTTTTATATAAACACTATTTGCACACTTAACCTATGGTATTGTGTGAATATTAGGAGGGTTTTTTAATTAATTTAACCATGCACTCTTGTGTGCACAATTAGTGACTCTTTGTACATTATTTTAAGTGGTTTTAATTTATAATAGTAGTTCTGTCTAAACAAGTTGACATTTCCAAATTTTTAATCAATTTGAACAGTTCCCTATAAAAGAGTGAGTCTGGTGGTATAACACACACACACTTCAAGAGGATTTGGAGAATAAAATCTTCTTTTAAAGCGTATCACATAGCAGCTATTTTTCCTAAATCTGGACAGTGTAAAATTGCTAATTTTCAGCATCTTCCCCACAAATGAAATATTATATTAGCTACATGTTTCAAAAGGTACTGCCGTTTTGTTTTGTTTTTTTGGTTTTTTTCTTTGTCCTTTGATTTTTCAATTTTTTAGCATTTTCTAACACATGGACATTTAGACTTTGCTATTTTCTAAATCCATTTGAGGTTAATATGTATATATGAACAAACTTGGAAAATGCAGTTTTCTGTTTGGAAAAATTCTTTCCATTTGTCTTTTATGTGCAGCTGTGCTCACATACGTGTGCATGCACATGCACATTTAATGTCAGCCTGATTACAAAATGCACAACAGTGGGAATAGTAATTTGTATCTGTGGAAAGTGAGTGCACAGCATAACAAAATCAGAATGGCAGGTTTTACATTGCCTTTGCAAGGTTGCAAAAGTATGCACAACTCACAATGACCCATGCTCATTATCAGCCAGATCCTCAGCTGCTGTAAATGGTGAGAGCTCATTTGAAATCAATTGGATTAGATTGCACCATGATGTATTCTTTACACTGTTACAATGTCATTGATTTCAGTAGAACTATTCCTGATTTACATTAACATTATTGAGATCAGAATGCAACATGAATTTATGTTCAGTAGATGAGGCAAAATAATTGCATTATTGACTGAATATGTGTTCATAGCATATATCTCTTGAAGTGCAAATTACCTATGATACACACAGGACTGCAGGGTGCCAAGTGCCCCATCCCATCCTAGTGAAGATTATATGGGTGGAGGGAAGCTTGGTTCTTTCAGAAATAACTCAGCAACTCATAGAATCTGGCCATTGGGGCTTGTCTATACGGCAAGTTACTGCACAACAAGCCAGTAAATCTACACTATGCCAGCAGCCAGTAACATTTCAAGTGGACATGGCTACAGTGCACTGGGAGTGCACTGAGAGTGTAGCTTGGCCCATAGAAGATATGTTAATATTAGGCAGAATAATTTGTTCTCTAAAGTCTCCTCAAACATGAAACCAATTGAGAGATGTCTTGAAACATTTCTTTTTTACACAGACATTTACTAATGAAAAGGTCCTTATGCAGTGTTAAGCACTCAAGAAATATACATTGTCAGCACAACCCTTTGAGGATCCGATTAGATAGATACAGTTTGTACTAATATAATGCTTGTCCTTGTGTTTAATTCTATTGAAGAGGCAGATCAGCATTCAGAATGTTCAGAACTTAGACATATTTAATTTCTCAGCAGGCATACACTGACAAATAGATATGAAAATAAAGAGTGTGATTTTGGTAAACTTCCAGACATATTCCAAAAGCCATTATTTGGACTTGTGCTGTCCACTGTGTGTGTGTGTAAGAATCGAATGACTTACAGCTTGTCTGTTTCCAAAGACCACATGTTTTAGGGGATTGCCAATAAAATTACACAGTTTTACAATTTGCCAAAGCTATAAGACCAGACAATACTAAATTGTCTATTTTAAGAACAATTAAAACCACTCAGAATGTGTGATAGCTGTTTTACTGATATACAAATATATTCATTATATTAAGATCATATTTTGAACCTAGGATATCCTCGGACTTCACGACCTACCAGAATAGCATTCATCTCCTATGATAATCAGAAAATTTCCAAAGCCAACCTGGTTTAGGAGAGCTGTGGTGAAAGCCACAGAATTGGTGCTTCTGGATTTTCACTTGTACAATAGCAGTTGAAGTAGTGTTATGTGGGGATGCTGCTGTAACCCACACACCTGTCGGCTGTGATGCACTGTCCCATGTAGTGGCACTTAGACCACTTACAGAGGGAAAGAATGAGAGTGCTTCACAGCCTCAGCTGAAAGCTAGATGATGTTTAGCACAAGCAGAAGAGGCTCATGTACTAAGCTGCAGAGGTCCCAGGTTTGGTTCCATCTGTTGGTGTTGTTACAGCAAATATTTTCTGTGGGAACATGCTAAATGGTTGCAAAGACAAATGGTGCTTATGTCAACTGATTGTACCTAAAGAAGTGAAGTGTGGTAGATGAGCCTTATAAGTTTCAGCAAGTAATCACTCTGTGTCATACTAGATTCTGGACATGTAACCAATTGGATCTCAAGATGCTAAAATGCACTGTGCAGTGAGAGCAACAGACAAGTTTGCTCCTCATTAATATTTCTCCTCTTGTTTTTATTCAGACAGTTCACTGACAGATACATTGGTCCTTAACTATCTTGAAAGGAAACACATGCAAACTACTAATTTAACTGATGTAACATAATATCTGCAGAACTTCAAGAGCAACATCTCTGCCTTTAGCATTGGCCCCAGACCTGCAACTGGATTTGGGAGGGGAGAGGCCCTGTGCCAACGTGAGATTCCCTCCGACTTCAGTAGGATTCTGTACAGGTGCCAGGGTCTGCCAACCCACAATGAAAGCAGGATGAGAGCTTCTGTGTGTGCTGATATAGTCAGTTTTGCATTGCCAGCTCATTTTCTTCCTGCATTTATCTTGTAAAAACAACTGAATATGCTTCATCAGCTTCAACTTCAAAATTTCATGGGCCATTATCTGCATGTACACACCCAGAACTCCACTAAAAAGTGACTTTTAAATTCTTTTCTTCAATACCTGGCTGTGTTCATTGAAACATCCTGCAGTGTTCAGTAAATAGGCCGGTTTGCCATCATGTTCTGCTGGTATTTTACTTATGCCACATTCACATTGTATTTGTATCATCTTAATTGTTTCATAATGCTGTAAAAATTAGCAAATGGAATCTACAATGTCAGAGTGCATTAGGTACAATCTTTTTGAAATGTTCTAAGATATCAGTTCCATATGATAAAATACAACGTAGATGTCAATGGGATTAGAAAAATGGGCTCTTTTCCACTTACCTAAATACTGCAAAGAAACACAAGTTATTAGCTTTATAGCAAAATAATGATCTCCTTAGATAGTGCTGAAGGATTTAGGAGCTGGATAAACATGAGTAAGTTGTATATAAAAACACACACATCTATACACACTGGGGCTATGTCTACACTCACGGCTTCTTGCATCAGAAATATGTAAATGAGGCTAAGCGTGGAATATTGCTGAGCCTCACTTGCATACCTAATGAGCCGCCATTTTTGCAGAAGAAGCTCTTGCACCAGAAGGAGCTGTCTACACTGCCCCTTCTTGCGCAAGAAAACCCCTCTTCTGCAATGCCGTTATGCCAATTATTTTCAGCAATAACGACATTGCGCAAAAGGTGTTTTCTTGTGCAAGAAGGGACAGTGTAGACAGCTCCTCCTGGTGCAAGAGCCTCTTCTGCAAAAATAGCGGCTCATTAGGTATGCAAATGAGACTCGGTGATATTCCACACGTAGCCTCATTTGCATATTTCTGATGCAAGAAGCTGCCAGTGTAGACATAGCCTGGGAGGAGTATTCACACATTCTTAGATTTGGAAGGGTAAAGAGAGAGAGAGAGAGAAAAGTAGTCAGCACTTTCATATAGTCACCATTCACCCTGACTGACAATATCAGGCACATCCTAAAAGAACTCAAATGGGAAATTGCTGAGCTATTATCTGTGGTTTGTAACCTATCCTTTAAATCGGCTTCCGTACCTAATGACTGGAAGGTAGCCAACGTGCCACCAATATTTAAAAAGGGCTCTAGAGGCGATCCTGGCAATTACAGACCGGTAAGTCTAACTTCAGTACCGGGCAAATTAGTCGAAACAATAGTAAAGAATAAAATTGTGAAGCATGTAGAAGAACATAATTTGTTGGACAAAAGTCAACAGGGTTTCTGTAAAGGGAAATCCTGTCTTACTAATCTATTAAAGTTCTTTGAAGGGGTTAACAAGCATGCGGAAAAGGGGGATCCAGTAGATATAGTATACTTGGATTTTCAGAAAGCCTTTGACAAGGTCCCTCACCAAAGGCTCTTGTGTAAATTACATGGCCATGGGATAAGAGGGAAGGTTCTTTTTTGGATTGTGAACTGGTTAAAAGACAGGAAACAAAGGGTAGGAATAAATGGTAAATTTTCAGATTGGAGAGGGGTAACTAGTGGTGTCCCCCAAGGGTCAGTCCTGGGACCAATCCTTTTCAACTTATTCATAAATGATCTGGAGAAAGGGGTAAGCAGTGAGGTAGTAAAGTTTGCAGATGATACCAAACTGTTTAGGATAGTCAAGACAGAAGCAGACTGTGAGGGACTCCAAGAAGATCTCACCAAACTCAGTGATTGGGCAGCAAAATGGCAAATGAAATTTAATGTGGATAAGTGTAAAGTAATGCACATTGGGAAAAATAACCCCAACTATATGTACAGTATGATGGGGGCTAATTTGGCTACGACAAATCAGGAAAGGGATCTTGGAGTTATCGTGGACAGTTCTCTGAAAACTTCCATGCAGTGTGCAGCGGCGGTCAAAAAGGCAAATAGGATGCTAGGAATTATTAGGAAAGGGATAGAAAATAAGACACAGAATATCTTACTGCCCCTGTATAAAACTATGGTACGCCCACATCTTGAATACTGTGTACAGATGTGGTCTCCTCACCTCAAAAAAGATATTTTGGCCTTGGAAAGGGTTCAGAAAAGGGCAACTAAAATGATTAGGGGTTTGGAGCGGGTCCCATATGAGGAGAGGTTAAAGCGTCTGGGACTTTTCAGTTTAGAAAAGAGGAGACTGAGGGGGGATATGATAGAGGTCTATAAAATCATGAGTGGTATGGAGAGGGCCGATAAAGAAATGTTATTTATTAGTTCCCTAAATAGAAGAACTAGAGGACACCAAATGCAATTAATGGGTAGCAGGTTTAAAACGAATAAAAGAAAGTTCTTCTTCACACCGCGTGTAGTCAACCTGTGGAACTCTTTGCCAGAGGAGGCTGTGAAGGCTAGGACTATAATAGAGTTTAAAGAGAAGCTAGATAATTTCATGGACGTTAGGTCCATAAAAGGCTATTAGCCAGGGGATAAAATGGTGTCCTTGGCCTCTGTTTTTCAGAGGCTGGAGAGAGATGGCAGGAGACAAATCGCTTGATCATTGTCTTCGGTCCACCCTCTCTGGGGCACCTGGTGCTGGCCACTGTCGGTAGACAGGATACTGGGCTAGAAGGACCTTTGGTCTGACCCAGTACGGCCGTTCTTATGTTCTTATCCAAATCTAAACATCTCCAAGATTAGGAGCTGTTGAAATACAGGATTTTAGTTTGCGTCCATCTCTATTCATGATACATTGAATTAATCACTAATATTGAGGGGAAGAACCTGTGGGACAATGAGGATTTGTCTATACTTGAAAAGCTACAGTGGCACCACTTTAGTGCTTCTGTGTACAGTAAACACTACTTAACACTGGCGGTAGGGGAGTCTCCTATCAGTGGTGCTAGGTCGACTCAACAGAAAGCTTTCTCCTTCAATCTAATGCTGTCTACAAGAGGATTTAGGCCAGTTTATCTGTGCTGCTCTGGGGTGTAGATTTTTCACATTCCTGCACAATATGATGAAATTGGCCTAATTTTCTAAAGCAGACAGGCCTAAGAGGGAATACTTAGGGCCATATTATGAATGGCCTGGTACTGGTGTGCCAGCAGGGTGATCTAGTGCCTCCATGTTAGTGTTCCTGTTTGGGGCCAGTTTCCATGGGTCCTGAGAGTGCAGGCACAGTGGGAGGCTAACACTGCATGTATGCAGATCTTCCCAAAGGGCAGGTGAGGACAATTTCCTATCCTGTCCCCAGTGTTTATCCCCCTGGCAGAGCTGTCCGAGAACACCTGGGAGTGCATAGCATCCAGTGTCATTTTAGTAAATGGAGCATTGTCTTTGAGAGGCAAATTACAATGTGTGTGCTGTTGAACCAGCTGGAGTTCTCAAAATAGAATATGAACCGTATAAAGATAACTCTACAAAAACACTACTGGAAATACAAATACTTATCTAATCTTTACATTTGGCAACCTGTGCTGCATAACTGATTGCTCATACGGGTGTAGCATAGTATGACTTTTACAACCAGAAGAAAGTTAGCCAAGAAAAAGAGTACCATTTAGTTCAGAGGAAAGATGTTCATACAGTTTTATATTTTAAATGACTCCAGTTGAGAGCTTGGAAAATTAAAAGGGCACATGGCCAAAAACAGGTCAGTGTAATTTTACTGAATGCAGGCTAAATAAGGATCAGCCCTATCTAACTTCTCAGATGTACATTAACCAGAGACACTGTATAAGGTTCCAAAACTATCATATGCCTAAAAGGGATTAGGGGATAACTAAAGTGAAGAAAACCAATTTATTCATAATATGAAACAACAGCTCACAGAAACAAATGCAAAGACAGTTCTATAGAAGACAGAGACACAGGAAATGCAAGTCCATTTGTTTAGTGAGAAGGGGAAAATAGCTTCAAGTTGAATATTGCTGGATAAAACACTCCAGCCTAAGCTGAAACTGTTTCCAGCTGCAAAACTTATTTAGTGGCGGAAAATACATTCTAATGATCTGCTGTCAGAAAAAAGTAATAAAGGAAAATGTAAACTAGTGCCTTGCAAACAGTAATCCACCTGTAAGGGGAGCTAAGCATCCCATGTGTTTTTATTCAATACTGAAAAATGATGACAATGACACATTCATGTTGAGAACAGAGCCCACAAGGTTGCCTTGCTTTCTGTCCCCTTCCTTTTTACTCTACTCCCTCTAGATCTTAAGCTCTTTGGCCCGTTGCCACTTCCATTTACCAACTGTCTATAGGCCAGCTTCTTAGCAGGTATAAATTGGCTATTATTATTTATACCTGTTGAGGATCAGATTTTTTTGCTCTATGTCCAGGTGCAATAGGACAATTTGCAGAGTTATGCACAGATTGTCACAATTCACATTTTTTGGTTGTGATAGGGCATCTGCCCCTCACTGGCCCTTTAAGGACTAAAACCCAGCCCTGGGAGAGGCTGTGAAGCCCACAGATGAGTCAGATAAGCTAATTAGGGCACAGCTGGGGCTGTATAAATAAGGACTCCTGGCAGGAAAAGAGGCCTCACTTTTGCTCTAGTTGGGGAGCAAGGGGAGATGATCTGGCTGTTAGGGAAGCTGGAGACTTCCTGAGACAGAGCAGTGCTGGGGAGGTCCAGCCTGATGTTAGTCCCAGGCTGCAGGGCCTGAGAATACTAGGGCTGTAGACAGAGCAGTGCTGGGGAGGGACAGGCAGAGCAGGGGTGCTCTAGTCTGCCTTCACTCTCAGGGTGCAGGACCTGAGGCAAGGCCTGAGTGTACTATACTGCAGGGAAACAGCCAGGACAGGAAAAAGCAGCAGGTCCATACACCCTTGCCAAAGGTGAGTGGCCATTTCAGACTGCAGTTTGCCCTGGAGGTAGGGGGATAGATGATGACTGGCAGTGGGTCACTGAGGCAAAGTGGGCATAGGAGGATTGGGGGTTCCATGGGAGTGACCTTAGGACAGTACTAGGAGGAAAGGGCACTATAGGTAGAAAGGGAGTGCTTTAGGGCTGAAGAGCTAATTCCCAGAGCTAATGCCTGGGGGTGAGTGCTTGCCCTGTGACATTGGTTTACAGAATTTTTGAAATTTTCCAGTTTTTCATTATTTCCCATCTCTGAAATTTGCTTTTATTTCTCCTCCTTGACAAAAAGACTACTCATGCATTGAAAAGATTGCAAAAATGCTAATTTTCACTTGTTTTCTAAGTGAAAGTCATTTTTCCCCAAACAATTGGCAAACCTTCACTTGCTTTTGCTCCTGAAAATTGGCCCACTTTAACACTGGAAAGTTGATCTGGATTTAGAACTTAGGAATGGCCATACTGGGTCTGACTAAAGGTCCAGCTAACCCAGTATCCTGTGCCAGTACCAGGTGCCCCAGAAAGGGTGGACCGAAGACCATGATCAAGCAATTTGTCTTCAACCATCCCTCTCCAGCCTTTGACAAACAGAGGCCAGGGGCACCATTCCTTACCCCCGGCTAATATCCTTTTATGGACCTAACCTCCACTAATTTATCTAGCTCTTTTTTTAAAACTCTGTTACAGTCCTAGCCTTCACAGCCTCCTCTGGCAAGGAGTTCCACAGGTTGACTGTGTGCTGTGTGAAGAACATTCTTTTATTAGTTTTAAACCTGCTACCCATTAATTTCATTTGGTGTCCTCTAGTTCTTGTATTACTGAAACAAGTAAATAACTTTTCTTTATTCACCCTCGTCACACACTCATGAATTTATATACCTATATCATATCTCTTCCTCCCCCACCCCCAGTCTCTTATTTTCTGAACTGAAAAGTCCCAATCTCTTTAGCCTCTCCTCATATGGGACCTGTTCCAAACCCCTAATCATTTTAGTTGCACTTTTCTGAACCTTTTTTAATGCCAAAATATCTTTGAGGAGACCACATCTGTACACTAAACTAAAATTTACTCTAAAATAAAAAAAACCCCATAGACCGCATCAAAACTAATCAGAAGAACGCCTCATTTTGTGGAATGTGCAATGAGAAATATTCTCCTTGCTTCTCATAGAGAATATGTTGCATGCTTCTAATTTTTCATTACAAGGTCAAATGCCAAGAGACACTGCTGGGCAAATATTTATTTTAAAGATACATGTGAAGCAGGTAAAGGTACAGAAATATTTCTACAAGACAGCAGGTTACCAAGACTAAAAGGCAAACTTGTTATATCACAAACATTCAATGTTGTCCTATCTCTGTACAGTTTACATAATAGAATACATTGCTTTTCCTGTACCTACTTATTTATCATAACATTTTCTTTTCTTACTAGACAATGTTTGCTTCATTTACTTTCCTGTGTGTTCTTTGTTAAACTAAAAGTCAATGAAAACTTTGAAAAATAAATATTTACTTTTCTGATCTCAATCTTCACCCCCTTCTCCCTCTGAAAGTCAATGCCAAAATGACCAGTCTTGTGGAAGTCACATAGGACTGAGTCTTGCTGCTGTCAACAGTAAAACTTAAAATGATGCTGAATCAAGCCATAGATAATCATGTTATATCTTCAAATGTCCATGATTCAGTGTTTGTGTTTGTTTATAACACTAGTTCCTGGGTGTCTAGTGTCACTCTAACCTACTTTCCCGCATTCTTCTATGCCAGGTCTCCTCTGAGGCTATGTCTAGACTGCAGGCTTTTTTCAGAAGAAGCTTTTCCAGAAGAGATCTCCCAGAACAACTTATTTTGAAAGAGAGCATCCACAATCAAAAGCGTGTCAAAAAAGTAATCTGCTTTTTCAAAAGATAACAACATCCAATCAATGTGGATATCTCACATTTCAGTTATGATTATTATGGACAGAGTGGCCACCAGGGCATCTGTGCTCTTTCCTGGAGGCCTCTTCTTTCGGAAAAAACCTCTCTTCCCCGTCCGCGCACACCTTTTTCCGAAAGAGCTCTTTTGGGGGGAAAAGTTTCTTCCTTGTAGAAAAAGGTTTACTGCTGTCAGAAAAATCTCTGTTCTTTTCACTTTGTCGAAACAATGCAATTGCAGTAAGTGTAGTTTTTCTGAAGAAATGGCCATTTTTCTAGGAAAAACTCTGCAGTGTAGACCTACCTAGATTTTGGACAGTATTTCCCCTTTCTGCACTGGGGAGATTCTGGAAAGCTATTTGCTAGTTGGATGTGGCACTGGAGGTAAAGACAGTGCCCAGTAAGGAGCCAACAATGTAAACAAACAGTTTTACAAATGTACCACCAGTAAATAAATAATTTACTTGATCAAGCTCAGATCCGATATAGCAGATCCTTCTGTCCTTCCTTCCATTTCTAATGCACCTCTCTCCAACATATATGATGTAGGAGTCTATGCAGCTTGTAATAAGGTCTTATAAATAGACATCACCAGAGTGTCAACCCTTGTTACAGCAATGCTTCAGGTCCACAATGCAAGCGGAGGGTGGGACCACAGCTTGAATGTTTGAACACATGTGCAGCCGCACTGTGATCTCATAATATGAAAACAAAATTTATGTATGTAATACAGTACATGTGTATTCACCAGATATGATTTATAGCAGGAACTAATGACCAGAAATATTGTGAAAGGCAGGAGGGAGGGATTTTAAGGCCAAGAAGGGATCATTACAATCATCTAGTCTGACCTCTGCATACACAGGTAATAGAATTTCTCCAAGTGATTCCTCTAGCAAGCACATAACTTCTGGCTGAGGTAAAGCTTATTTCTTTTAGCCAAATGCAAGGTCATTTCATTTTGATTTAAGAACTTCAAGTGATAGAGATGACACCTTGTCCCTAGGTAAATTGTTCCAATGGGAACCTTTGGTGCTAAAAATTTGCACATTATTCCTTCTGCATTGATCTAGCTTCAGTTTCCCTCCAGTGTTATATCTTTCTCTGCTGTATTAAAGAACCATTTACTATGAGCGATCATCACCCAATGTTGGTAATTACAGACTATAATCAAGTCACCTTTTAATCTTCTCTAAAATAAATAAATGCATTTCTCAAGTCTCTCAATATAAGGAACATTTTCTAGTCCTCTCATTATTCTGTTAGCTCTTTTCTGAAGCCTTTCCAAAGTGCCAATTTTGTTTGAAGGGTGGACACTAGAAACAGGCCATATTCATTATATCTTTAATGTTCTATACAGAGATAATATCAACTGCCTATCTCATTTACTATTCCTTTGCTTAGTCTTCCAAAGATCATATTTTCTCTCCTACCTACATCACCCTGGGAGCTCATGTTCAGCCTTATCTGAGTTGTTTCCAGTGGCAATGCATTCCAAGATACGTCCTGCCATCTTCATTCTTGGATGTATGATTTTACATATAGCTCTATTAAAACGTGTTGCTGAGTGAACGCTACTTACTAAGTGATCAAGCTTGCTCTGTAAAACTGACATTTCCTTGCCAATATTTACCACTCTGCCAATTTCTATGTAAGCAGAAAATAAAATAAATTTAAGCAAACTCATGGGATGGGTTGAATTTTGTGCAACTCAATGTATGTGTTAATATGAAAATGAAAACTACAACTTAGCCAATTAATCACATACCCTGCCTATTTAGTTATATGTATAAATTACTTATGATTGTTTCTGGACTTGTATCTGTAGTGTGGATGCCAATGACCATGAAAGGAAACCTTTCTCCTATGAACCTTAGCATTAATGTGAGTGTGAAATCTTGGCCTTATTGAAGTTAAGGAGAGACAGTGAGGCCAAAATTTAAAATAGGGATTGGGTAGCCATGGGGAAAGAGGGAACAAGATAAGGCACAAGGGAAAGCTTTGTGAAGTAGGCAGGCAGAGCCGTGATGTACATATGACACATTAGGGCTGCCGCCCTACACCTCACACATTTGGGGGTGCCACAACGGCCACCCCAATTGTCCTATGGATGGGAGGGACCTGGGAGATTATAGTGACCTGGCACAAAGCAACAGCAGGGTTCACTCCCCCTGCACACACCACGTGGGCGACAGGAGCCAGAGTGGCACGACAGGGCAGAGCAAGCTGCTGGGCAGCTTCAGCTCCCTCCACCCATGTGGTAGTGGGAGGGGACTCTGCTGCCACCATACCAGGCTCCCATAATCTTCTGGGCCACATTGTAAATATGTAACTATTATGAGAGTTAGATTAGCTAGTAAAGCAAATGGGAACTTATGTTCCTTTTTAAGCTTGATTCTAAGCCAAGTGTTGGAAAACATTTTAACCTGGCACAGATAGAGTGGAGTACCTGCTTCTCCGGTGTGTTTACATTGTGATTAGAGGTATTTTAAGGGCTGTCACAACAACAACAGCATCTCAAATCAGCCTATATTAAGAGGAAGTTGTTGCTTCCACTGAAAACAGTGACAAATCAGGAAAGCTAAACTTGCAGTGACCCATGATACTTTCTATATCTTTCTTTATTTTTCTGAGTATATATTCCATCTGCTCCTGCCTGGACAGAGAAACTTTTGTTCTTATGTTGTATGGTGACATGTGCAGTGTGTTCCCTTAGATTGTTATTATTAACTATTGGCAGGTTCCTCCTGTTTAACTTTTTAATCTTTTATTGTAAAAAGCTTGTTGGGGTAAAATGAACTGAAAGTTGATGGTTGTCAAATGACTGTTTTCTCCTGCTTTAATAGTAGTGCCTAGCTGTTTTCGGCAGAATGGTTTATAAACTTTAATTATTCTTAACCGCTCTCCAGACCTTGGGTTCTTGACCCCTCCCACATTAAGC
The DNA here is from genome assembly GCF_052426305.1 of Pelodiscus sinensis. Classification (NCBI taxonomy): domain Eukaryota; kingdom Metazoa; phylum Chordata; order Testudines; family Trionychidae; genus Pelodiscus; species Pelodiscus sinensis. The sequence goes on along the minus strand of NC_143053.1, from coordinate 41,097,462 downwards.
TCTGGGACTCAGTGTCCTTCCAAGACTTAAAGCAGATTTAAAGTCTTTGAGTCAAACACACAAAAATGCCTATGTGATTTAGGAGCCAAAGCCCCATTTTCAAAAGTGACTCAACCACTAAGGTTCCTAAATTTCATTGAAGGTGAATAAGACTTCAGCTCCACAGTCATTTAGGCCTTTTTGAAACATCTGCCTTTCATATTGTTTAGCAAATAGCACCAGGGAAATAGGTTTTTTGTTGAAAAGGACCTGAGATATTCCAATGCTGTGCAATAAAGAGGAGTCTGTAATTGTTCCCTATTCCTGTTCCCTAAGGGGAAAAATGAATGCCAGCGAATAGCCTGTTTCCCTTGCTTTTACTATTACAGGGCTCTGCAAATAGCAGTCTTTGCTCACTCTGTATAAATAGGATTTATCCCTCATGGGAGGTGGGGCTTCACAGGGGTTGATTAGTTTATTGCTTATGACCATACTTCGGACTGATTGGGATTTGGACGTAAACCGCCATGACCACTCAGCACTCACCAGATACATCATTTACAGTGCGGATGAAAGAGGAGCCAAGAATATTCCTTCTAGAAGGTATATAGGACTCTGTACTGGAAGGGATAAAATTCCTTCCTCTATTCAATGTCAGATTTCATACTGAGCAGCTGGCTTGGCAAAAGTGCTGAAACTCCCAAGAGAGAAAGTGCAGAATGGATGGAGAGTCCATAGGGAAAGGGGGAGATAAAACTAGCTTTAGCAATTTAGGATCATAGTAATAAAGAATGGAGTATACCTATTAAATCATCAAGGGACATGAGGGCAGGATATAGTTCCCTAATGAGAGGACACAAGACTGAAGTTTATTCTGAGGTTTGTTTCCCTAGATATGTATATGGCCCACATCATCATAACGTCTCAAGTGACAGCTGGATGAACAGAGGCCAGATTCAGAAGCAAGTTTAGTGGGAAACCATAAAGTCAGTGCAAGTTGCACCTTCTTCTGGCTTCTTTCAGTGAGTATGTCAGCTCCATTTGACTTGCATCTGACTGACTTGGATTTATTTATTTTAATTCATGCCTATTATTTATATACTAGCCAATTAGCCCGTCATAAGACGGGATTTTCAGGTCTCTCCTCCACGTTGGTCTTCTCTCCTGAGCCTCCACTCTCTCTCTCTCTCTCTTCCTCCTCCTCCTACTGCCTCCCCCCCCCAGCTCTTTTCCGCCTCCTGCCTCTCTCTCTGTCTCTCCTCCTCCCCCTCCTGCCTCTCACTCAGGGGACTGCAGAGCCCAAACAGCCGTTTGGGCTCTGCGCTCCCCGTGCTGCATGGGGAACACAGAGCCCAAACGGTCGCTTGCGTCACTTGCTGCCACGCAGCAGCCTGACTGAGTGGTGCAGAAGTCAGCCGAGTGCCACGGCAGGAGATGAAGGGAGGCGGGGTGGTGATGTGCAGCGTGGCTGCCACAGGGGAGCAAGCGGCCGGTTGGGCCCCACACTCCCCATGCAGCACGGGCCTCCCAGAGGGAACAGCCAGCATTTCAGCAACAGCGTCACCCAGAGGGAACAATCAGCATTTCAGCAACAGCGCCGTCCAGAGGGAACAGTCAGCATTTCAGCAACAGCACCGCCTAGAGGGAAAAGCCAGCATTTCAGCAAGAGGGCTGCCCAGAGGGAACAGCCAGCATTTCAGGCAACAGCGCCCCCCAGAGGGAACAGCCAGCATTTCGACGTTACAGACTCTCAGACACTGGGCTACTATACGTATGATTGCTCGGAGCTCCCAGACATTTTAAACAAGAGGGGGGTCACTTTGTGCTGGGTTCTGCGTAGTCATAAATTAGAAGATGAGCCCTACCTATCTAGCTTACAATCTAAACAGCCACTGCATATTTTATGTAATTTATTGTTTTTATTGTGTTCTCCTACTTCAGTTTTCTGATCCAGTTGTTCAGATTATGTATTGACGTAAGTGACTTCCCTGAGAAAGGCGGAGTCCATAAAGCTCTCAAGCCAGCTACACACAGAGATAGACTATCAGATATCTCTCCCTGAACATCTGACATTCAGCTGAACTGAAGCACGTTCTTTGCTCTCAAACCTGCAAGAGCAGATTCCCCAGTGTCTGAGTTACAGTAAAACTTGAAACAAATTGCTGAAGAAGGAGCTCCAGTATTCTTCTGACGTTCTGCTAGGGCTCAGCCATCCATCACCAGATCTACCAGATACTTTTGTAAGTAACATCTGAAAATATCTACAGGTCATCATTAAAAAGGTAGCAGGGTTAGACAAGAAACAGAAGGCAAAGCCTAGATGTGGCATATTTATGATTACAGTAGTTATAAAGATGTATCCACTAAAGCGATAGATGGTTTGTCATGCAAGATATTGTATCATGCTTGAACATTTTTGTTTATATAGACCACAAGGGAAAGCTTGAAACCTGGGATCTTATAATCTTCAGAGTTAAGAGTCAGCTAGTTTTCTTTCCAAATCCTTATTTTCATATATTGAGATGACCTGGTGAGCTTTCTGAATTTAATCTCCAATTCAAAATGGTAGTAGGCACATGCTTAACTTTAAGTGCCTAAAGGGTGCCTGGGGATGAGCAGCCGGGGCAGACCCAGACGGGGAGAGGCACCCCCAGCCAGCCCCTTTCATCTGCTTGGTGATTCTGTCTCTTTTCTGCATGGTTTTATGCATCCCCATATGAATGGGGGAGGGAGGACGGTGTAAGAGCTTCAGCTCCACCCACCCTCTCTAAAGTGTGCAGGTGGGCGGTGGAAGGTCCAGGGTTGGAACAGTCCTGGATGGGAGCACACCCCCAACCAGCCCTTTTCACCTGCCTGGTGATTCTGTGTCTTTTCTGATGTTTTTATGAGAAGCAATCCCATTTCAGGCACATCCCATTTTCTTGGCACAACCAAACCCTTATCTTGGTTTAAGCTCTGATAAGAGGAAGCTGTATAACGAATTTGGCAATCCTAGCTCTTACTGTAGAGGAGGCGGCATTCTTGAACAAACAGACAGACAGATTACGGCCAGACAATCTCTCTAAAATATATAGTAGAAAAAACTCAAGAAAGGAAACATGCAACAAAATGTCAGTTCTGAGAGCCAATGCCCAAAGAAGTCTCTAAACTTGATACAATTTATTCAGGAAATAGAGACCAAACAGTGCAATCATAGACTCTGATACCTTTCCTCACACCAAGCAATTAAAATCTAGCTGTTTTATCCACTTTATTTTAAAAATAAGGCAGTAATGTGCCTAATAAAGGTTTAAATGGGAGTAGAATCAAATCTTTTTGTCCTAATTTCAATATTTTATAATAGTGGATCATTTTTAATGTAAACTCTAGGCTTTTCATCTGCATATATTTTGTACTTTCTCTATTTTAATATCAGTTTTTTAGTATGCAAAGCTCTAAGAACATAAGATCATATACAGTCAAACCAAAGGTTGATCTAGTTCAATATCCCATCTTCCGACGGTGACCCATGCCCGGGGCTTCAGAGGGAATGAACAGAACAAGCATCATCAAGTGATCCATTCCCTCTTGCCCAGTCCCAGATTCTGGTAAACCATCCCCAGTCATTTAAATAAATGAACAGGAAGTTCTTCTCTCTGTGACTGTTTTATGTACCACTCATCGCTGTCAATGAGTTTTAGTACAGATAGTTTAAGAGGGGCGTCATTCTATAAGATTTTGTCGTCATTGTTGGTTGTCCGCTCTTTGGGGCAGGCACTTCTATTTGCTGCATGTATTTATGTCTAGCACAATGGTTACTTCTAGGCTGTAGCATAGAGGTGGGCAATAAACCAGAGGCAGTTTGCAAAGATTGGCCTCGGCGGGCCACCAGCTATTAGTTTACCTGCATATCCACAGGTCTGGCCGCTTGCAGCTCTTGCTGGCCATGGCTCACTGTTTCCAGCCAATCAAGAATGGCATTTTGGGAAGGCAGCAAGAGCAGCAGCTATGCACACTGGGACATGGCTTGCTTTTCATCCCGTTCCCCAGACTATCAGGGAGCAAGGGGAAAGTACTTGCATTCTGTGTTTTACTCCTCTGCCTCTCCCTTCACTAACCAGGAGTGAGAGGCATGTATGGAATGCAAGTACTTTCTCCTCACTCCCCGGTAGTCTGGGGAATGGAATGAAAAGCAAGCCATTTCCCAGAGCACATGGCTGCTGTCCCCCCTACCTTCCCGAAACTCCACCCTTGTGGCTAATGGCAGGTGCAGGAAGGCGGAGCCAACCAGGACACTGCTTCCCACACTCCCATTGGCCAGGAACAGCTATCTCCAGCCAACAGGAGCTGCAAGTGTTGGTACCTGCAGGTAAATAAAGCACTAGCAGCTCGCCAGGGAATAACCCTAGAGAACCATGTCTGACCCACAGGCCGCTTATTTCTTTCACCCCCACTCTAGCACAATATAAATGGCAATCGCAATTCAATAAAATTGTCCCATGCAACTCAAAACATGTGCTAGTTATAAAAACATGTAGCAAACAGAAGTGCCTGCCCCGAAGAGCTGACAATCAATAATGACAAAATCTTACATAGTGACAACCCTATTCTACTATCTGTAATAAATGGATTCAATAAGCAATGATAGGAGTCAATAAGCTCACCAAAGTTGTCAGTGAAATTATAGTTTAAGGCAATATCAATGAGATATAAGTGAAACTTACACTATAGTAGATTTTTATTTTGGTGACTGATATGCTTAAAAGCCTAGTATTGTAATAAATAATGTCAACATTATCAAATACTGAATGACCTGATATACAACTAGTTCCCTTTCCCAGATCTTTAAAGGTGTTAATTGAAGTAGTCTGAAGCCATTCATTTTAACTGCATTGATGAATCAAGTATTTTGTCCAAACTATAAACAGATATGTGTTTAGGGCATTGTTCATCATATTTCACCTGAGCATACACTTGGGGGGTGGAAGTAAGCAGGCATGTTTCCAGAAAGAACATTTATTCAAGATCAGGCAGAGGGAAATTATTGAGTTGGATAAACTATTATGGCATATGGTGAGTCTAAGTGATGCAGGACATATGGATTTTTTAAAATACATGATGTTCTAGCTCCTATACCTTTTTGAAGCCATTTGTCTATGTTAAAAACATATAAAGCATCTGTTGCATAGTGAGACGAATTACTTTTATGTACAATGGTTTTCAATCAATATGTAAACCAAATTATTGAGTTCATGTTGGGCTTGGATTTTATCATCAATTTCACAAACTCACAAATCCTGGTAAAACCCAGGATGCAAAACTGAAGAGATGCAATCAAGGTATCTTCATATATTCAGCCATGACACAGAAAAGGCTCTAGTCCTAGAACTGCCTCTGTCCTTGTTGTTATCTGACACTTTCAGTGAAACAGGAACAGGCAGGTGAATGTACAGAGAGAAGGAAGCTAACCGAGAGATAGGCTTGAGCATGTTTTGTTGTGTTGTTCTCGGGGAGCTAAAAAGCCTCTTATTTTTAAAATGTATCAGTATTTTTAAAAAGTTGAGAGAATCCTTTGAGAGAAAGGGGGGCTTGGTGGCTAAAGTTACACAGGCGGCTTTGGTTCTAGTCATTGCTCTGCAACAGCATTTCTCTGTGACCTTCCCTGTACAAGCCACTTAGCTTCTCTGAGCCTCAGTTTCCTCTTCTGTAAAATGTGTGGAATTGAGATGACTTGCAGTCTAGATACCAAAGCCAAGAATCTGACAGATGACAATCCTACCCATCCTTAGTTGGAATCAGGAGATGAAGATGAGTGACCTTCAGACTACTGTACACCATGATCTCCATAATAAAAGCCAGATTAAAACTAGCTCGCCCAGTGGAATCTGATGAGACTTTGAGACATGTGATGGGGCATTTTGGATACACTTTGTTCTTCTGAATCAGTCAGACCTGAAATACACTTAGGCTTAGCCTACGGGAGTCTAAGAGCCCAACTGAAGCTTGATTCATCTTTTAAAATTCAATTTGCTCATTGGTATCAGTTCTAAGTCTCATGATTGTATTTCAGGACTCAAGGTATTTCAGGTCTCAATATGTTTTTCCTAAATCCCCAATTCTTGGAGTCAGGGGATGAACTTTGAATCTCAGCTTTCCTTTTTTTTTTTTTTTTTTAAGTGAGTTGCTAGCTATCTTGGCTTCAGAGATAAAGCTTGAAAAAGTGAACGCTATGGACTTCTGAACCAGGATGTAAATGAAAAACCCCAACATTTAGTATTATTTTTAATGTTATTATTTTTAAGTCTATCTCATGATTTTTAAACAACTATGGTTGGCAGTCCTACACTACTCTGAATACCATGGATTCTTCTTGGCTAAACAAGGCCTGAATTACTAAACAAGCTGGAGAGGGGAGGGGGAATCTTTCCAGCTTTCTTCAAGCTCTATAAAGGAGCAAAGGAGGGTACAAAAATATTTATTTTCCTTTTGCAGGTCAACAACTTCCCTGCATAAGTGAGACAACCAGCTTTTTGTTGTTTTTACAGGAAATGGTTGCTAATGTTAATTTTTTAGTTCATCTGAGTTCTTGTTTATGTTTGCTTTGTTACCACGGTACTCTCTATGCCTAGCATAGCTGTTGACTCAACTTGTATTAAGGGTTTTATGTGTGTCTTTGTCCCCTCGTAATATAGCAGTGCCATCTTATATGCAAATAACAGTACCATGTGTTCCTCGTATCTTCATTGTATAAATAATTTGTTTTTTTAAAAAGCACATATGGTACATATGTTCCATTGATGCCAAAGAAATCCACCATCCTGCTTTGTTCTGACTCAGATATAGCTCATCTTAAAATTGTGTAGTTTTAATATTGGAGGATGTTCCCTACTCACTAAAGTTAGTACTGCTGGCATTACCTTGGATAAGCAGGAAATGTTTTCTTCCTTGTGAATCAGTGAATATGATTGGAATTTTCAAAGATGTCTATGGGAAGTTAGCTATCAATTCCCACTGAATTTCAATGGGAGTTAGGCATTTGACCCCTTTGAAAATCCTGGCCTCAATGTTTAAGGTGCTATCTACACCCTGCTCCAAACTGCTGTGTTTATACGTAGTTTGGACTGGAACTCAGCTAGGATTATTGCTGACATGATTTGCTTGCCCAGGGTGGATGGCGCCAAGGCATGTTTGAAAAGCATGCCCTGAAGGATCCCCTTTTGTTTTTAGAAGGCCTAGTTTAAAAGTGGGTGACAATTAGACATATTTGAACAGCTGTTTGCAGTGTTGTTGTAGCTATGTTTGGTCTGAGGGTCTGAGCAAGCCAAGATGGGTGAGGTAATATCTTTTATTGGACCAACTTCTGTGTGTGGAAGAAACAAGCTTTCAAACTTCACAGACCTCTTCTTCAGGTCACTTCTTCACCCCTCAGGAAGAGCTCTATGGAGCATGAAAGCATCTCTTTCTCACCCACAGAAGTTGGTCCAATAAAAGATACTGCCTCACCCACCTTGTCTTTCTCATATTTTAACAGGGCAGTTTAACTGGGGTGAAGCCCATTGTAAACTGTGCCCTAAATCTACCACATCTCACCTTGTCCTTTGTTACTCAGATCTTCTCCCCTTGCTGACAGCACCGCTTCACTGGCCCTATCTCCCAAGGCAGGCTCACTGGTGCTCATGCTAACCAAATCAATGATGTCTTCCTCATTTGAAGCTGATGAACAGCATCAGAAAACTTCATTTCTGTACTTTTAAATTCATTCTCCCTCAAATTAAAGTATGACTTGGCTTTTTAGCAAGAGTTCTGGGAAGGGCATTTTTGCAACAAGTCCATGTGTGATACAGCAGGGAGAATATACAATGGACACTTCCATTCCAGGGGAAACTGTGAAAACTGTAGTTAGCTGGACACAGTTAGATGGCACATCTCTACCTTCACTTGGCTCTGCCTGTTAAGAATCATAGAACACTAGAACTGGAAGAAACCTCGAAAGATCATCAAGTCCAGTCCCCTGCCCTCACGGCAGAACCAAACATCGTCTATATCATCCCTGAACAGGTGTCTGTCTAGCCTGTTCTTAAATATCTCCAGTGATGGAGATTCTACAACCTCCCTGGGCAATTTATTCCAGTATTTAACTACCCTGACAGTTAGGAAGTTTTCCCTAATGTCCAACCTAAATCTCCCTTGCTGCAATTTAAGCCCATTGCTTCTTGTCCCATCATCAGAGGCCAAGGAGAACAATTTTCTTTCTCCTCCCTGTGACGCTCTTTTAGATATCTGAAAATCATTATCATGTCCCCTTTCAGGCTTTCTTTTCCAAATTCCTTCAGCCTTCCCTCATAGCTCACATTTTCTAGACTTTTAATCATTTTTGTTGCTCTTCTTTGGACCTTCTCCAATTTCTCCACATCTTTCTTGAAATATATGCCCAGAACTGGACACAGTACTTCAGTTGAGGCCTGATCAGCTCAGGATAGAGTGGAAGAATGACTCACAACACTCCTGTTAATGCCTCCCAGAATCATGGGGTTTTTTTTGCAACAGTATCACACTGTTGGCTTATATTTAGCTTGTGGTCCTCTATGACCTCTAGATCCCTTTCTGCTGTACTCCTTCCTAGACAGTCGCTTCCCATTCTGTATGGCTACGTCTACACTGGCAGCTTCTTCCAGAAGAACAGCCGTTCTTCCGCAAAAACTTGCTGGCTGTCTACACTGCACAAGCGTTCTTCCGGAAGTAAATTTATAATACAGCATTGTCAAACAGGGCTTCTTCCAGAAGAGTTATTCCTCTCCCCACGAGGAATAAGCCCTCTTGCACAAGAGCTCTTCCAGAAGAGGCCAGTGTAGACAGGCAACATGAATTTCTTGTGCAAGAAGCCACTATGGTTAAAATGGCCATCAGAGCTTTCTTGTGGAAGAGAGCATCTACACTGGCATGGATGCTCTTGCGCAAAAGCACATGCCAGTGCAGACACTCTCTTGTGGAAGAGTTTTTGCACAAGACTTCTTCCAAAAGAGTTCTTCCAAAAGAGTTCTTCCAGAAGAAGCTGCCAGTGTAGAGGTAGTCCATGTGTGAAACTGATTGTTTCTTCCTAAGTGGAGTACTTTGCATTTGTCTTTATTGAATTTCATTCTCTTTACCTCAGACCAGTTCTCCAGTTTGTCCAGATCATTTTGAATTATGACCCTATCCTCCACAGCACTTATGACCCCTCCCTGCTTGGTATCATCTGCAAATTTAATAAGTGTACTCTCTATGCCAGCATCTAAATTGTTGATGAATATATTGAACAGAACCAGTCCCAAAACAGACCCCTGTGGAATCCCACTTGTTATATCCTTCTAGCATAAGTGTGAACCTTTAATAACTACTCTCTGAGAACAGGTATCCAGACAGTCATGCACCCACCTTATAGTAGCCCCATCTAGGTTGTATTTGCCTAGTTTATTGATAAGAAGATCATGCAAGACCATGTCAAATGTCTTACTAAAGTATGAGTACGAGGCTATTTATCATTGAAACTTCTTTACATTCATGAAATATAAATAAATGCAACTTTAAAATAATGTCTGATTGTATGTAAATGTCTCATGAAAACCACAGGGTCCAGATCTCAGATAAATGCAGCTGGGCAGGGCTGCCTGAGAGCCAGCTTTATCAGCTCCCTTGTGCCCATCACTGAACTTTGCTGATGTTACACACAGATCAAGCCTATGGAAGAGGGGACAGGAGGATCTGATCCTGTGATAAATCACAGCTCACATATGCTCAGGAGAGAATTTCTGGGATTTCACAGCTTAATTCCCCACAGTTGGTGTCTGCACGGAGTGCGCTCTAGTCTGGGGCTGAGCAGAACTTTCCTTGACAAGATAACTTTGGACTGCTGTAGGCCATTACAGTTTGGAGTCCAGGCACCTGAACTGAAAGCAGAGACCCTGTCCTTCCTGTACTTTTAAAGCCCCCCTGTGGACACGCAGCCAGCACAGAGGAGGAAAGTCACTGGAATCCAATGCAGAAGAGAGAAGAGTCAGACTTTGAAATGGGGGCAGAGGGAGTAGATTGGGACAAGGAACTTGGGGGAAGACTGGGACTGGAGGCTTGTGGGAGTGGAGAGAGGGAACCTGTGCCTGGAAGTTGTGAAAACAGTATGACAGTGATGTGAGACAAGGGCTAAGGTGTTAGGAGGCAGGGACAAATAACCTGCTCCCCCAGGAGATGGGCTAATCCAGGTCTGTTGGGCAAAGCCACAGAGGTTTGCTGCAAGCAGTCAGTCTGCCTTCCAGGCCAGGTCAGAGAGGGACTCACTTAACTAGGCAAGAAGAAGCTGGCAAGTTAGATCAATGATATGAGTTTAAACCTTGTTTAATCATTTTAACCATTGTCCTTCTATCCTGTATTATTTTGTTTAATAAATAATGTGGCTTAGAAAGACAAGCCTGGCAAATACTTGGTGGCCTCACAGCACTCAAGCTCTTGCCATTAATGAGAAACAGCCTTGCTGAAGCCAGGAAATCAGTCTCCAATTAGCAATGAGAAATGTGAAAGCCTAGGACCTAGTACCAAGGAAGGGGCACTCCCAGAAAAGCTGTATAAAAGTCGGTCACACAGCACACCCTTTGGATTTGTGGCAAGGAGAAAAACTGGAACTCATACGATAGAAGAATCACTCTTAATTCTGGTGTAACAGAAGTAATAGCCATTTTGTCCTCCTCGGCTTGCTGTGACCTAATAATTTAAGCTGCAATAGTTTTGATATCCAATAAACACTATTCATTATTGCCTTTGAAAATATATTTCTTTGCGTCCGATTGAATTTGGTTGTATAATTGTGAGGAAAAAAGACATCTTAGCATCAGTCAAACAAAATTGATTTCCCAGTAACTCAGAACTCTCTCTTCTAAGGTGAGCTCCTTGTGCCATATCTTTGAAATGTGCCATATGTGCCTTCCCACTGCCAATTGTGAAAATGTGGTCCCAGACACACAGCTTTTATCTTTTGGCAAATTCTCACTAGGATTTTGTCTTGATCAAAGAAATGTCTATTGCTTGCCAGAAGAGTGTAGGAAGGCATATATAGATAATGGGTTGAGCTCCTACTAGTTGGTTTGGGAATTCTATGAAAATGCATATTTCCAGTGGAAGAAAAGCCATTGTTTCCATGGTGGTCTTAAATGTAATCAGAAGACTCTGGCAGAAGAGATTGTTCCAAATTAACTGGAATTCTCAAGTTACATTTTTATGACTTGTTTTCTAACATCTTAAGTCTTTTGTTTAATACCAGGATTTTATGGCATTTCACAAGTGACTTCATATCCTAAAGTTCAGTTTTTAAAATATCCTGTTTATCTGCACTTCTCTAATATAAAAATGTATAAATCTGGTTGCACATGTGTCAGCTTAAATTCTAGATCTAGAATAGCTATGAAAACAATGTAAATAGAGCAGGTTGGAGAAATTCCTAGGAAACATGGTTTTGTCACATTTTGCTGAGCAGTCGAAATGAAATGTTTCATGGAGTCAGTTCAATTTCTTTGACTTATAGTGAATCCAAATATTGAAGTGTCAAAATCCTCCATGTAGCAGAATTACCTTTCTCACCCAGGTTTTTTTTGTACAACTATTATTCTGTCTATCAGAGCAACTCATATAGGGGATGAGTGGAACTCCTCCGATCCATTAGCATTCTGGTATTAAAATGTTAGCCAGTCTCTCTGCCTCGTTTTCTTCTCTATAGGATGGGAATACGGATTCTTTGACCCTCCGTATCTTGGGGAAGCTTTTTTTTTCTTTTTGCTTACGATGAATGCTGAGATCCTGACCTGGAAGCAGCAATAAAAAGCAAAGTATGGACTTTTTTAACTCTTTAAGACAGCTATAGAAGAAAACCCCTGTCAAATGGTCACTTAGCTCCATCTGAATTTGCTTACTTGGGGATAATTAATATTGTTGGTAAGTGTCAGCCTACAGCCAAAGCAGAGTAAATAGTTAACTGGCTCTCACATTTGCATGGGTAGCCACAGTCCTGCACAAACTTTTCCTCTCTTAGGATGACTGTCCTTTCATCTTCTGGAGGTAGTGGAGAGAGAGGAGCTACCACCAGACTTTCTTCCTCTCTCTCTGGCAATGGACTTAGGACTAGCAAGAATGTTCTGCTGCCAGTCTTCTTTCCTATCTGGACTATAGATAACACATGAAACTCAGCAAAGACAAACATTAGGTGCTACACTTAGGGAAGAAAAACCAAATGCACAAATACAGAATGAGGGATAACTGGGTTGGGCAGTAGCTCTGGGAGTAGTGTGGCTCACAACCTTAACATGAAAGAAAGGACTTCTTTCAGCAAGATCAGACTAACACGGCTACATCTCTATTACTAACCTTAACATGAGTCAGCCATGCAATGCTGTTACACAAAAAATGCAATTTTAGGTTACATTAACAGAGGCATAGCATGCAAGTCATAAGAAGTTCGGCTCTGCTCAGCGCTAGTTGAGCCTCAGCTGGAGTACTTTGTCTGATTTGGGTCACCAATGCATAGAAAGGATGTAAAGAAACTGGAAAGGATCCAGAGGCAAAACACAAAGCTAATCAAAGGGATGAAATGCAAGCCATATGAGTAAAGGCTGAAGGAACTGGGTATGTTTAGTCTGGAAAAGAAGCAATTAAGAGGGGACATGATATTGAGTCTTCAGATACCTGAAAGGCTGCCACAAAAAGGGTGGAGAAAAGTTGTTCTCACAGTGGACAAGACAAGAAGCAGTGGGCTCAAACTATAGCAAAATAGAGTTAGTCTGACTTTCAAGAAAAACTTCCTAACTGTAAGAACACTAGGACAATGGAACAGACTGCCTAAGCAAGTCATGGAAGCTCCTTCATTGGAAGTTTTCAAAAAGAGGCTAGATAGACATCGGTCTTGGATGGTTTAGACCCAACAAACCTCTATGTTGGCAGGGGTTTAGACCACATAGCCCTTGCCGTCCCTTCTAACCTTATGATTCTATGGTTCTATGCAGGGACATCCTGTTTTTAGGGACCCTGCAAAAACAAAGGGCAGCCTGGGAAAAGGGGGTACTGAAAGTTGTAGACAAAATGCCAACTAGATGAGGCATTGACTCATTGGTCTTGGGATGAGGCTCAGCACTCCAAAGTAGGAATGTGCCAGCCGTAATCAAGACATCTCAGCTTAATTCCAAGGAGCTTACTTTGGAGCTGACAATGGTATTTTTCTAGCTCTTGATGTGCTAAAATGAGGGAATTGTTCCTTGAGGCAGCTGACCCTGAGAGGCATAACCAGGCCTGAAGAGATTTGAAAAAAGGAAATACCACGAAAGGAAAATATTTCATTTCTGCCATCTTGTGTGGTATCATATTTCTAGATGATTGCTGTGTTCATTTCACCTATATTTCCACTCGGCCTGTCTTCTGTTTCTTGAAGTTATATTAATTGGCTGTGTCTAGACTGTATCCCTTTTCTGTAAAAGGGATTCAAATTAGACATATCGCAATTGCAAATGAAGCGGGGATTTAAATCCCCCCCGCTTCATTAGCATAAAAATGGCTTCCGCTTTTTTCCGGCTCAGAGCTTTGCCGGAAAAAAGCGCCAGTCTAGACCTGGATCTTTCGGAAAATAAAGCCTTTTCTGAAAGATCTCTTATCCCTCTTAAAATAAAATAAGAAAAATATTTTAAGAGGGATAAGGGATCTTTCAGAAAAGGCTTTATTTAGTTACTTTATCAATGCTGGTAGCACCCATCATTTCCCCTGCCTTCTGTGGTAAGGTCAGAAGTCTGAGCTGAAGTGTTGAAGATGCTGAGCTGTTAGTAAAGACTTGTCCTCTGAGCTTGTCTGCCCTGATGCTCAGAGTGAGCCGCCCAGCCTGGGAATCAGTTTGCACTACTTCCACAGCTTGCTAAGTAGCACTGATAGCCTTGTAGCTTGGGTAGCAGCTTATGCTCCGAAGCTCAGCTGATCTTCCTGGGCGTGAGTTTGGTTGGCTAGCCCTTATCTCCACCAGAGTTGAAATGTCCACACTTCTATGTTTAGTAGGCTAACATGAGCACAGCTCACCTGGGTTTCACCTTCATGGCTAGACAACTCACCCCCAGCTGCAGGATATGGCCCTATAGACAACAAAATGGACAGAGACATTCTAACTGTACACCTGTTTAGCTGGTGATGTGATATGGTATGAGACACAAGCAAGGCATCTTGATTTTCAGATACAAAATTGATCTTGTAATGTTGGCCATCAGAGGAAAGTTGATTTTTTTAACTATGTGAGCTAAGTGATCTTGCTATGGAAAGGACTAAGGATGAATCGCCAATGTGTTATTTTAAATCCATGGGTGGTCAGGAGCAGGTGACTACAATTTAAGAAGAAGATTCCCTCCACATTCCTGAGCTGAATTTTGGAAGAACAGAAGAAGAGACAACACTCAAATACTATCCCCACTTTTACACTGGCCTCAGCACTCGATGGACGAGTACTCTGGCTAGTGCTAGGTAGATGTCTATGGAAGATAGAAGTGTTCAATAAAGCAGACTGTTTTAATACCAAGTTTTATTACCAGGGCAGGAAAGGTGATCCTGACAACCAACAACCAGTTACAACTCTCTGTCTACTTGCCCCACCCTAGGCTAAAACAGCCCAACTTGTCCTACTTGGCTATGTTCCCCAAGAGGCCATACACTAGCTGAAGCACAGTTGAGCCTAGCTCCTCCTTCTCCCCATACTTGATGTGCCCAGTGCCAGGAGTGTGGGAATGAAGGGGTGAGACTTGATGGAGGAATCCCCAGAATACTTGGGGGTAGTTTAAATTCCTTTTGTGCCACCTGATAAACGCTAAGGAAGCAGAGCAGCACAGAGAATCTGCTCTCACATGTAGCCCACTGACCTTTTCAAAATGATGTTTGGCCCTGAGGCTGATAAGCTTGGACACCACAGATCTAAGAAATAGATACATATATTCAGTCAATATATGAATCCCAGCACAAATCCAATTGAGTGCCAAAATACTCAAGGACTACGTCTAGACTGGCATGATTTTCCGCAAATGCTTTTAACGGAAAAGTTTTTCCATTAAAAGCATTTGTGGAAAAGAGCGTCTAGATTGGCATGGACGCTTTTGCGCAAAAGCCCTTTTTGCGGAAAAGCATCCGTGCCAATCTAGATGCGGTTTTGCACAAGAAAGCCCTGATCACCATTTTCGCCACTGGGGTTTTTTTGCGCAAAATGGTTCTCAGCTGTCTACACTGGCCCTCTTGCGCAAAAGCATTTGCACAAGAGGGCTTTTTCCCAAATGGGAGAGTCATTGTATTTGCGGAAGAACACTGACAATCTTATAATAGATCGTCAGTGTTCTTGCGCAAATTCAAAGCGGCCAATGTAGACAGCTGGCAAGTTTTTCCGCAAAAGCAGACGCAGCCAAGCTGAATTTTATTCTCGTGTGCCTTATAAAATGATTCAATCGTTTTAAATATTATAGTAGGAGATACTTTTGGAATGCAGCTATTTTTGGAATAAAATCAAACATCTTTAATATTTAAAATAAATGCAAAATTCCGCAAGTTGTTTCAAAAGCATTAATAATATTATGTCCAGTGGAGATGTGCAACACTTTCAAGATGGATAGTTTGTACTGACAACAATTCAAATATATTTACATTGTCCAATAAAAAACTCAGTAGTTTTGACTTTCAAGAGGATTTTTTTTTAATATCGATGGTAAATGGAGATTTTGACTTGCTGCCCAGGACACGCTGAGAGCTGCTCCTTAAAAAGAGAAGAAACAACTAACAGGATAATGAATCACAACATGTTTCTCTATACAAGGGTTGTTTTAGTTAAATTCCCAGCCACTTTAATTATGAATATTACACCAAGTTTCCTTAGACTAGTGTTTCTCAATGACCAATCCATGGACGGATGCCAGTCCCTGAGATTTCCCTGACACAGTTTAGAAAGGCAGTAAGCTGGTCCATGATATCAAAAGTCTGAGAGAAACTGCTTTAGACTATTGTATTTAGTAAAAGACTTTTGACTCATCCATCATTATCTACACTTTACTGAGTTCACTTTAAACATTGCTGGCTAAAACTCCAATTTATCAAGCCTGTGTTGCCTTGCCGTTGGGGGATAATTTATTTTCATTCTGAAAGAGTTGAATGTGTGCATGTGTGTGTTATGTGTGTGTTGCTGTGAGCTGTTTGCCAGAGATTCACACTGCAGGGAACAAGCGCTTAAGACTACACTGTGCTCACCTACCAGGCACACATGCAAAGAATTTCCTGTGGTGGTGCCACTTTTGCCCATGAGACGTATGATGGAAAGGAAGGCCAAATCAGGAAGGACACAAATACAAGAAGTCAATTTGCACCATCCATAAAGACAACATGGTAGCTGGAAATAAAGGCAACTAGGTCTGTCTGTTTGTAGGTCTCTATTTCTGAGTGTATGGGTGAGCGAATAAAAATTAGCTTTGGCACATCTGGGTGAGGTATGTACAAGGGATGCTGTCATACTCTGCCTATACTTCATCTTATGTCATGCGAGCAGCAGCCATGTACAAAACCAGTTTTCAAGCATAGTTTTCACTACCCTGGCTTCTCTGACCCATGTGGCTAGAGATGGATTCTTCTGAAAGCCCTGTCAGCCTGAAGTGTGCTGTGCTGCCTCCATGCATGTGTGTGAAGTAATGGCTATTTTAATCTGGAGCCTAGTTTCTAATGTGACTATAATTAATTCAGTGCCTGCTTGCAGCCACTTGTGGGAAACCTTATGGAAAGGAGCAGAAGGGGGGGGGGGGGGCGCGGAATTTCTGCAATGTTCCTCCACAATTGTTCCATCAAGAGAAGGCAAGAGGCCAAACAGATCTCCCTGATTTTAAAGGTCCAGCCCAAGCCCCACCAAGACCCACTACTAAGATTTGCTGCTTAGGGAAGGAAGGAAACTGGGCCTAGAATTAAGCAAATAATTGCTATTTCAGTTAGCGACTGAACCAAAGAATTCTATATTCTCCTCCCCCCCCCCCCCCCCGTTTTGGATTAATCCAAAACAGCAGTTTTGGTTTTTCTCCCCTCACCCCCCAAAAATAGCATTTGGGGTCAAAATAAATGTTTTCTTTGACCTGAAACCACACTTTTGTTTTGTTTTGTTTTGTTTCATTATCTAGTGTTTAGGCCTTCAAAAATGATAATACATCTACCTACAGTTCAAAATAAAATGTCCTTTTGAAACAAAAAAGTCAAAACCATTTCATTTTGAAACTGCCTAAAGGAATAATTTGACTTTTTAGAAAAGCACAAATCAATATTGTTTTCTATCTGAATTTGTGACTGGTTTCAGTCACCCCAAGCCTCCATTTTTCAGAGAATAAACTATTCATCCAGCAATGTTTGTCCTGCTCTAATTGTGACAGATCTGTCTACTGCCTGGAGCAACGCATAACTACTCAGTTTGGGTGGAGTCTTGCCTCCCTGCCCCTTCCCAGCCACCCATTGAAGAGTGCTTCCCCCTGCAGGTAAGAAAAGGGGGCAAAATGGCATAATGCACCAATACAAGGGTGTAAATGGGTGCTTTACACCCTCTTTTGAATACCTCCACAAGACAAGCACAACCTTGACCTGGGTTAGTTTGCATTTATATTCTTATCTGAAAGCTTCAATGAGCTTTATGCTTTTATTGTACTGCAATTGTGGGGCAGTAACCAAAAGATGACATTTTCATTGATATCCTTCGACTAGCTACTGTAAAGCAAGGCTATGTCTACCTTTTCTGCATAAACCCAACTTTGACTGGCTTATGTCTCACAGACTATATTAAAGAGCACTATGGAATTTGGCAAGCTTGTTTTTAGCCACACTTTGTTGGGTTTATTTCCCCTCAAGTTTGGATTAGTTTGATCCAGGAATTTAAATGCCTTCATATAGATGTGAGACAGTTACAAAGTACAGGACAATGGCAAAGCCCAGCATTAATCAGTCTTTGCAGGCATTGCTCTGGGGGTTGGTGATGTGTGTGTAGGGGGAGGGGAGTAGAAGTCTTTATGATTGTTAAAAACAGTAATTCTTGGAAACACCACCAGACACTTATCAGGTTTCAAATGCATTGCATTCCTCCTCTTGGAGGTGTTCTTTGTATGCTTGCTTTCTTTTCTTTCATGGCTTTTCAAGCTGACACTTGCATGCCCATTGTGCAGCAATATTTAGTAATTAATATACTATATATCTGACTAATATATTGTGACCAAATCCTCAGTTAGCTCTTGTGCTGTCTTATGAGCCTTGAAGCCAGCAACTCCAGAGTGACAATCCTGGTCCTGACAGTGACTTCCTCTGAGATCTTGCACATGTCACTTAACCCCTCTGTTTGTTTAGCCTTCTGTACAATGGGGATACTAATGCATATGCACCTCAAAAGGCTGTTGAAGGGATTACGGAGTGAACATTTGGAAAGTGCTTTGAAAATTCAAAGCACTATGTAAGTGCTAAGGATTCCTGTGCTACATTCTGTACTGAGTGACATTGTACCAGCAGAATCTTTGGCCCATAATATCAAATGATCATGCAGAGAGCTGTTCACTTGGCCATGCCTTTCACTGTTTTAAGTGCAGCACTGAAGGATAAAAATAAGTTACCCCTTTCAGAGTCAGATGAGGGGGAAGAGATGGGAATGCTTTTTTCTCTTCTATCTCCTTTGTTTTCTAATCATTCTCTACAGATCACAGCAAATTAATGGTAGGGGGAAAAACAGGACTCCTACCCTTTTTTTGTTCCTTGACAATGTAGGAAGGACCAAAAGGATTTCCCACCCTCCCACCCCCCAAAAATTGGAGGTGTTCCTTGCATGTTGTTTACATTAGAAGCTGAGGTCTAGTCTACTATGGAAGAACAAAGGAACATAGCAATTGCTTAGCAGATTGGACAAATGATCCGTCTACTCCAGTATCTGGTCTCTGACAGTACACACATTCTTCACAGGAAGACAGAAGAAACTGTAGTGGGTAATTATAGAATAACCTGCCCATAGGCAAAGTTTCTTCCTAACCCCTTTTAATTTAGAAGTTGCCTATATTCTGAAGCATGAGCTTTATATCACTACCATAAAAATATTCCCTACATAAAATAATTTTAATAGTGTAGTTACCCACATAAATGCCAAATCCTTTCTTGTAATTGCTTTAAATTTTCAGCCTCAATGATACATTATGGCAATGAGTTCAATAGACTGTTTGTACGGTGTAAAACAGATTTTCATTGTATTCATTTTAAATTTGTTACTTTAAATTTTGTTAAATGCCACCTTATTTTTAGATTATGAGAAATCTGAGGTGCGTGATGTACCCTCTTTATATCAGTTGTGATTCTGTATACTTCTCATGTATCCCATTCTATGCATTTCCTTTCTAACCTAAACAGATCCTATCTTTTTAATTGCTCCATGCTTCTTAGCTTTCTCTTGTAGCCTCTCTGAACCTCTTCTTCTTCTGTTTGTTTTATGAGAAAGGGTGACTGCTGGAACTGAATATGAAATTCCAGATGAGACCATACCCTACACTTGTGTAGTCACACTTTAATATCTTTGCTATTATTTTCTGCACTCTTTCCTTATGTGTTCTAACATTTTGTTTTGACTTGTCATTCCTGCTGCACATTGAAAAGAGGTTTTCACTGAGCTGTCCACAATGATTCCAGTTCCCTTTCTTGAGTGGTTACAGTTGATTTAGGACCCAGCAATGTGTTTGAGTAGGTCAGAGTATTCCTTTCAATGTGTATTGCCTTGCCTTTATCTGTCTTGAATTTCATCTGCCATCGTGCTGCCAATTTATTTAGCTTTGCTTGATCCCTCTAAAATTCCACAGTCTTTGACTACATACATTTCTGTCATCTTCACATTCTGCTTCCTCTCTTTTCGCTTATTTTTGCCAGATTATTAATACACATATTAAATAATACTAGACCTAAGCTCTAGGTCATCAAAGCATTTAAACACATGCTAAGATAACTTCCAATTCACTTCAATGAGATTTAAGCACATGCCTAAAGTTAAGCCTGTGCTTAAGTGCCCTGCTGACTAGGGATAGACTACTGCATTGGGGGCCTAGCATAGAACCTTAAACCATCTTATCTCTTGCATGTGAATGTAAAAAACTGATCATTCTTCCTCTTTGTTTTTTGTCTCTTGGCTTCTAATCCCTGACAGTACCTTTGTTTTCCCACATGGCTATTTGGTTTTCTTTAAAATTGCTTTTGTGGGATTTTGCCAAAGCCTTGTTAGAAGGTCCAGAAAACCTATGTCAGCTAGTTCTTCTTTATATGCAAAGACTCTAAAGTGACCAGAGAACTCCTGAAACAATAACATTGCAAGAGACTAAAAGCTGAACAATCCAGAAAGGAAGAATTTTTTATTCTGATTTTTTAAAATTCTCAATTACAGTGTTTGTTGTTGCTTTGATGTCTTGTTGTTGTTGTTTGTTGTTAATACCTTTTAAACTTTAATTCTTAATGAGAACTTCGGAGAAGGGGCATCTGTGTTGAAACTCCAGCTTTTCTGCCACTTTAAAAAGGTGTGAGAGCTCCCAATAAACACACAACAAAGTCATCCAGCAAAGCCAGGGAAGACCAGAATTGATATTCCTGAAACTTCTTTGATAAAAACAAGCAGGGGAAAAAAACCTGATTATTTAAAAGACATCTTTCAAATTAGCAAGCAAAGCAGCAAAAATGGCATAACTCCAACTTCTGTAAAATCCTTTGCCATTCACCTTAGAAGTAAGTCAATGGACTTTTTGTTAAAATGGCCATTAATTTTTATTAACCTCTCTCAAGGCTTCTGAGAGTTGAGAGAGCTGTTTTGTTTTTAAAAGTACAAATATGAAGCTAATTTTGTTGATCTCGTTCTTTCAGAAAGCTCAACCCTTCAATTTTCACACACACACCCAATTAGTTCCCTATCGTATGATGTCAATGGTCCGTGGGACTACCCATGTGCACAAAACTAAGCAGGATTGGGGCCAAAGTCTTCATCACTTCTTGTCTGGGCTCAAAATGGTCAAACTTCCAAATAGTAATGAGAAAACCATCAGCATCTTTCAGGTCTGCTTTTCATTCTGAATCCTAAGGCCAGAGAATTTATGGGCTGCACTAAAAAGGGGATTCTAGCTGGAGCTGTTTGTTATGTGTTTGTTTTAGATAGTCGTACAATCATGATTATGAAATTTAAATAGTGATATTTTGGATATCTTGTCTGTATGAGAATTTTATTTCATAAAGCCAAAGAATCATATTGTGGGAGCTGCTCAGAAAAGAGAGTTTTTTACATCTGGCAATGTGGGATTTCATGACTGTAAAGTAAAAATGATATTATGCACATACTCAAACATAAACACGTTGTAAAGTGCATTCAGCCCAGATTCCAAACACATTGAACACTGTATGATTTAATGGCGGATAAACTCACAAAAATATCCCAGTGGGGGGGACTACAGACGCCAAAATGACAGCTGCTATCATTCCAAAACAAGTAATTGTTTATAAATGAATATTTTTCATGATAAATTATTGAATTACATGAAAATCAGATGACCGCCTGCTGCCAAATTTGTTTTCAGTTTCACAAGACAGAAAGGAATGTGCTGCAGACAGTGAGTGAAATTAAAAGCTGCTGGTCTTTTCCCACAAAGGGTTGATATTCTCTCATAGACGTTTCCCAAAGCCTCATAAACTTGCAGAATAGTAGTCCTGGGGAATAGCTATCTGGCTTGTTATCCAAAATATTTTCGATATATAGGATTTCAGGGAATCTCTGCCTAATCTGAGCCAGTTGTAGAAGGGAGTTCAGATATCATATTTATCTGACATTGATTTCTAGTTCAAATCCACAGAGCCCCAATATCTGTGATAACTATTGGCAATTTCAATAGCACACCATAAAGGTATAATTTAATGCTGTTTTAGTTTGTTTTTTATTCTCTGTTGTTTGCAATTGAGAAGTCTAAAAATACATTTTTCTCACCCAATTTCCATCTTGTTTGAATTGGCAAGTCCTCGCATTTCCTCTGTGTTTTGAATGGAGTTGAAATTAACCTGATGTAGCTATTTTGTTTGAGGCAAAGCCTGAAGTCCTAACTTGGACAACATTTTCAGGAAAGTAAATCAACCATTTATAAGGGTAGGATATAGAGACATCAGAACTTGGCCCTTTATTAACCATACTTGTAAGTTACACAGCACTTTATCTTGCCAGACCATCCTTGTTTGTGTACAAAAATCAACTGCAGTCAAACACAGTTTTAGGAATAGTGTTGTCACTGATTTGCTGTTGCAGAATCAACAGAGGGAGCACAAAGCCCTGTGTGGCCTATGCAAGCCTAAAGATGTGTGAGCTTTCTAACTTGCAGAGCCATGTCATCTCATCTTCATTCTAAAGGCAAAGCACAGCCTCAGAAAACTGCCTTGGATGGCTCCCTTGCCACAGGTCTGGGATGCCACTTTCCCCAGCTGAGAACTTTTAATGAGCCACAGTCCCAAACAGGCTGACCTTGGCTGAACTCCACAATGGCCTAGTTATAGCTGTGAGGAAATGAGCAGCTTTGCAGTTCATGCTGATCTTGGCAAAGAATTCTGGTGGGGTTTGTTTACAATAGTTCAAATCTGGACAAACTGGAGAAATGGTTTGAGGTAAATAGGATGAAGTTTAATAAGGACAAATGCAAAGTACTCCACTTGGGAAGGAACAATCAGTTTTACACATACAGAATGGGAAGTGACTGTATAGGAAAAAATACTGCAGAAAGGGATCTAGGGGTCATAGTGGACCACAAGTTAAACATGATTCAACAGTGTGATGCTATTGCAAAAAAAACCCAAACGTGATTCTAGGATGCATTAACAGGGGTGTTGTGAACAAGACATGAGAAGTCATTCTTCTGCTCTACTCTGCACTGATTAGGCCTCAATTGGAGTATTGTACACTGCATTTCAAGAAAGGTATGAAGAA
Source organism: Pelodiscus sinensis (assembly GCF_052426305.1). Lineage (NCBI taxonomy): Eukaryota > Metazoa > Chordata > Testudines > Trionychidae > Pelodiscus > Pelodiscus sinensis. The sequence continues at coordinate 41,074,502 of NC_143053.1, read as the reverse complement.
ACTGGAGAAGGTCCAGAGAAGAGTAACAAAAATGATTAAAGGTCTAGAGAAAATGAGCTATGAGGGAAGACTGAAAGAACTGGGCTTGTTTTAGTTTGGAAAGGAGAAGACTGAGAGAGGACATGAAAGCGGTTTTCAGGTATCTAAGAGGATGTCATAAGGAGGAGGGAGAAAAATTGTTCTCCTTGGCCTCTGAAGATAGGACAAGAAACAATGGGCTTAAACTGCAGTAAGGAAGGTTTAGGTTGGACATTAAGAAAAACTTCCTGCCTGTCAGGGTGTTTAAACACTGGAATGAGTTGCCTAGGGAGGTTGTGGAATCTCCATCTTCGGAGATATTTAAGAGCAAGTTAGATAGACATCTTTCTGGGATGGTCTAGGACAGTACTGGGTCCTGCTGTGAGAGCAGGGGACTGGATTCAATGACCTCTCAAGGTCCCTTCTAGTCCTAGTGTTCTATGATTCTATGAAAGTCTATTAGGTGCTGCAGAATTTGGGTTCAGTTTGCAAGATAGCCTGGCTTTGGCCATGTCATTCCTTCACCAGCTTTTCCTTATGTATTGCATCAAACATCAGGTACATGTATTCACTATCAATGCCTTTCCTAACCTTACCCTGCCCTTCACCTCTCATTCACTATCAAGATGTCATCTACAGACCATTACACACCTGCTACATTTTCAAACAAGCATCTTTGTGCTTCATTCCGTGGTACCCCTGACATGTGTGAGGCATTCCCCATAAACAGCCACAAACCTGCCTCATTCTTCTTCTTTGCATCCCTCCTTCAAATTCTAATTTGCTATGATGCCTACAAATAGCTTGACGATGCTTAGGCTCCTTGTGTGCTGAGACCTCTGCCTACCATGCTGACCAATACTGCCTTTGTTTGCTTGCCCTCTCCTGTTGTCTGTCTGTATCTATTTTTTATTGTCATATACTTAGGTTGTAAACTTTTGGGACAAGATCTTTTGTTGTGTATTTTGTACAATGCCTGACACAATTTAGTCCTGATCTATGACTGGAGCACCCAGGTGCCATGGTATTACAAATAAACACAAATGTCATCTGTTTCATTATGAGCTCCTTCATACAGGACACGTTCCTTCCCTAACATGCTCCTTACTTTTATCTATTTTTAGGGGAGCTGCCCCTAATTGCCTCTGACTCAGGAGTCAACCAGTTATCTCATTTGTCTTCCCTGGTTCATCAGGGAAGAGAGAAGAGCAGTCGGTCTGACCAGGCCACCTAGTCTCCTTTGGGATATCTGGTATTCCAGCCACCACCAGATACCTGAACCTCTCCAAGTTCTTCTTTGCCTATTCAGCTTCACAAATGCCAGCCAAAGAGATGGGGATTTTTTTTTCATATAGTTTTCAGTGCCATTAACACAGCCTTTCTTTTGGGTTGCTCAGCCCATGGTGGGGCCAGAGTGCATTTGGGGAAAACAACAAGGTCATGGATATTGATCCCGTGAATGAGCTCTTAGAAGTGTCTAAATATAGAGCAAGACCGTCCCTGCTCCACAAAGTTGCAATCTAAAGTGATGAGATTACAGCAGCTGGGTTGCTAGAGGTCACATTTAGGGTCTCAACCCTTGACAGTTATGCTGTAATGCTTGCAGTTTTGTGGGCTCTGGTAAGATATGCTTCATCAGGAATCCATTGCTGTGCACAGCTCAGGGGAGCGGACAGCCTCTGCAAGCTTCTGGACAAGGTGGGGGCCAGCTCTGTAATTCTGGAAGGGGAAGGGCCTCAGGCAGAAGGAGTGGGAGCAGGGGGTCTGGTCCCAGCCCTCAGAGCCACACGGAGTCTGCGGTGCTCCCATGGTAGTTTAAAAGGCTCTGGGCTCCATCCACTGCCACATCTGCCACAGTAGCAGCGTGAGCATCCCGGAGTCCTGGCTCTTTTGAATTACCAGGCTCTCTCCCCCGCGCCGCCCGCCACTTCTGCCATTGGCAGGGTCTGGCATAACAACAACTTTATTGAACTTCCAACTTACTAACAGTGCTACATATCTTATGTGTCAGTAGATGGCAATCTATCTATCTATCTATCTATCTATCTATCTATCTATCTATCTATCTATCTATCTATCTATCTATCTATCTATCTATCTATCTATCTATCTATCAAATATCCTGGCTTGTGTATCTACAGCACCTACTGGAAACACAAGTGCCAATCTTCACCTAAGGCAGATTTGTATAGAAAACCTTTTTTTTTTTTTGTTCCCCCTGGCCTTTCTGTCTATCCTTAGACTGAGTACCTCAGAACGAGGACTATCCTTTCTTGTACATCTGAAAAATGCCTAGCCCATTGTGGGCACTACTACAAACACATACTGACAAAGAAAGACTATTCCAACGCTGCTTGAAGTTATAATGGGAAGTTAATGGAATACCAATGAGTTTATGAAAAGAAGATTTAAAAAATTAGCTGTAGTCATAATACAGTTTGAATGGCTGTCACAGATGCAGAATGCATCAAATACATTTGAGTCTTCCAAGTATAAGTGAGGACTGGGTGCAGATTCACTCTGTGTGAATTACTTTAAAGATTAGAAACTGAAGACTGGTGTCTGCTTCTCACTCTTCCCCCTGCTCTCTTCCTTCTCCCTCCCCTCCCCCCACCTCCCATACGTTTTTTTTAATGAAATTGCATTGAAGATTACTTCCTTGAGCCTGTAGTGCTGTGAGTGAATTCTGATGTTATTATGTCAGACCTGGTGATACATATCTCTTCACAATTCAAGCATTCACCACTTTAATAGTTTTTGCTCGGTGAAAGCTTGTATGTGATGACCCTGCCTGTCAGTTGCTTCTGGATATGGCATTACATTTCTTTTGATGTTTTTTCTCAGAGCCATTTGGATGTATCACCTTATGATGAGCTTCAGATTTAGGGAAACCTGCTGGTTTTCACTGATAAAGGCAGTGGGCCCCAAACAAACAGTTTTCTGCCAGACTTGACTGTCTAATACAGGGCTGGATAAAGAGGGCTTAGTTTCTCTATCAGGAGCGGAAGTGAAGCGTAGAAGTAGAGTGCGGCTTTTAGTCTTTGCTGATCAATAGATAAAGGCCTCACAAATCCTACTCAGGGGTTTTCACCTTGCATTATCAGGAAACAAAAAGCATCTTCAGATCCAAAGATAATCAGTGTCCAGGCTAACATTAAAGCAATAAATGATTACAAGAAAGTACTGATATTAAACTGCAATATGCCACAGGGTATAGAAATTTTACATTCAGCATTCAACTGCCTTTAGCTTTCAATGGCTTTGTGTGTTTCATGAAATCTAGGTTCTAAAATGTTAATTTGTGCCTCATCACTACTAATGGGCCAGGAATTATGACATGCTTTACACTGTCATTCATTTAAAACAGATAGTTTAGATTTCAGCCACAAGCTGTAGTTTATATATATTTATTACAAACAACAGTGAATGCTTAAAAGCCACTATTTTAAATCTAAATGACATTGTGTTTAGTATCCATTTCCGCCAGCTCTGAAATGTGCAGCCTGTGGAATCTGTCATCTTTCTCTGTAAGTCTCATATATTTGAAGTGACAACTCCTAGTAAGTAACTAGAAACGAGAGAAAGTACGGAGCCGTGTTCCAATGAACTGTTTTACTTTACTACAGTTTAGTGTGAGCATCTGACAGAAGAAAAGCAATGTATCTAAGAAGAGAATATTATGTAGTAAATCATTGGCTACTATCAGTATCAACAAAACAGTGTTTAAAAAAAAAGGAAAACTTGTTGAAACAACCAGCTACTAGCGTCAGAGCAAAGCTTTAACCCCAGGAAAGTACTATGGGCTGGACTGTGCCTGAAGGCATCACCCTGTGTAAAAAGCAGTGCACAGCTCCCTCACCCCAGGAGGGGCCAAATAAAGGGAATGTGACTCAATCGCAATCCTATCCCTGCTCCCCCCTTGTTTCTAAGGGGCGAGTAACTCACTACATAGCAGTTTGACTCTTCCCTCCCTATGCTGCCTCTGCTGTGTTGCCTGGCACATCTCTGGATGATAGTGCCAAGGTTCTGCCCAAGCCCCACCGTGGTGTGTGGGAAGGACACATGCCAGGAATGCAATAGCTAGGCAGTCACATAAGGCTGGACCACAATCTTGTGCTTTAGAGGCAAAAACAACTTCTATAGAGCATAATTCTCTCTCCCCAGAACACATGCTCCCAGCCATCTGTGTTGCTGCATACATCAGATTACCTAGCAAAATACCTGCTGATTACTAACTTGGCTTCCATGGGGCATAACACTTAGGAGGGAACCTTCCAGTCCAGGTCCACAAACTTGCTCTAGCCAAAACAAAACTCTCCTGCTTATCAGTCCTCCACACCAACAAGCAGTTCTGTTGTTGGGATGGGAGGTAGACTCTCCTTACTTGACACAAATAGTTAAGTGATGCTAATCAGGTTATGGAGGATCCGAGAAGGGACACATTGAAAAGACATCCCTAAATAGAAGAACCATGTATGTATTGCTTATATACTTCGATTGTTATATACTTGATTTGACCACTAAAACCAAGAACTGAAATTTAATATTATTTTATCAGGTATTTGTATTAAAGGCATAGCTAGAAAATCCAGTCAATATTGTGGCCCCATTTTGCTAGGCAAATAGAGATAGTCCCTGTCCCAAAGAAATTACAAGCTGAATAAGCATAGAAGAAATGCAGTACAATATATATGAATCCCTGGCTTCAAACAGAAATGAAGAAAGCAATGTGGTGAGTTATCAGTTGCTTCACGTTTTCATTTTCAGCTATCTACACAAGCAAAAAGTTTTAGACGATAATTCAGCCTGCACTTGGAGAATAATTTTGACCTTGAAAATCTGATTTTATTATCAGAAACACATGTAGAAGAGCATTTAAAGGTAGCATAGACTGCAACATGATTTTATGGGGAGCTTGGGTATGCCCTTCAGAGTAATTGGGATGTGGAATGTGGAAGTAGCTTTTACAGGAAAGTGGGGCTAAGGCCTCCTGTAGCCAGCCTCAGGCAACAAGAGAGTATAATATCAAGAAGAATTCACATTCGACTTGATAATAAGGTTCATGAGCATGTTAATTAAATGAAATCTCACATCCCAAACCCTGTTGTGTTAGCCATTAAGAGTGCACAATAGAAACATGATTTTTTTTCTTTCCAGAGGTCAATATTAATTTCATTTCCATGGTTTTAAACAAGTTAAGAAATGAGTGTGAAAGCAAACTCCCTCACCCTCACTCATGCTGACTTATCTTCATACTCACTTCAGGCCCTAGCTAGCAACAAGGGTTTTTTTTTTTTTTAATTATAACTAATTCATATAGGTTGGTCTCACCATTTGCTGAGACTCTATTTTCACTAACCAGGGCTAAAAGTTGGAGCAAAAAAATGGAGCCCACTCAGTTCTGATTGTTTGAGGCTTGGTAAACACCAATATCGCTCCTTTCTTCTGCTAAAAGTAGGGGACATGTGGATGTTCTGAAGTACAATTGGAGCACTTTGCTGAATGCAGAGATGCTAACTGGATCAGAACTGTCATGGTACTTGTGCACAGGGGTAGGGCACTGAGGATCTCTGTGGGCACCATACTTTCTGTGAACAAGGATACTCTCTGAAGCACTATAGGCACAGGCAGAGCATTATGCAGGACAGGGATGAGATAAGCTCTGGATCCAATGGACTCTGTAGATCTACTGATTCCATCAGTAGACCTGAAAAATCACATTCTTGAGGGAAGGCTACTGCTAAATCAAAGCATAAGTGGGAACACAGGCAACCGCATTATTGCTGCTGTTGAGAGTCCTTTGTTCACTCTCCGTCTATGAGACAAAGCAGCCTGTTCTCTGAGCTCACTAGCATCCTGTCTCTGTTTTACAAACCCAGTTTGGTCTTAGTTAAAGAGGAAGTAAACTTCATTTTATTCTGGTGATATATATTGCTTGGAATGTTGTAATCAGGATAGACACAATCTCCCATGTAGGTTGGTAGAGTAAAGCTTTATGTTCTTTACTCCTGTGTCTGCTGTGCACCATGGTGTAATGCATTCCTGACCACATGCCCCAATGGGCTCACACCTTCTTATGCCAGCATGGCATAGAAGCCATTCTACTGGCTGTCCATCATCCAGGCATCCAGTTATTGGGGGACCCTCCTTTGGGTGGCAGCTCCAGCTTTAGAGCCACTTTGCACTGAGGTTTTGTCTACACTATGAGTTTTTGCCAGACGAGGCAATGCAAATGAAGCGCTGATTAGCATATTGTCATGGTTTGTTTGCATAATCTCCTCAGATGCCTTTTGCATAAGAGATTTTTACTCAAAAACAGGCATGAGAATAAGGATCTTGTGCAAAAAAAGGGATTTTTTGTGCAAAATGGACATGTCCCCACTGCCTGTTTTTGTGCAAAAAACATTGGAGATTATGCAAATGAAGTGCGACAATATGCTAATCAGCACTTCATTTGCATTGCCTCTTCCGGCAAAAACTTGTAGTGTAGACATAGCCTGACAATTGTCATGTCTCAGGCTTATATGATAATGTATTTTGTGAGCTACCAATCAAGTCAATAATTTACTTTCTGGAATTTTGGTGGTAGTTAAAGGTGAGTTGGTATTATGTCTCGAATATGCACATGATACATGAAATGTTTTGCCTTAAGGTTTGAACATTGCACTTTCCAGCCTGTGCTGCTTGAGGAATGTTTTACCTAAGTGGTAGGCTCGGGCTGACTTGTCTGGGCTTGCATGGGTGAGTTCTACAGACCCACTAGAACTGATCAGACCTCCTCTCAAAGTCTGTGATTTTTGGTTGGGGGTAGCGTTTATTGTACTGCCTTATTTTTTTTAAAAAAAATCCACATTTAATGTAGGCCAGAAATGGAAAAGGAAAAATATTTACTTTCCCACTCAAAAGAATCTGGGCCAGATCCTCAGCGGGTATAAATCAACATAGCTCTATTGACTTCAATGGAATTATGCTGGTTCAAACATGCTCTGCATTTAGCCTTTTTTCCCCAAAATTCAATAATGAGTCACCCTGCTAAGCATAAAAAAGAGTCATTTACCCTTAAGGAGCATTTAGTGACAATCTACATTATCTTTAGGTTCAAACAGATAGCTTTGTATGTGCAAAATCTAAAAAATGTTTAATCTTCTATTTTTTGGGACATTTCTCCAAAGATTCCACAATTAAAACTCCCATTTAAGTCAACAGTAGTTCTGGGTAGACAAGCATCAAGCCCTAGATATTCTTAAGAAACTTAATTTAATTATAACAAGGGGACTGGGGGCTGTAATCAGATCTTTTAAAAATGGCTTGAGATACTGGACAAAATGTTCCTCACTAATAACTGGTCTTACACAGTAGAGGTTTCCTTTGAAGTACCACATAGGGATACATGATCCTGTTTAATGACAGCACTTTAAATTACAGGCTGGTTAATTCTATGTGAATTCTTCTCATCTGTTTCATATTTCTAGTACACATTACTGTACAATGAGCTGTATCCATTGCTGTCAGTGAAACCACTGTCCTAATCTACCATTTTTCTCAGGATCTGATAATAATGGTTAACTTTACCTTAGGAGAGAACCTACAGGCAAACATGTCATGCATAGCACAGTTTGACTAAGAACAGATACATGCCACTGGTCATAAAGGGTAAACACTTAAGACATTTAACCCAGCTGAGCAGTACTAAATGGAAGGCAATGGTCATCTGGCTTTTGAATCACCTAATTGACATGTCAGAAAATAAGCATTTTATTGACAGAAAGTGATTGCAGAGAAAAGTCATTTTTCAGTTAAATAGCCAGATACTTCCCTTCCTCCTTCTCTTTGTATTCCTAGTGCTTGGGGAACATTTTGCTGAGAGAATAAAACTACCACAGCCGGTGTAATTTTTGTGTTATGCTGCCTTGTGTCATTTTTGTGTTATTCATACCTCTGTTCTAATTGCGGGGTTCCAAAGTGCAGTAATCTGCAGTGTAACCTGAAGAATGTCATGGACATGCAGTTTCCACATTGTTTTAGGTTTCAGTTTTCTAATTATTTTCCAGTCATCCCAGTTTGTACAAAGATGACTTAGTAGGCCATGATTCAGGGGTCATTAGACCAGCTCTTCTGATTCCACTCAATTTAACAATACTCTTCATTCAAAGGGCCTGGTTCCAGTCTCACACTAGTATAAATCAGGAGGGATGCCACAGAAATCAGTGGGCCAGATTCTCTTCTGCAACCAACTTCCACTGGCTGCAGTGAGGGAGGGGAGCAGAGGAGTATCAGAGAGCAACGACTCCTTGATTTTCTGACTAGTCCCAATATTAGGTGTAGGTTGAAGCAGCCGGGGTGGGGGGGGGGGGGGAGTTCTTACTTATGCCCATGGGCTAGGGTCCCAAAGAGGTCATCCATCAGCTGAGGATAGCCAGAATGCATCTCATACCAGCTACTCCCCCATTCCCTGAGTGCCCTGCTTAAATTCATTTTGGCTCCTAACATACCCCTTGCACCAAGGGCTATGAGAAGAGAAGCATAGGCACTGAATATATTGGCTCTGTTCCTGCAGGAGTCTAGTCCACAATGAGCATATCCCCAGTTAGAGGGTTGCAGTTGATCTCCACTCATTGTCTCACACACACACACACACACACACAGGCACAAAATCCACCCCAACAAACAGTGTATGTGACATGACAATCAGAACAAAGTGAGCACTACGAGTGTAGAGGTGAGCACTATGAGTCACTCCGTGACTTGAAGTGGTTTCCATTATAGACAGGATGTATAGTTTGGTTCAATAGCTTTCAGCACCCTCACTATATGAATTGTTCCAGCACCTCTGAGGCTATGTCTACACCACCAGTTTATTTTGAAATACATTATTTTGAAATAACAACTCCCGAGATAACTATTTTGAAATAAACTTATTCCTCTTCACAAGCAGGAGTTATTTTGAAATAACTCCCCAGTGTAGACATGCTCTGAGTGAGCAGTGGGTTTACTTCATAATTCCAGACACAGCAATAGCTCCCCACTATGAACCCAACTGCACACTTCCTTGGAAAGCACCGTAGAAGGGTGGGGTATTGGGAAGGGATCCTGGAATCCAGTGGGAAAGTTCTGAAAAAGTCAGCCTTTGTAGTACTGTTCGTCTGGCTGCTTCCTTCCCTAGCAGCATAGCTCTAGCCACCCTGCCTGCCTTATACAAGTTTTATGAGGGTAAAGGCACAGAGATCTAGTGAATGCTACTTGAAAGAGCATTACATTGGGTGCAATCTGCTTGAATGTCTCTGGGGAGAAGAATGCTATGAGGAATTGCACTAGCTAACCCCTGAAGATTCTGATCCACAGGGATCGTTCTTGAGAGGTCTTCTGCAGGGTCCCAAGAAGGAGTGGACATTGCTTCAAAGATTTCTCCCCCACCATTATGCCATCTCTAGCTATAATGATGCCATCCCATACCCCTTCCTTGTGGAAATAGAGGGGAAGGTCAGCTCTGTAGGGTACCCATACTGGAAAGGGAACATTCTGTGACCAACATAGGGTGCATCTACAGAGCAGAGCTTAACTTGAAGTAAGCTACGCAAATTGAGCTACGTCAGTTATATAACTTATTTTGAAATTGAAATTGGGAGCATCTACACACCACTTATTTTGAAATACAGTATTCTTCCTCCAACTTCCCTTACTCCTTGTACAATGGATGTTACAGGAGTCAGGGTGCATCTACACAGCAGGGCTTAACTCAAAATAAGCTATGCAAATTCAGCTACATCATTTGTGTAGCTTATTTTGAAATAGCTTATTTCAAAATTGGGAGCATCTACACAGCATTTATTTCAAAATAGAGCACTCTTCCTCTGACTTTCCTTGCTCCTTGTACAATGAGGGTTACAGGAGTCGGAGTAAGAAGCCCTCCAGTTGACAGTAGTTCAACATTATTTCAAAATAACTGCCTGCTGTGTAGACATAGACTGTTATTTCGAAATAATGCTAGTTATTTTGAAATAATGTTGCTGTGTAGACTTACCCTTAGCGTAAAACGTCCTCCAGCTTGACAGTATTTCAACATTATTTTGAAATAACTGCCTGTGGTGTAGACGCAGACTAACTTATTTCTTAATAATGTTGCTGTATAGACGTACCCATAATGTCACAAAATCTTTTATATTTTGTATCACACCCGAATTTGTTGTTTAAATTTGTGCTTCATTGTTTTTTCTTGTCCTCCAAATCAGAATAAATAACTAGTTGATCCAACCTGATTGTATCAGCATTTACATTTAAATCTACTAAAAACACCCCCAATCTTATAAAAGCCTAAGTCATGCTTTCATTCTCAATAACAATATTTCTGAATCCTAGCCCTTCAATTTTGTATTTTGCTGTTGAATTTTTAACAGTTCTGATCCTTGATAAAAGCACAACTGTGATCCCACATACTTCACTTACATGGTGGGAAAGAATGATAAAAGATGTATGATTGTCCTTGTGCCTCCAGGTTCAATTTTCTAAGGTCTCAGTTCTGCAAGGCACTTAAGTACATGTCTAACTTTAAGAATTTGAGTGGTTACACTGACTTCAGTGATATGAAGAATTCTTTTTGGGGGTTTGGCTATTGAACATATATTTTCATACTTTAGCATATGATTAATGCAGAAGACTGTCCTGTTTTCCATTACTTCCTAAGTTACATACATTGTTCTATTTTTTGCTAACAGCGAGAAGTAGGAATGTGATGAGTATCTAAATACAATTAACTTGTGTTAAGTTTTGCATGTACATAAACCTCCAGCTAAATAAAGCATCTGCTACAGGTCAACAACAAACTCTAAACCTTTCTGTTGTTTGGCAGAGAAATTAATGCCATCAAACCATAATTTTTAAGGTGAAATACTAAGGCAGACTATTAATTCTGTGCAAAAATATACATCATCTTAATCTACTACTCATTATTAGTATTAATTTTTATTAACAGAGCACCCAAAATATGCTAGATGCTTTACAAAACTAATAAAAAGACATGACCTAGAAGAGCATGGAATCTACCTCACTACCGGATTCAACCCAAAGAGGAATATTATATTAACTAGAAAATGAGAACAGGCTACCTTAAATTATATTTTAACCCTACCATACTCCCTCAGCATATGTATAATACCATTAATAAGAAGAAACTCTAACATGGCGGGAATCTGACTCTCATCTAACAATATCTGTGTCATGGTTAAACACCTGAAGTGGAACTTACATTATAACAGTGTCAAAGAAATAGGGATTAAAACAAAAACAGTTGGGCTATGTCTAGACTGCAAGCCTCTTTCGAAAGAGGCTCTTTCGAAAGATACTTTCGAAAGAGCCTCTTTCGAAAGAGAGCGTCTAGACTGCACGTGGAACTTTCGAAAGAGCAAGCCGCTTTTTCGAAAGAAAGCAGCCAGTGAGTCTGGATGCTCTCTTTCGAAGAAGCCCTATTTACATTCAAGAACGCCTTCTTTCGAAAGAAGCACTTTCGAAAGAAGGCGTTCTTCCTCGTGAAATGAGGTTTACCGCCGTCGAAAGAAAAGCCGCGTTCTTTCAATTTAATTTCGAAAGAACGCGGCTGCAGTCTAGACGCAGGTGAAGTTTTTTCGGAAAAAGGCTACTTTTCCCGAAAATACCCCTGAGTCTGGACACAGCCTTAGTGGCATGGGAGGAGAAGTTCACCCAAGATCACTTGTTGACACCAGTAATGGCAATGTCTCCAAGGCAGGCATATTCTCACAAAAAAAGGTAGCCCAGTCCCATGTTCCAGATCTGAAATTCTTCAGCTGATATCATGTCTTTAAAAAGCCACAACATCTCCACCACAGTTACACTGTTTTGCATGACCAACATATATGATGCTGATCTTGTCTTGGCAGTGACTGCAGCAGAATTTCATTGAGCTTCTGCAGCATAGCTAAGAACTAGGCCTGCATGTCCTAGTTTTAAATCTCTTTTGGCTTGTATCTCCTGTGTCTGCTTGCAAGATGCTGAAACAGGTATTCCCTCTTCATCCAACAACTAGAAGTACTGAGGGGGCTTCTTTGCAATTTCAGTTTAATGCAGAAATCTCACTATTGCCTTGTCTTCCAGCTTTCCTCATTGGATAAAGTTATGAAGAAAACAGCTGTAAAAGAACACCAATAGCATCTGATTTCTAGCATTATCTTAAAATGTTCTTATTCAGTTTTCTAGCCTGTATAGGACATAGATATAACACTGCCGTTTGAACACGCATGCTGGTTCTGCTACCACAGGGTTCTGCTGGACTGCTTCCCTGTATGGGCAGGAGTTAATAGGGCCATTCTCTATTGGTTTCACTCATGACAGGTAGCTCTACCCAGTCAGCTTGTTTCCAGATTCCAACACGGCTCAGTCTTATTTTCTCTCCTCTCTCTATCTTCTCCGTATTTTCTCTCCTCTCCAACTCCTATATCAGACTACCCTCCCATTGACTCCACTTATTCTTCTTGCTTGGTTGGTGTATTAGAGTCAACAGGAGCATGATGAACAGTATGCATGTCTAACAAAGCTTTTCACCATCAGGCCCCCGGCCTTGCAGGCTGTATGGCCCACCAGACTGAGGCAGACACCTGAATCTCTAGTTTAGAAAAGCACCCAGTATCCTCTCATTGACCATTCTTGTTGGTTCTTAGGACTCTGTTATGTCAGTGCTATGTCCTAGTTTGACTTCCTGACTGTGTATCTATTCCTCCTAGACTTGCTCTCCAGCTCAGGGGACCGAGGCATGACTAACAAGATCACACTGAGTCCCAGCTGGAGCATTCAACAGGCTATTTGTACCTACTCAAGCTGCTGAAAATACTTGGCACTAGTCTTACTGAAATCTCAGAGCAGTGAATATTGCATACGACTAAAGCACTTACTGGATATGCTTAGTTATAAAATGAACTGATCTATCATTACTTAAGATTAATCACTTTTTCTAGTAATTTTTAAACTATTCAGTATATAATGTGAACACATACACATAATGGAGAGTTAAATACAGATAGATTTGAGGGCTTGATTTTCAGTCTGTTCTTAACTATGCCTTCATACTACACCCACCATTTTGTATGCATACATTAGTTAATTTGACTTTGCAATTTAGCTATTTAGAAATCGAAAATGATCCTATTGTGTCTACAAAATACAGGCTCAATAAAGAAAGTCATTCTAAAAATAAAATACATGGGACAAATTTATGTCATGTATCTTATATCTCATACCTGGAAACTAACCAGATCTTTAGCTTGGTATCCAATAGTTTCAAAAGGTATGAAAGTGTTAATCAATATAGAATATAGAAAATAAACTAGTATTAAATTTGTGAAATATGAATTCACATATGCTAATAGCTGATCAAATTAAATGCAGGAATACACTGGCACATACAACAGAATTGTATTTCCTGACTACATTGGATCCTTTTTCCTACTGGTAAGAAACAAAGATACAAGAGTAGCTATCAAAGCTAAACTTTTTTTTTTAAATTTGGAAATAAGTTATTTCAAAACCCAATTGGGGAGCAGTTCAGAATGGATTCTGTTATTACTACCCCAAACTTTCTAGTTTTGGTGAGCACTATCAATATTCCATCTGTTGCTCTCTCTGTTTTCTTAGCTGGCTACAATTATAGAAATTTTACAAATACAGTACCCATATTGAAGTATTTGGAGCTCAGAGAGTATTATTTAACGCAGGCCGGATAACATTCTGGGGGGAGGTGTTGAAGTATGAAATCAAAGGAATTCATTTTGGATGCTCTGTTGCCTGCAGAGGGTCACATAGCACATAACTGCATTGACACGCCATGATGGGCACTTTTTACATAAGGTAACTGACATTATTAGTGCTGTTGAGGTGTTCATTTGTTTTCCATCATAGTGATGCACAATTTCCTGCATTTGTTGCCCCAGAGGTGTTCTCTGTTAAGAAAGACTGAAAGAAAGAACATTAATGTTGACTATTAACATATTCACCCTAAATTAGCCACATTAAGATTCAGAAATAACTCATTTAGTTGGACTGGCGCAATAGTGAAAAGAAGCTAAAGGACAAAAATCCAAATTAAGCAATATAGATGTTTTCTGCTTTCTGGAAAGAATCCCATTAGACACATTTTTCACAGGTTTTATGGACCTAGTGAAGCATTCTCACTCCACTTAATGATATATGAATTATACCAGTCCCAGGGAACTTGCCCTTTTCTATATATAATTAAAAATATGAGGCAAGATCCTCAGTGGGTGCAATTTCACATAACTCCATTGAATTAAATGGAGTTGTATCGATTTACATTAGCTGAAATTTGGCCTCTGGATTTTCAGCTTTTCAATGCTATCAGAAAAGTAGTTAGTGCTGCAGTACAAGATAGGGACTAGGCAGAGGAAGAATCTGTTTCCTATCTATATATTGTAAATGTTCCTACATTGTTCCACTTCAAATGAATAATGCATGAAAAGAAAAAAGAAATAGGCTAATAGTTCAGCTGTAACAATTTGAAACCCATGTCCAGCAATTAGGGCTGTGTGACCACAAGAGTTTAATTCTGGGCCACATAATGCAAATAAATAAATAAATATAGCCACAGTGTACGTTAAGTTAAATTACTGCTTCAGTAAAGCAAACACCAGAGTTTCCAGAGTCCTTATGAAGCTCCAGAAATTAATTGATTATATGTACAACTGGAATTTCTTGTATGTAGTTTAGAGAAACAAACCCCGTTTGTTACAATAATCAAACCCAAAACATTTTGAAATGTTGAGAGCTTATAAATGCTCACTGAACTAAAACTGAGTTCCTGTAAAAAATAAAAATCTCTCCCTTCATACAGGACAAATGCAAAGTGAAAATCCCAAGGCTATGCTATGTATAGATATATTCACCCCATATGGATATGTGAAACTCACCAAACTGGAAAAGTCATATTAATTAAGGTAATATGCTCAATATGGCCTACTGAAAACAAATAAGGTAACCCATAAGAGTGACTCTATTTGTACATTGCATAGCTGTTGGAACTTTCATTTTGCATTTGTCCTATAGAAGGGGTGTGTGTGTGTGTGTGAGAGAGAGAGAGAGATACTTTACCTATATAATGCACATATTTACATACATTATTTTAAAAGTTACTTTAAAATCACTAGAGTTGAGAAGTCAAGAGCTTAAACATTAGGAAATGCATTTGTACCAAAATATATAGCCTCCAAAAATTGCTGGTATTTGGATTTTTCATCTGAATTCAAAACTTACGGCAAGACAGAAACTTTTATTTTTGTTAATGAGTTTCACAGATCTATAACTAGACTTGGCAGAATTCAATATTTGTATTTTATAATCTCAATGGATAATATCAATACTTATTTTCAAGCAATGTTTATACATTTTAAATTTTCAAAGAATTATGGGCTTTAAGCATTTTTTTTTTTTACATTTTTATCCATTTAAATGTTAACTGCCATGGAAAATTATGAGGAGAGGGTGTCAAACAATAATTATGTAATGACCGTCAATCTTCAGATTCCAACAGCTTAAGTGTTATAACCATTAAAACACACTTTGTCAACCTCACATATCAAAATATACACAGTAAATATCCTTAAATAAAACTCTAATAAAATTTTAAGCAGTATTTTTCTACTTTTTCCTATCTGTAAATTTCTATTATTAACAATAGATTTTCCCCCATCAGTTTGTTTATAGATAGTGAAACTGACATTTACCAATAAAAATTTGTGTTTCCAATACTATTTTATAACTTGGCCAAATTTGAATGAATATTCACAATAGAAACAAAACACACATCACACCACCACACCCTCCCTTAGACACTCACCCTTCCTGACCCAGATTTCCAGTCCCTGCTCCAAAGCATGGACACACTGGAGCTTTTTAAGGAAATGGTCATAAGATTATTTTTAACATGGGCAAAATGATGTATTTTTCCTAATCCTCTTTCTCAGAAGTGCCTGAACTCTTTTAGCTGAAATTTTCCACAAAATTTCAACCTGAGACAGATACCCACAAGGGAAATTTCAGCCCAAATGGTTAAATTTAGCAAGTTATCACATCTGAAAGCAGGGTTTTATAATGGAAAGTGTCTGGCAACTGTAAATATAGGCAGAACTATCAGCTGCTCCTTTAATACACATAGAAAATGTGTCAGATATATCCATGGATGGAAACAGCTCGATGAACTATTTAAGAAGTAATTCATAAATAAGTTTGGAAAGCTACAGCTGCACGCAGGTTTGCATGTATTCATGGATACATAGGTAAATTGATAATAAAAGCTGAGAATGAAGCAGGAATTATTAGACTCGAGGGTAAAGCAGAAGTTCTGACACCTAAGAGGAGTTGAAAGATACCTCAAGCTGTGCCCATTAAGCACTCCAGCCTCCATCAGCACCATACCAGTCAGGACCAGGGGACTTCTTCTTCCTGCCTCTCCCACATACTCACCAGACTTTCTTCATCTCCCCCTCCCAATCTTCTGGTGCCCTTCCAACAGCCCCTCACATCAGGCCCATTTTCCTGCCCTTTACCAGTAGATTCCCTCCTGAAACATCTATCCAGCAAAACTCCACCACTCCCCATTCCCAGTGGATCCCTTTCCTTGCATTTTCTATCCATCCAATCCCCTTCTCCCACCCACAAGTCCCTAGTTTCAATGGAGAAAGAAAATAATCAGGGGTATTTGGCTCTGATGATTGTCTTTAATTTTATTCACAACTTAATTACCTAGCTGACAGAGACCTTACAAATAGGATGGATGACAAAGTAAATGACTGGTCATCAGAGCTAGACAAAGGCCTATCTATCCCCCCTTCTCCTGTGGGTGAAGTGTTGGTTCCAGTATCCCAATGAAGTGTTGGAGCATATGGTAATGACAACAATGCTATCAGAAAAGCTGCAGATTGCATATTTGTGGCTGCTGAAAAGCAGGAACATCATTTGCTATGGGGCAAACAGAGCAGTTGCTGCCACCCCCTATCCTGATTTGCCCTTTCCCCAAATTTTTCTAGGTCTATATCCTCCATTATATCTTCCACTTTTCACCTCCCAATCCCAAACCCACACTGCAGGATATGAATATAAGAACTGCCATGCGGGGTCAGACCCATGGTCCATCTAGCCCAGTATTCTATCTTCTAACAGTGGCCAGTGCCCGGTACTTCCAAGGGAATGAACAGAACAGGGCAATTATCAAGTGATTCATCTTCTATCTGATATAATCACATATAGCTTTCCCTATGCTAACACATCTTTGTCTTCCCCAGAATTTTTCTGCTATGTCCCGGCTTAAAGGTATGGAAACAAGGAGCAGAGATCTTGCCCCTGGTGCATGACCTGAAACTTCATTTTGACTCCCTAGACATGAGTTATTATGCACCTCAGCCAGGGGTAGAGGTAGCAGGGAGCCATAGAGTCATAATTACTTGAGTATCAGAGGGGTAACCGTGTTAGTCAGAATCTGCATAAGCTTTTGTGGGCAAAGACCCACTTCGTCAGATGCACGAAAAGCTTATGCTCCAATACGTCGGTTAGTCTATAAGGTGCCACAGGACTCCTCGCCATAATTACTTGAGTATGCAAGGCTGAAAGAAATTAATATGACTTGAAACATCCCAGTATAGCCTGGCAATCCAGCTGTGGTGGCCTACCCCAGGAAATAATTTTTATCTTAGGGCTGTGTCTACATTGCACACTTCTGTGCAAGAACAGCCATTCTTGCGCAAAAGCTTGCTAGCTGTCTACACTGCATGCGCTTTCTTGCATAAGTAAATTTACAGTACAGCATTGGAAAACAGGGCTTCTTCCGGAAGAGTTATTCCTCTCCCCACGAGGAATAAGCCCTCTTGGGCAAGAACTCTTCCACAAGAGGGCAGCGTAGACAGGCAACATGAATTTCTTGCATAAGAAGCCCCTATGGTTAAAATGGCCATCAGAACTTTCTTGCGCAAAAGAGCATCTACGCTGCCATGGATGCTCTTGCGCAAATGCACATCTCTTGCATGAAAGCACATGGCAGTGTGGACGCACTCTTGTGGAAGACCTTTTGCAATAGAACTCTTCCATAAAACAGTTCTTGTGCAAGAAGCCTGCAGTGTAGACGTAGCCCAAGAGTAAGGTTTTACCGATCACTGATTGTTCTCTTTTATTCACATGGGCATTCAAAACATCAGCTGGTGTAAATCAGTGTTTTGAATTGATTTCAATGGCGCTATGCTGATTTACCTCAGGCTGAGGCTCTGGAACTTGCCTTAGGGTTTATAGGCCAGTAGTGATGGTATACGCTAGCCCTAATTTATATAACAGGTTAAAGAAAGAAGGGGCATGACAATCTCAAGGAACAACAGACAGATCCAGTCTTTGCTGGGGTGAAGGATGGTCCCCAAATGGCAATGCCCAATTTCTCAGTGTGGTGAATGAGCAGAAAGCTAGAAGCAGCTCATACAAGGAGGATGCAAATCAGTGGAGACCTGAGATCAGATTATGTGCACATAAAAATAGGGACCAGATTATAAAAGACAGTGGAAAACTGCAGGGATTAACTTCTGGTTTCTGAAGGGGAAGAGAAGATATTCTATTCAGCAAAACAGTAATGATTACAGTCTCAAACTCTCCTAAAAAGCCTGCAGCTTTTTCACCGCTTGTCATTAAATAGTATGGAGTGTGCTCATTCAAGCATGCTCCACCAAGCACCTGTTTACACTGTGCCTTGAATTTTGACATTTGGGTAAAAGTAAACAAGCAGGTGAAGAGGTTGAGATGATGAAAGACAATAGACCATTACCAGAGACTTAATGGTGTTGTAAAGGAGATAAATGTCTTTGAAGTAGCACCCTTAAAACCTGTGACCTTTGGGATGACCTTTCCTTTCAGATTATGGTATGCAGATTGTTTTATACTGGCTAGTGCAAACAAAGCGGACGAAGCAAGTTTCAGCCGCTGTGCAAGTCAAATACGCAGACACCATATCCATCCATACAGCCATCTGTTTACTTTATCTTACCAAAAGTAAAACACAGCCATGATTGCCAACTTCTAAGAAACATTTTTCACATGTCTTCAAAATTGTCTGTTATTTCCATCTGAACTCCAAATCCTAAAATTCTCATAATTGTCAAAGGACCCCAGCTTGGCCCATCTTTTCTATGGACTTGTTATAAAAGAACAGTGAAAGCTATCCAGACTGATTGGTTGATGCTGGTGTTCAGTATTTTATTTCCAAGGAAGAAACTTGGTTAACTGAGCCTAAGGTTGAAAGAATCTATCACTTGCTTACTCCAAAAGAATCCTTGCCATAACGCTGTGGTCTTCTCAGAAGTTACCTATATTAGACTGGTTTGATTGGATGCGACTTTGATTGTAAGCTTTTTGGGGCAGTGTGACAGGTTGGTAGCTAGGAAGCCTGAGCTCTGTTATGCCATCTCCAGCAGGAAAGAGAAATTGGAGCTGGCTGAGTAAGTCCAAACCTGAGGGGTAAATGGGGAACAGCTGCAGGGCTCATTAGCGACAGGGAGGGAAGCTGCTGGCAGGAAGGAAGGAAGGAAGGGGGAGAGGAAGAGGAGGAACCAGGGACTGGAAGGCGGTGCACCCCAGATAGTTGCAGAAACTAGCAATCCCTGAGCTGACAGGTCTGAAGCTCTGTACATAGAAGGTGATGGGAACTGACACTGACAATAAAGGATGTGGGTGATTGCACCGAAAAAGAGGTCTCTAGCTGGTTTGTGAGTGCAAAGGAGCCAAATGTCAAGGGCCTGTGTGCGAACCTTTTACAGGCAGAGACCATTTTTTGTTCTGTGTTTGTACAGCACCTAGCACAGTATGGCCCTGATCCAGGAGTAGGGCTCCCATATGCTAGTGCAATACAAATAATCAGTGAGAGGCATACCCATTTTATGCCCATTTTAAGTTCAAGGTTATCTTTTGCTAAAGAAGGAACTGCAAGCATCATTGTTTAAAAGTATGCATGTGTGCAGTCAACATCCCTAAAATAACCTTAACTCTATTGCCAGGGCCTAGCTTGAGAATAACCAGAACATTCTTATCTAACCATCTCACAGACTGATCTCATGACTACCACAGTGAAAATAACGGTGCCAACTCATCCTGCTCAGAGCTAGTCTACACTGGCTGGTAGTAAAAATACTGGTAGCTAGTAGTGCCTTGTCCATTCTAGAGCTCCCACCAGTGGTGGAGCTGCAGCAGTGTTAGATCAACAATGGGAAACTTAAAGAAAAAGTATGAACAAGATAAAGTAGGGGGAGTGGCTGGGTCTCATCACTACAATCATAAATCTCAATATTATATGCCACATGGGCAAGTGCTTGTTATGCTGCAATAAAAATGCTTTGATTTCACAGTGCATTGTGCTGCTGTTCTGTATTTCATATGCAAATCCAAAATTCTAGGACCAGGGTCTGGGCCCACCTAGTATTACACTCAGGTGTAGGGCTACCACCTGTCCTGTTTTCCCCAGCATGGTCCCATTTTTGAAGTAGCTATTGAGGGAAACTGGTAAGGGTACTCAGTACATGGCCAGCTGTCTCTTTTTAGGAACATGGGATACATATCAGTATGGCTGCTCCTTGCACACTGCCAGAAGTTTTATGGCCTCAGAATCATCCTGGATGTCCCATTCTTTTGTACCTCAGAGGTGGCACCTCTGCTCAGGTGATAGAAAAGAGCTCTAGAAGGAACCACAATAGACCCAGGGGAGAACTCCCCCAGCACAGGAGCTGCAGGGTTGGACTATGCAGCTATACACTGCCCTGTCTGATTTTGGGGAGTATGCTATCATGGGCTATGTCTAGACTGCAGGCTTCTTTCGGAAAAAGCTTTTCCAGAAGAGATCTTCAGAAAAAACTTCTTCCGAAAAAGAGTGTCTACATAGCAAAAGTGCATCGAAAAAGTGATCTGCTTTTTCAAAAGATAGCGTCCACACTGAATGGACGCTATTTCACATTTAAGCTGTGATTACTATGGATGGAGTGGCCACCAGGGCACCTGTGCTTTTTTCCTCTTTCCTCTTATTTCAAAAGAACTCCCTCTTCCCCATCCACACACACCTTTTTCCGAAAAAGCTCTTTCGGAAAAAGGCTTCTTCCTTGTAGAAAGAGATTTACCAATGTCAGAAAAAACCCTCTGTTCTTTTGATTTTTCTTAGAAAGAATGTAATTGTGGACGTAAGTGAATGCAGTGTGGATGTAAGGCTGTGTCCAGACTCGGGTTTTTTCGAAAAAAGTAGCCTT
Organism: Pelodiscus sinensis; assembly: GCF_052426305.1. NCBI lineage: Eukaryota > Metazoa > Chordata > Testudines > Trionychidae > Pelodiscus > Pelodiscus sinensis. Next base: position 41,053,209 of record NC_143053.1, on the reverse strand, counting down.
TTTTCGAAAAAACTTCACCTGCGTCTAGACTGCAGCCGCGTTCTTTTGAAATTTAATCGAAAGAATGCGGCTTTTCTTTCGACGGCGGTAAACCTAATTTCACAAATGCTCTTTCAAAAAAAGGCGTTCTTGAATGCAAACAGGGGTTTTTCGAAAGAGAGCATCCAGACTGCCTGGGTGCTCTCTTTTGAAAAAGCGGCTTGCTTTTTCGAAAGTTCCGCTTGCAGTCTAGACACTCTTTTTCAAAAGAGGCTTGCAGTCTAGACATAGCCTAAGTGAAGGGTTTTTTTGAAAAACGAATGTTTTTCTGAAAAAACTCAGCAGTGTAGAGAGAAAAGTAGCCATGGGCCATATTAAGGCAATGGTCCTCAACCTTTCCAGGAATCTGACTTGTCTTGTGTATCCCAAGTTTCACCTCAATTAAAAGCAAGTGGCATACAAAATCAGACATAGACATACAAAAGTGACACCACATGCTATTACTGAAAAAAATCTTACTTTCTCATTGTGTCTGCATAAAATTTCAACTTGCACTGACTTTTCTAGTGTTTTTTATGTAGCCTGGTTTAAAACAAGGCAAAATAGCTAAGGGTATGTCTACACTACAAAATTAATTCGAACTAACAGACGTTAGTTCGAATTAACTTTGATAGGCGCTACAAATACAAACCACTAGTTCGAACTTAATTTGAACTAGTGGAGCACTTAATTTGAACTAGGTAAACCTCATTCTACGAGGACTAACGCCTAGTTCAAATTAAGTAGTTCGAATTAAGGGCTGTGTGGCCACTTAATTCGGACTAGTGGGAGGCTAGCCCTCCCCAGCTTTCCCTGGTGGCCACTCTGGGCACCACCAGGGAAACTCTTCTGCCCCCCTCCCGGCCCCGGAGACCTTAAAGGGCCATGGTCTGGCTGCGGTCCCCGTGCCAGGTGCAAGCCTGCCAGCACCCAGCCAGCAGACCCTGCACCTGGCACGGCTCGAGGCAGCCACCTGCTGCCACCCAGCCCTCCGCCTCTTCCTGGGTCCAGGCTGGTGGCTCCCGGGAGCCTGCCCAGGGCCACAAGAGGCGGGCACCCTCTAGCCTGGTCTAGTGCGGAGATTGTGGACCTCATCCACGACCTCCACACTAGGCACAGGAAAGTGGCTGTCTAGGGTAGGATAGCTGCCAGCCTGGCCATCCATGAGCAACTTTGCATGAAAAACAAGGTGGTCCAGTGAGACCCCCGACCCTGAGCCCTGAGCTTAGAATGGCCGTACTGGGTCAGACCAAAGGTCCATCTAGCCCAGTAGCCTGTCTGCCGACAGCAGCCGACACCAGCTACCCTGGAGGGGGTGGATCGAAGACAACGACCAAGCCATTTTTCTCGTGCCATCCATCTCCAGTCTTCCACAGAGGCCAGGGACACCATTTCTATCCCCTGGCTAATAGCACTCCATGGACCCAGCCTCCGTGAATTTATCTAACTTCTCTTTAAACTCTGTTCTAGTTCTAGCCTTCACAGCCTCCTGCAGCAAGGAGTTCCAAAGGTTGACTATTTGCTTTGTGAAGAAGAACTTTCTGTTATTAGTTTGAAGCCTGCTACCCATTCATTTCATTTGGTGTCCTCTAGTCCTTCTATTATGGGAACTAATGAAGAACTTTTCTTTATGCACCCTCTCCACACCACTCGTGCTTTTATAGACCTCTATCATATCCTCCCTCAGTCTCCTCTTTTCTAAGCTGAAAAGTCCCAGTCTCTTTAGCCTCTCTTCATATGGGACCTGTTCCGAACCCCTGATCATTTTAGTTGCCCTCCCCTCTCTCACCCTCTCTCTTCCCCTCTCCCACCTCCTTTTCCCAGTCTCCCCGAGTTTTGTTCAATAAAGAGAGTTTCTATTTTTGAACACACGTGTCCTTTATTTTGTACATCAGGAAGGGGGGCTAGGGAGGGGTAAGTGGAAGGAGGTGAGGGAGGAATGGGGTACGAGCCCCCGATGGGGAGGACTGGGCTGGCTCTGCGGGCTCCTCGGGGTGGAAGCTCTCCTGCAGCCCCCCAAATGGCAGCCTGCGGCAAGAACAGCCAGGCTAATGGCCGAGTGCTGTGATGTGCCGAGTGTGGGCACTCAGGGCACTCCAAGCCAGGACTGCTTTGCTGTCCTCCATTGAGTTAGACAAGCGAGCGGGGAACCCCTGAGAACTGTCTGTCCGGGGTGGGGTCGGGTCCCTTTAAGCACAGCCCTCAGCTAGCTTGAGACAGCAGCTCCACACTTTAAGTCCTACTCTGATGCCCTGCTGGCACTGCTTCCAGCCATCCTCAACCGCGGTTCAGGGTCTACTCAATGTGGACATGCTAGTTCAAATTAGCAGAATGTTAATTTGAACTAGTTTTTAGATCTAGATGTGCTAATTCGAATTAGCTTAGTTCGAATTAACTAATTCGAATTAAGTTAGTTCGAATTAGTGCTGTAGTGTAGACATACCCTAACTGTGTTGATATACTGCCTGCAAGACCTTTGTGTACCTACTCCTGGCTGGTGAAACCTGGCCTTACTCCATTCCCAAAAATCTGACATTAGGGTTCCCCTGATTTACACCCGCTGTGTCAGTTCTCTGGGTTTCTGAGGCCTGCCGTTTTTAACTCTGAATTTCCTTGATTTGGGGGTCTTATTCTGCAGTTTGAAGTAATGTTTCTGAACTGCAATATATACTCAAAACGTTGGGAATTTGCTGTAACACTAACTTTGCTACAGAAACATTGCTTTTCACATGTACCTGTTGCCAGAAAACCCTGGCTGACTGTCCCAGGGCTGGACTCTGCAGGTGGATGTGCAGTGGCAGGTTGGTCGGGCTCATTTAATGGAGTACTCCTTGATGCTGGAATTCATTCCCCCAGCCTGGCAACAGGGCCCCAGCACTGGCATTTTTGGCTCAGCACAAGAGGTATTTGTTCTCTGTGGTGTTGTCTTAATTTGGGCTGGGACTAGCTGGTATTTGTCCCCTGGATGAGTGACATGGCTGTGGCTAATGGAGTGTCTGATTTATGCCAGTTGTTTGATTTGTGACAACTGCTGCCAACAGTTGTTCCTTTAATTTCTATTAATGTGCTTCTGCAGCTCAATGGTGAGCTCAAAGCAGTATAAATACACAAATATTGAAATATAAAATAAAATATCCACAGCTCAGCTTCCATCTCAGGGACCCCAATGAGCAGGCACCCCAATGCACAGAGGGACTGACGCCCAGACCCACAAAGGTTCCTAAATACCTCTGAGGCTTTGGGCCTGATTGACTTTCTGCCTGACATCTTTGTTCCCTTCCTACCCCACCATCGTCACTGTGACTGAGGAAGTCCTTGCCTGGAGCCATGAATAGAACACACACCAAAGGAGCCATTTACCCACAAAAGGGGGGCAAAGATACAGTGTAGCCCCAGTACTTTCACCAGGCATGAAAAGTACAATGGAATACAAGGAAAAATCTGAGCCAGCAGCTCACCCCATGGCCAGGAATTAATCAGCCAAATATGAAATCAAATCTGACATGATTTTTTTTTACTTTTTGTTTCTCCAAAAGTTTGGAAAAATTTGGGGTTCAGATTGACACAAAATGATTTTTGTTTTAATTTTCAAAATTGTCAGCAAACCAAAGAATACAATATTGGCACAGCTCTATAGCTAAGTCTATAATATGGTGGGTCAGTGACTGAATCCAAGTCAGCAAGTAATGAGCATTGTGGCTTGTTCTAATTATCTATACACCATGGTACTGGCATGGCAAACTTGGAATATTATCAAAGAACTAAACCACATGGGTGATATTACAACCCCCTAAATTATAAATACTGTTGTTCGCTTGTGAAAACTTGAGGAGTATTACTGTGACTTTGTGGTTTTTCCATGCTGCATTTTTAGTTTGTTTTTATAGACTTCTTATAATGAATTTTCCAAGGTAACTGTACAAAGCACTTTGAGCTCCCCGCCCCCTCCCCCAGTCACCTTAACCCAGTGAGGACATACAAGGTCCTATATGCAATGGAGATGAACTTTTCTAATACAAGGGAATGAGCAGACAGGAGGGCAGGCAGTGGAAATCTCGTACCCTTGTAGATCTCAGTACACAAAAAACATCCAGCCAGCCCTCTCTTTACTGGAACATGGCAGTACAGGGATCAATGATGAGGCTTAAGCAGTGGGGATTATGCCTTTAAAGACTAAGCTTTCCAGACAAGAGAGTCTGAGAGAGGTGCTATGAATCTCTTGCTGTGTCTGGTTCCAGATGCAAAATAAAGCAGATCTATTGCAAACTCCTTAAGCCCTGAGTGATCCCTGAGCACCACATGGTACCAGGAGTAGAAAGGGACTAAGAAATACCATGAGTGGATCAAGTCCCGTAAGAGCTGAAGCTCTTCAGAAATGCAGAAAGTGGAAGCTTTAAACATCTGTATCTGAAAGCAATGGGTGCCAGCAAAAAGGAAGAAATTCAAAAGGTAGCCTTATTTTTGAGAACAGCTGGTTCTGAAGCAGTGTTTAATAGTTTATGTGTTTAATAGTTTTCAGTTAACTCAGACATAGGAAGCTACCTATGAAGCTGTATTGCAGAAGTGTGAAGAGTACTGCTTTCCTCATTGAGATGAAACATAAGAAAGATAAATATTTTAAACAGAGTGCAGAAAGGTGAAACAACAGTAGAATCGGTGATTGATAAAAGCTGAAGAGTCAGTCTTGCAAATCTGGGGGTCTGGGTCCCTGATAATAGACAAGAACATGATCTGGAACAAAAAATTCAAAGACTGCTGGAAGACCCAGAATTAACCCTGGCCAAAGTAATTCGCATTCCCTAAGCAAAGGAAGTCACCCAGTCCACAGTGAATATTCTGGAGAGAGGACAGGGTTCTGACACTGTGGACAGAGCCATCCTGACCATAGGACAGTTCGGGGTGCCTCCCCCCATGTCCCACACTCTGGAGAGTCCCCTCAGTGGCTGCCCCAACTGTCCTATGGAAAGGGCGGTCCCCCACATTAAGGTTCCTACAGCCTCATCCGTAGGGCACAGGGCAGCCTAGGAGATTACAGGAGAGCCTGGGGCTGACAGCAGGGGTCAGGCCACCGCTATCACCACAGCAGCAGGAGGGAAGCAGAGCGACCCACAATGGTGAGAAGCGGAGCGACCATTCCACTCCCACAAGTGATGCAGACTTGGGAAAGCAGAGTGGAGCAGGCTAAGGCCAGGTCACTTACTAGGCTTGTGCTACCACAGTGACTGAGGTGGCCCGACTCCTGCTGCTACCCCATGCCAAGTCCCCTAGTAATCTCCTTGGTTGCATAACTTGTGGGAGGGGACTTCGGAGAACGACTGCAGTGGGGACAGGAGAGGGCAGAGCAGGGCCAGGAAGAGCCAAGGCAGGGAGTTGGGTGGATAGTCCTGACTGTGGACATGAGAGAGAATCCAAAATACTACAGGAAAAGTGACTCAAGGCAGTTACGCAAAACAAAACAATCAGTATGAGTCAGTGTCATGGGAGCTATCAGCTCTGCATGAAAATTATTCTGTGCATCTCTGTGATGGGAACAGTGGCCACAAATGGTGTCACACAAGGTTGCCAGGTGGTTATATGGGATTGGCACCTCAGAAAGAAGCAAGTTATCTGGACCTGCTGATTTAAAAATGTCTAAGGAGTCATCTAGTCTGCTGCAGTATGTTTCTAAGAGTTTTGGACTTGGTAAACTGAGCATAAGCAAACAATGTGCATTTTATATGGATAAGTGTCTAGGAACAAAGAATATAAATAGGCCAAGATGGGGGACTCTATTATGCAAAGCAGTGACTCTGAAAAAGATTTGGGCGTTATGATGGATAATGAGTTGAGCATGAACTTTCAGGACAATGCCATGACCAAAAAAAGCCAATGAGATCCTTGAATGTTTTTAAAATGGGGAAATTCTGATCTGATATGGAAAGTTTATTTCACATCTATCTTTGGCACTGGTATGAGTGCTGCTGGAATTGTGGTGTCCACAATTCAAGAAGGATGTTGATAAATTGGAAAGTGTTCCAAGAAGAACCATGAAAAATATTAGACAACATACTTTGTTGTGGTAGACTCAAAGAGCTCAATACATTTTGTCCAACAAAGACAAGGTTAAGAGGGGACTTGATCGCAATTGATAAGTATCTTCCTGGGAAGCAAATATTTAATAAGGGATCTTCAATCTAACAGAGAAAACCACAAGAGAATCAAGTGGCTGAAAGTTGAAGCTAAAAAAATTTAGTCTGGAAATAAGATGTAGATTCTTAACCATGCGAGTGATTGACCATTGGAATAATTTTCCAAGGATTATGGTAGATTTTCCATCACTGACAATTTTCAAATCACGGTTGGACATTTTTCTTAAAGATCTGCTCTATTTTAGGGAAGTTCTATGATGATCACTTCCCTTTGGGCCTTGGAATCTGGAAATCCCGAGAAGAGGGGCTCTCTGAGTCTTTTGTTTTGTCCAAGAGGGTTTCAGACAGACCACAACTGTGGCAGGTTGAGACCATGGATCCGCAATGGACAAGGGACAACTTGAGAAAGGGACTTGCTGCCTCCTGACAGTAGCATTGCAGATGTTCCAGGGGAGCTCAAAAGGCACCAGCAACAGCACAGAGCACCTCAAAGCCTGTTAGAAAATTTAGTCGTCATTGTTAGGAATATTTGTGTGTTGTATTCGTTTTCATGGTTAGGTGATATTGTCATTAAGTTTAGGCATGCAAAGGAAGATACAGTATTGGGGATACACCTTTAAAGGGCTGACCTTCCCAAGAGTCTGAGCAGGACACTGTGAAGCTTTTGCTATTATATTCGGGAAGTTAGAACAGGTCATGGAATAATGCAGAGATCTTGCACAGTCCTTAAGCACTGATTACTGAGCCCCCCCCAGAGTCTTTCCACATCCACACAGCCACAAAACTGCATGGGGGCACAGCAGACTACACCAATTATTCCTGCCCATATTCTGCAGCAGTGGCCACAATCAGGCACCCTTTAAAATACATACAGACTGGAGAGAGGATTCCACCCTCCCATAGGCCATGTGCTTCCCATCATCAAATCACTTGTATTCAGGCTTTGCTCCAGGGAGTGGATTTGGCACTTAGACTGGAGGACTCAGTATCTGCATGGATTAAAGCCTGAACACTGAGGGGAAAGGCTGTGCTGTGTGCATTTGGTCTGCATATTTAGCAGATAAAATATGGAATGTGACACACCAACACGCAGGGTCAGTCAAAGGCAGGATGATATAGCTGAAAGTGCATTATGTCTCTTCTAATCACCATGGATACATACGGTTATATTTAAGTGTGGGATGTTTGTTGGCTAAGGAGACTGAGGCAAGACTGGACTTGATTAGACACTTAATGACGAAAATGGACCAACTGCGGCTGAGTATGCCTGGTTAACACCATACTAACTTTTTTGTTGAGATATTATATCTGAGGCGTCACTGTATTTCAGCTGATATACAGTCCACACAGTTGTCTGCAAAAACTTACAATGCACTCTAAAGTGGTTCCCAAGTTCTGTTTTATGCCCTTGGCCATAATTTTATAATACTAAATATTTTCATCCACTGTAGAAAACACATAGTAAATGAAACATGTTTCTTTATGGAAATTACAGCTGTTTGAAACAGGGGTGGTTTTCTGCAAACATTTTGTGGGCAGTATAACCCTTGTTTCATCCAAAAATTTGGCCTTTTAGACTAGCTTGAATAGAAATTAAGAATATGGGATAATTCATATTTTTTTTTAGCTCTTGAATTACTCACTGGTACATCAACAACACATTTTTCATATATGTCATCCTAAAGCAAAAAAATCATACTAATATATAGTTTAATGTTCTAGAGCATATTCACAAATATATTGATCTGCTATTAAAAGATAGCCATCATAAATATAATTATTTTTCATAAGATAATATAACGTACACTGTTTCTATATATAGATTTGTATATTTATATTTTATATGCTAGATAATACATTAAACGATACATTTTGTAGTACAATGAAAATCATGTTGCTATTGACTTTGTCTTTAAATACATGCAGTTATATCTGTTTGCTAGCAAGACCTGGCAAAATGTAATTTTTATGAAATCTATTAAATATAGATTTCATTCAGAGAAATTATCTTTTTTTTAGCTCTTTAGTCAGATACTTGAGGTTCTAACTGAATTTTAACTTGTACTTAATAGCTAAGACAACTGGACTGAGAACTTCCATAACATCCACTTGTATCTCATGGCAAAATGCCAGTCTGTTGCCCCCCCTTCTAGCCCCTTAGAAGTTTAGAGCAGATACCCAACACGCCCCTGCTGCATCACTCCCAATCCAAACATTGTGCAGCTAGTTTAGAAGCCTATAGGACAGACAATGGCCTAGGGCTTCAGAGAGTGCAAACCTGGTGACAAACCCCGCAGGACTGGACAGTCCAACACCCAGTCACCCACAGGGGGCTGCTTTCAATGTGATGGACCCCTGTTAACAGGCAAAGTGGACCACCTTCCTTTCATGAAGCCACCCAGAGTGAAAGGGTGTTTCCCCCTCATACATGGGTGGCAGATTTCTTCCCAGTGGACAGAGTGTTGAGGGGTGTCTCTGCACAGCACATTGACCCATGTGCTTCCAACCCAGCCCTGCATCTCAACCCCTATGCAGACAGTCCCTTGCCTGACCCTCAGCACTCCATGCTCCCAGTTCATCCCAGCCCACACTCCACCAAACATCCCCTCTCACCTCCAGCCTCTACTGCCCACCTGTCCTCTAGCAACCCTAGCACATTTGTGGAGGCACAAGCTCCTCTCTGTCTGGCATGGACACAGTGGAGTTGTATGGTCGCTAGGAGCTAGACAGGTTGCTGCACATATGGCTGAAGCACCAGGATCATTCCCAGCACCACCTGGAGGAGCCCTGAGCCACTCAGTGCCCGAGCTGTGGTCACGATCTTACCTGCACCAGGCACAGAGGATCTGGGGAAGAGGCAGAAGCTCCTCCAAGCCCCAGCTGGTGGCTACCACTAGCCCCAAGCAATACTGCCAGCCTCCTCTTCCACCACCGCTGCCACCAATCTGCCACCCAAAGAACAAAGAAAAAAAGATTGGAAGGGGTTTATAGAGCAATACTGGAGTCTGTCTTCCAAGTAGAAGTAACTTCTGCTGCTCAAAAAAGACAGTGTGGCATTCAGCTACAGGCAGTCCCCGACTTAGGCGGATCCGACTTATGTCGGATCCGCACTTACAAACGGGGCTTTCTCGCCCCGGAGGTCGAGGTAGCGGATTGCTACCTGCGAGCTCCGGGGCGAGAAAGCCCCGTTCGTAAGCTGCTCCGGTGCCTCTGGTCTGCTGGAGACCGTCTCCAGCAGACCAGGGGCACCGGGCGGGTTCCCGCGCTTCTGAGGCTTTGCCAGAGCAAAGCCTCAGAAGCGCGGGGAACCGCCGCTGCTGCCGCTTCAGTCCCGGTGCCTGTGGTCTGCTGGGGACCGTCCCCAGCAGACCACAGGCACCGGGACTGAAGCCGCAGCTGTGGGGGGGTCCCGCGCCTCTGAGGCTTTACCAGAGCAAAGCCTCAGAGGCGCGGCACCCCGCTGCTGCTGCGGCTCTGCTCCCCGTGTCCCTGGTCTGCTGGGGGGGGGGGCGCGGCTAGTGTGCCCCCCCCCCCCAGCAAAGCAGGCTTTTGTTTTGGACCCTGGAGCAGAGCAGCTGGGGCGCTGCCGATTGGTCCTGCAGCGCCTGTGGGCACTACTGGACCAACCCGGCAGCACCCCAGCTGCTCTGCCCCAGGTCCTGATTCAGCCGCTGCTGGTCAGTTTCAGCAGTGGCTGAATCAGGACGCCTGGGGCAGAGCAGCTGGGGTGCTGCTGGGTTGGTCCAGTAGCGCTGAGGAGCGGTGCTACTGAAGCAACCCAGCAGCACCCCAGCTGCTCTGCCCCAGGCGTCCCCAAGTCAGCCGCTGCTGAAACTGACCAGCGCTGACTACAGGAAGCCCGAGGCAGAGTTGCTCTGCCCCAGGCTTCCTGGAATCAGCCGCTGATCAGTTTCAGCAGCAGCTGACTTGGGGAAGCTTGGGGTTCTTAAGTTGAATCTGTAAGTAAGTCAGAACTGGCGGTCAGTTTCAGCAGCGGCTGAATCTGGACGCGAGTTCCGACTTACATACAGATTCAACTTAAGAACAAACCTACAGTCCCTATCTTGTACGTAACCCGGGGACTGCCTGTATATGTTGATGTGAAATCCTTGCTCCATTGAAATCCATTGTTTCAACAGTACTTTGACTTCAGCAGGTCCAGGATTTCACCCTGGAAAATGAATTCCAAAAAGTATCATTGTTTGCCTGTTTCCAGGTATTGCTCATCAAGTAGAGTAGTATAGGCATTGGGGTAAATTATTTTAATGGATCGTCAATGTCTTTGAACAAATATGTGCACATTGGAATGCTTACATTTCTAAATTACCAGTCTTGCTGAATAAATTGGGCATTTGTCCATGCGGATTTGTATTTAGATGTCTAAGCACACATATCTAAGGCTTTGAGCAGGAGGGATGGCCAGATGGCTTCACCAAAGCCTGCAAAAGAGGAAATGGGGATTCCGATCTCTGGCTCTGCCTTTTATTTATTGCATGAGTTTGGGCAAGTTACTTACATTTCTTGTGGTGCCATTTCCACATCTGTAAAATAGGGTCATTCAGAAATGCAAAGATTTTAAGGCCAGAAGGAAACACTAATGTGTCTAGTCTGACCTAGTCTAACACAGCTATGGGATTTCACTCGGTTACCTATGTACTGAGCCCAACTACAGCACAGCAGATTTTAAGAAAAAAGCTAAGTAGGATGGGAGTGACTAGTTCAGTTCAACCACCCTTATTCTAAGTAGCATCTAGTCAGCTATGCAATGCCATTAACTTCAGTAGGTCTTCTCAAGGGTGTAAGGCCTGTAACAGGTTCCATGAGGGCCCACCCATGCAGTGTTCAGAGAAGTACTGGAGTTTAAGGGTAGTAGAAATGGGCCTCAAATTTTCAAGCTTGTTCTTGTGGTGTAAGATGTCACTAGGACTGTCTCAGACAATTACAGCCTTAGAACTGGAGCCTCTATGATGCTGAGAATGCCTTGTAAGGGGCTTGAGTACACTGATTCCCTAATGTCTCCACTATGAGCCACACACTTCACAGGAAACAATTGAAGGACCCAGTACTGTATTAGACTGATGTCATCATTCCAAATATTATTCTGATACAAATCATTTTTTGAAAGGCATTGCTTCAAAGCACTAGTTTGTTACATTGCCTTTACAGTGTATGCATTGATCAGTTGAATTTGCTACCTTTTTTAGAGAGGGAAGTTGGGGGAAAAATGTTGGCAAGTTCTCACAAATAACCTCCAACCAGTCTGTGGAAAGCTATAGCTGTCAAAGCGGAACTCTTAAAATCTCCATTAGTGCATTTCACTTGTCACTTGGAATCTAGGGGTCAAGCTTTTGGTATGAACATTATTTGGAAATCAGTGACATTACTGTTCCCACACTTAAAACAAAGCTGAAGGAGTTTGGGCACTGTCATTTGCCAAACAGACTCACAAGGAGATTCAATTAATGGGGAGAAAACAGAATGTTTAATAACAAAAGGAAGATAAAATAAACATGGGTCCCATCCTCATGAAATCCTGGAGTTCACCCAGAGCCCTGAGGCTGTTCTGGAGTGTTTGTCAGATTACCCTGTCTTCCTGGAGGGCCTTGCAGAACTCGAGTACATGGCCTTGAACTACATCCTTTATTCCGCAGAGTTAGCCACAGGGTACCATTTTCTTTAACCTTCTCTCTGTATTTGCTCAGCACTCTACCATGCAGAAGAGAATCAGAACAAAGGCCTCTGTATTCCCCAGAAGGGCTCATCCATGTTGCTGGTCTGGGTGGGGACAGGAAGAGCAGCTACCCAGGTAGACAAGGAGGGGTCTTGGATCCACTCCCAACACATTGCCCACCACTACTGAATGCACAGTTTACTCCCCCCTTGCTAGAACAAGAGGGTAAGAGGAATTGAATTCTTGAACTTCAGAAAAGCAGACTTCGATTTCCTCAGAGACCTGATGAGCAGAATCCCCTGGGATGCTAACATGAAGGGGAAAGAAGCCCAGGAGAGCTGGAAGTATTTTAAAGAAGCCTTATTGAAGGCACAGAAAGAAACCATTCCCATGTGCAGAAGCAAATGGTAGGAGACCAGATTGGTTTACCGGGGAAATCCTTGGTGAACTTAAGCACAAAAAGGGAGCTTACAAAAAGTGGAAACTTGGACAGATGACTAGGGAGGGGTATAAATGTATAGCTCAAGAATGCAGGGGAGTTAGGCAAAAGCACAATTGGAATTGCACCTCTCAAGGGATGTGAAGGATAGCAAGAAAGGTTTCTACTGGCATGTTAGCAATAAGAAGGTGATCAGAGATGGTGTTGGGCCCCTACTGGATGAGGGCAGTAACCTAGTGACAGATGATGTGGGGAAAGCTGAAGTACTTAATGCTTTCTTTGCCTCTGTCTTCACAGACAAGGTCACCTCCCAGACTAATGCGCTAAGTGACGCAATATGGGATGAAGGTGGACATCCCTTGGTGGGGAAAGAACAGGTTAGGAACTATTTAGAAAAGCTAAATGTTCATAAATCCATGGGTCCAGACTTAATACATCCGAGGATACTGAGGGAGTGGGCAAATGTAATTGAAGAGCCTTTGGCCATTATCTTTGAAAAGTCGTGGAGATCAGGAGAGATCCCGAATGATTGGAAAAAGGCAAATGTAGTGCCCACCTTTAAGAAAGGGAAGAAGGACAACCCAGGGAACTATAGGCCGGTCAGTCTTACCTCAGTTCTTGGAAAAATCATGGAGGGGATCCTCAAGGAATCCATTTTGAAGTACTTGGAAGAGAGGAAGATGATCAAGAATAGTCAGCATAGATTCATGAAGGGCAAGTCATGCCTGACCAATCGGATTAGCTTCTATGATGAGGTAACTGGCTCTGTGGACATGGGAAAGTCAGTGGATGTGATATACCTTGACTTTAGCAAGGCTTTTGATACGGTCTCCCACAATATTCTTGCCAGCAAGTTAAGGGACTGTGGATTGGATAAATAGATGGTAAGATGGATAGAAAGCTGGTTGGAAGGTCGGGCCCACCGGGTAGTGATCAATGGCTTGATGTCAGGATGGGTGGTCGGTTTCTAGCAGAATGCCCCAAGTATCAGTTCTGGGACCAGTTTTATTCAACATCTTTATTAATGACCAGGATGAGGGGATGGATTGCACCCTCAGCAAGTTTGCAGATGACACTAAGCTAGGGGGAGAGGTAGATACGCTGGAGGGCAGGGATAGAGTCCAGAGTGACTTAGACAAATTGGAGGATTGGCCACAAGAAATCTGATGAGGTTCAACAAGGACAAGTGTAGAGTCCTGCACTTGGGACAGAGGAATCCAAAGCATTGTTACAGGCTGGGGACCAACTGGCTAAGTAGCAGTTCTGTAGAAAAGGACCTGGGGATTACAGTGGATGACAAGCTGGACATGAGTCAACAGTGTGCCCTTGTATCCAAGAAGGCTAATGGCATATTAGGCCGCATTAAGAGGAGCATTGCCAGTCGATCCAGGGATGTGATTATTCCTCTTTACTAGGTTCTGGTGAGGCCACATCTGGAGTATTGTGTCAAGTTCTGGGTCCACAATTACAGGAAGGATGTGGATGCATTGGAGAGGGTCCAGCGGAGGGCAATCAAAATGATTGGGGGCTGGAGGCATATGACCTACGAAGAGAGGCTGAGGGAGTTGGGTCTATTTAGTCTGCAGAAGCGAAGAGTGAGGGGGGATTTGATAGCAGCCTTCAACTTCCTGAAGGGAGGTTCCAACGAGGATGGAGAAAGGCTGTTCACAACAGTGGTGGATGGCAGAAAAAGGAGCAATGGTCTCAAGTTGCAGTGGGAGAGGTCCAGATTGGATATTAGGAAAAACTATTTCACTAGGAGGGTGGTGAAGCACTGGAATGGGTTACCTAAGGAAGTAGTGGAGTCTCCATCCCTAGAGGTGTTTAAGTCTCACCTTGACAAAGCCCTGGCTGGGTTGATTTAATTGGGATTGGTCCTGCCTTGGGCAGGGGGATGGACTTGCTGGCCTTCTAAGGTCTCTTCCAGCTCTATGGTTCTATGGTTCTATGATTCTATGAATTGGGACTCTTTGAGTTGCAGTTAGGTCCCTGGTTTTCATCTGGGACTATGGAACAACACACTGCTTCACTTCAGGCTTGCAGTAACTGTGAGGTTTGGCTCCGAAAGGTTCTCTTCACAACATTCGCTGGCAAGGGAGAGGCACCTTTTTTAAAGAGGCACTTCACAATGAATGTTATGGTTAAGGGGAATCTATGTTTGGCGTTGTGTGGGTTCAGAGGACATATCTTTTGATCGGAGTTTGTTGAAGGTCCCCAAGAGGAAACTCCTTAAGGGAAGCACAGCTCCTTTCCTTCCCTGCCCTAGGCCCTGGGGAAGTCCTCATTTGTACACCTTCTTCTCCTATGGGGACCCATTTGGAAGGCATGGATGTACACATGGTTATTTTGTTAATGCTCTCAAGATCCCTGAATGGGATGACAGCCACAAACAGTGTGAGCACTCTTCATTCTTTATCATTGGTGTTTTTATTTTTTGTTGTTTTCTTCTACGTCTCTCCTTTTTATACTTGCTTCTGTCCCTGTGTCTCATTCCACATCCTTGATCCAATCCTTTGCTTATTTTACATAGGTCAGGTGTATATCACCAGAGTAAAACTGATGTCAAGTGAATGGAGATCCAGATTCCCTGTCTCTCACAGCAGTGAGTGATTAGGGTATTCCAGACTTGGAGGTAATGATCCATGACCAATGTAAAGGATGTGACTACAAGGTAATACTATAGGATTTCTACTGCCTATTTTATTTCTAAATATTATTGTCCCCCTCTGCTGGGTAACAGCAATTTTAGGAGCCTTTTAGGTTAGGTTTCCTTTGGAGAAGAAATCGGTGACATAGAGTCTGAACATTTTCCTGGTATAATTTTCTGTTTTACTCTCTGAACACCTTGAACAAAAATGGTCACAGATTGTGCACAAAGAATCCCCTTCTTCAGGAATCTCTGCCAAAATACCAATGTTCGGTTCCCAACTGATTTTAATTAGCTGATTTTAATTAGCAAAATTAAGGCACAGCACAAACTGCCTGCTACTTGTAACATCTCTTCCAAAGAGAAACAGCATCACTAAACCAGCAATTTCAAAGGTCGTATGCTACTCCCATGCAAAAGAAAAAAGACTCAAATTCTGTGCAGTAGTGCCATCTGATGACTCTGCCTCAATATTAATTCCCCATTACACTGTTCCTCTATTCCATGGGGAGGAGTTTTCAACTTACATAGAGAATTGGCTTCCATTCTTCATCCTTTTCCATCACAATGCTATTTCTGGTGTCAATTTGAACCATTAATGGTTGGGGAAAACAGGATCTTTTAGAATTGATCCTGCTAAACTTTAAGCAATGTGTTAGTGTGTAAAGAGTATTTTGACATTCCTGTGTCAAGGTAACTTTGTTTCTGTCCATATTCTGTACTGAATGGAAGAGCTATCCTTTGAAAATGTGGTTTTTGTGCATTTTTATGGCAGGATATTATGCATTTAAGGGAAGTATGACTAGACTTTATTTTAATGGGGTCTTTTGCGTGTATAATAATTTTACCAGTCTAGAAGTATGACAGAAATGGTTGGAATAAAAAGTGAAAACGTGAAGCAGCTAACCAAATGGGTAAGAGTCAAGGATCACCTATCTAACCTGCATGGGTATGTCTACACAGCATAGTCTGTATCTACACTATAAGCAGTTGTTTCGACATAATGTCAAAATAATGTCAAGCTGGAGGACTTCTTATTCTGACTCTGTAACCGTCATTTTATGAGAAGTAGGAGAAGCTGGAGGAAAAGTGCTCTACCTCGGACTTCTTGCTGCACAGACAGCGCCAAAAGCTGAAATAAGGTATTTCAACTTAAGCTACACAATTGACAAAGCTCAAGTAGTGTAGCTTATTTCGGCTTTAGCCCTGCTCTGTAGGCTTGCCCTAGGTATATTAGGCGGGGTTTCCAGTTTGATCTTTTAGCCTTGTAAGACCTGTCAGAAAGCTAACAGAGATAAACCAAGCGAGTGAGTTATGCAAGAAACCCAAGTAATTCTATTGAACAGTTTCAGAGAATGTTGTTTGCTCACAGCACTCTTCCATGACAGGATCCATTGTCTTAGCTAGCTGGCCTGCCTCTCTCACTAAGCATATCACTGCTAGAACAGCTGATATCAAAGGTGGACCATGTTTTCACCCTTCCTTGCAAACCGTTTTTTATTTTTGTTTTGAGGCAGTTACATGGTTGGAGAACTACTAGCTTCTTTAGTGAAAAGCACCTTTCATTTACCAGTTCAAATGCAGGTCAGCATCTGGCAAATAGTATTGTATACAACTTTGTAAATTTCTACCATATCTCTTTGTACAGTTGGTCGAGTTGGACAGTGGAAGATTGTTAATTAATACATACCATAATTGCATAGGAAAGATAGAAAGTATGGCTATAGACCACCTTGGCTTAACATGATCTAAAAATCAAAAAGGAGTTGTATAAAAAGTGGAGACTGGGTCAAATTACAAAAGGGCTGTGTCTAGACTGCATCCCTTTTCCGTAAAAGGGATGCAAATTAGACCTATCGCAATTGCAAATGAAGTGGGGATTTAAATCCCCCCCGCTTCATTAGCATAAAAATGGCTGCCGCTTTTTTCCAGCTCGAAGCTTTGCCGGAAAAAAGCACCAGTCTAGCCGCGGATCTTTTGGAAAATAAAGCCTTTTCCAAAAGATCCCTTATCCCTCATTTTCTGAAAGATCCGCATCTAGACTGGCGCTTTTTTCCAGCAAAGCTCTGAGCCGGAAAAAAGCGGCAGCCATTTTTATGCTAATGAAGCGGGGGGGATTTAAATCCCCGCTTCATTTGCTAATGCGATAGGTCTAATTTACATCCCTTTTATGGAAAAGGGATGCAGTCTAGACACAGCCAGGATGAATATAAGCAAACAGTGCAAGTATGCAAGATTAGAAAGGCAAAGGCACAAAATGAATTCAATCTATCTAGAAACATAAAGTGTAACAAGAAGACATTCTACAAATATAGGAGAAGCAAGAAGACTACCAAGGACAGAATAGCCCCATTCCTCAGTGAAGAGGGAGAAACAATAACAGGATACTTGGAAATGGCAGAGGTGCTTAACTTCTTTGTTTCAGTTTCTGTCAAGAAGATTGATGGTGACGGGATGCCTAACATAATGAATGTTAATAGAAATGGGGTAGGTTTAGAAGTTAAAATAAAAAAAGAAGTTAAAAATTACTTAGGAAAGTTGAACATTTTCTAGTCTCTGGGGTCTGATCAAATACATCCTATAATACTCAAGGAGCTGATAGAGGAGGTATCTGAGCCTTTAGCTATCATCTTTGGAAAATCATGGAAGTCGGGAGAGATACCAGAAGTCTGGAAAAGGGCAAATATAGTTCCCATCTATAAAAAGGGAAATAAGTATAATCCAGGAAACTACAGACCAGTCAGTTTAACTTCTGTGCCAGGGAAGAGGATGGAGCAGGTAATTAAGGAATTCATCTGTAAACATCTGGAAGATAATAAGGTGATAGTTAACAGCCAGCATAGATGTGTACAGAACAAATCATGTCAAACCAAACTGATACTTTCCTTTGGATATGTCTACACTACCACCCTAGTTCGAACAAGGGTGGTAATGTAGGCAACCAGAGTTGCAAATGAAGCCCGGGATTTGAATTTCCTGGGCTTCATTTGCATCTCACCGGGCGCCACCATTTTTAAATGTCCGCTAGTGCGGACTCCGTGCTGCGCGGCTACACGCGGCACAGACTAGGTAGTTCGGACTAGGCTTCCTATTCTGAACTACCGTTACTCCTCGTTTCACAAGGAACTACCTAGTCCGTGCCGCGGCACGGAGTCTGCACTAGCGGACATTTAAAAATGGCGGCGCCCGGCGAGATGCAAATGAAGCCCGGGAAATTCAAATCCCAGGCTTCATTTGCAACTCCGGTTGCCTACATTACCATCCTAGTTTGAACTAGGGTGGTAGTGTAGACATACCCTTTGATAGGATATCAAGCATGTGAATAAGGGAGAAGCAGTGGATGTGGTATACCTTGACTTTAGTAAAGCATTTGATATGGTTCCATGTGACCTTCTTATTAATAAACCAGGGAAGTACAACCTAGATCCGTGGTCCCCAACGCGGTGCCCGCAGGCGCCATAACGCCCGCAGGGGCATTTATGTGCACCCGCCGAGTCTGCATTAGGCACACCCAGAACCGGTAGGGGCGCTGCTGGCACTTACAGCCCCGCCAGAAGACCCCACCGGGCTGAGGGACTCCGACAAGGAGGCCGGCAAGCTGACCCCGGCCGGGGAAGGTACCGGACCGGGGGAAGGGAAAATGAGCACGGCTGAGAGAGGCGTGAGCATGCGCTGTCAACCTGGGTGAAGTCAGGGCTGCACCAGGGGTGAAGTCACTTGTGGCGCACCGGAGGGGGTGGTGCCACATCGGTGTGGCTTTGCGGCACCATTTTTTAAAATGTCCAGCTGTGGCTCAGGGAAGGAGGAGGAAGGAGATGTGCTGAGTGGGGCATGAGGGAGCAGAGCCTGGCTAGAGGCAGGACAGCGGTGAGCACATCTGGCAGGGCGGTAGTGCTGTGATGGGCTGGGGCTGTGAACGCCGAGCGGCCCAGCTCCAGGTCCAGCACCTGGTCTGGAGCCCAGGCTGCAGGGACTTCTGGGGCCCGATCGCAGCAGACTCCAGCCCTGCAAACTGGAAGGCAGAAGGGAGGGGAGGGGAAGAATAGAGGAAAAGGGTAGAAGAGGAAGGGGCTTGTGCTGATGGGAGGGGGGCAGGTCAGGAGAAGAAAGGGGAAGGCACCAAGGGACAGGGTGGAGGAGAGACAAATGCCGGTGGAGGGGGGCAAGTGGAGACAATAAGAAAAAGGGCAGGAGGGGAGGTGTCAGTGGGAGGGGGGACAAGGTGATGCTGGGAGAGGAGAGGGTAAGGGCATTGAGGCTAGAGTGGGGAGGTGCTGGGAGAAGGCTTGAAAGAAGGGATGGGCATGAGGAAGGTGGGGATGGAGCAAGTCGTGTGAGGGCACAGAGGAATGAAGGGAACGGGGGCAGAGGGTGGTGAAGGGGTGGGCATCAGGGAAAAAGAGGGCAAAGGGGGCAGAGGCAGTAAGGGAAGGAGGAGGCACCAGGAGGGTGCAGGCGTAAGGGAACGTGCAGGTGCCAGGAGATTCTGGGGTGAAGCAGAAGGGCAGACACCTGCAGGGGAGAGACCAGCACCAGAGGAGAGAGGCAGGCCAGGTGTGTAGAGGGAGGTGTTAAGAGAGGGGATGAGGAGGAGTAGCTCACATGATAAGAGTGGGGCTACTGGAGGAGTGGACACAGGGGGGAGAGAAGGGCTGATGGAGGGGGCAGGTCTCAGGAAGGCTGAGGGCAGTGAGAAGGGCAGGAGTCAGGACAGCAGAGGAGGGTGAGAGGTTGGGGGGCAGCAGGCACCAGGGGAGCTGATGGAGCAAGGGAAGGAGATATGGTGGGGATGGGGAGTGTGAGATTTAAAGGTGCCATGATTTTTTTGGGGGGGAGGGTGCTTTTTTTGCTCTACAACAGTTGGACATCCCCCCTTTTTATTAATGCAGAATTTTGTTTAAAAATTACAACATAATTAACATAAAAATTATCCAACTAAATTAATTTTCTATCAAATTTACCCAATTCACATTTAATACGAAAATAGCACATGGTAAGGTGAAAAAGTAATTTCTGAATAATTTAATTAATACCTTTTACATGTAAAATTACCTTTTTTATCTTAGGATTCATATATTAAATATGATGTTTTTTGTATTCTTTAATGTACAAATACAAAATAAGCCTTGAAAAATTGTTGGCCCCCGCCACACTCTTCCGAAAACATGAATGTGCTATTGGCCACAAAAAGGTAGGGGACCACTGACCTAGATGGTGCTACTGTAAGGTGGATGCGTAACTAACTGGATAACCATTCTCAGAGAGTAGTTGTTAATGGTTCACACTCATGCTGGAAGAGCATAAAAAGTGGGTTTTTGTAGGGGTCTATTTGGGGACTGGTTCTGTTCAATATCTTCATTAACAATTTAGATGATAGCATAGAGAGTACGATTTTTAAGTTTGCCAATTATTCCAAGTTGGGAGGGGTAGTGCTTTGGAGGACAGGGTCATAATTCAAAATTATCTGGACAAACTAGAGTAATGGTCTGAGGTAAATAGGATGATGTTTAATAAGGACAAATGCAAAGTACTCCATTTAAGAAGGAACAATAAGTTTCACACATTCAGAATGGGAAGTGACTGTCTAGGAAGGAGTATGGCAGAAAGGGATTTAGGGGTCTGTGACTGGGATGCGGACCCCCACACTACCGAGACCGCGGAAGCAGCCTGGGAAGGGGGTGGACCGCCACCCCGCCAACCATGCAGCGCATGTGCCGGGGCCATGCATGAATTTAAACCCCAGCAGTTGGAGCCTGGGGGAGGCCCAGCCCCAGTCCCTGGCTGCCGGGAAGGGGAGTGACAGGGGGATTGGAGTTGTGCCGCGCCACGGCAGGAGGCACTCACTAAGCAGGCGCACAGCCGCGGATACACCCAGCATTGGAGGAGCAACCGTTAGGGTCCTGCAGGAAACAGGTAGAGAAGAGGTCAGGTGATGGCCTGGAGCGTTCAGATGCCGGAGGTGGGGTGGACACACATAAGCAGGGAAGGAGACGGCTAAGAGGGGAGAGAAGGGCTGAAGAAGAGTGTTGGTTGGCTCCCGCTTTGTGCCTTTCCCTTACCAGGAAATCCCCAGCGGAGGTCCAGAGGAAGGAGCCTCCTCATACTAGGGGAAGCGGGACGGACAAAACAGTGGAACCGGACGAGAGAGCCAAAGCCAAGGAGTCGCAAACAGGAGGCCCGGGTGACAAGGGACCTCCGACCACACCCTCAAAGGACTGAGAATCAGAGAGGTGGACTCATAAAGTTGCGGGGAACTACACAGAAGGAGGGGGAATGAGGCCTGCCAACAGGGATGGGCAGATAAAGGGGCCAGTTACCTCAAGGCCTAGTGATTCAAAAGGGCCCAGGGCTCCCAGCTGCTGCGAATGCAGGAGCAGCAGCCACCGGAGCCAGAGGCCCTTTAAATCACTGTCAGAGCACTGCCCTCCAGGCAGTTCTGAGGGCTGGCTGCAGGGAGTGTCTGGAGCGTGCTCTAGGCACTGCTGAGGGCTGGCAGCCTCCAATCCTGCCTCTTCCATTCAAGGCTCTGCCCCTTCTGGGAGCGCAGAGCTGCCCCCCTCCGCCCCCAACCTTGACTGGGGGCCCAGCAAGTCCATCAGCACGCTGTATTTCTTTCTAATTGTTTACTCAAAACACTGTGCAATACCAAGTCAAACACCTTACAGAAATCAATTGTATCAACTCTGTTACCTTTACCCACCAAAGCTGTAATTGCACGTGTCTGTGGTTCTCAGATTGGACCAACTAAGAACAGTGACAGGGTGGAAGATGTGAAAGCCTAGCCTGTGTTTCCCCACTGACAGACTGTGTGGGCTCTTTTCCATTCTCTTTGCAATGAGGTGAGGCACTGAATGGACATATCCCCGACCAGGCCCCTTTTGAGCAAATGCTGCCCAAATCTGGGGACTGCACTGGCCCTCTGCTATGTTTCCTCTCTGG
This sequence comes from Pelodiscus sinensis, assembly GCF_052426305.1. NCBI lineage: Eukaryota > Metazoa > Chordata > Testudines > Trionychidae > Pelodiscus > Pelodiscus sinensis. Next base: position 41,031,367 of record NC_143053.1, on the reverse strand, counting down.
CATATGGAAATTTGTGGCTGCTTCCTGAACAGGGACCTAAATGAACTATGTAGTCATAGTTTCATGCTGTAGTTTTACCCTCATCTCATTGTACAGAGAACATGGTTAGTGATTAAAATATTACCACCAGGGCTTTGGAAAACGCACTGATTAGGCCTCATTTGGAGTACTGTGTCCAATTCTGGGCACCATATTTCAGGAACGATGTGGGCAAATTGGAGAAAGTCCAAAGAACTGCAAGAGAAAGGATTAACAATCTAGAAAACATGACTTAGGAGGGAAGATAGAAAAAAATTGGGTTTGTTGAGTCTGGAGAAGAGAAGACTGAGAGGAGACTTGCTAACAGTTTTCAAATATATAACAGGTTGTTACTAGCATCTCAGGATAGGACAAGAAGCAATGGGCTTAAATTGCAGTAAGGGCAGTATACATTGGACATTAGGAAAAACTTCCTAACTTTCAGGATGGTTAAGCACTAGAATAAAGTACCTAGAGACAGGGGAGTCAGCATCCTCACCATCACCAAGGCTCGGGGCAGAGTAGGGGGTGGGGCTGGCTCCGTGCTCCTATAAGGGATGGGGCCTTGGATGGAAGGGGCAGGGACGGAGCAGCCAACCCTCAGAGCCACCTCAACCACAGCACATTCCCCTCCCACCATCCTGCCCAGCTCTCGGAACTGACTGGTGCACACTGTTGCCACTGTAGCAGTCACCGAGAGCCCGGGTCCCAGTGCCCCCTTTGCCTCCCCTGTCGGCAGCCCTGACTAAATCAATGGAGATTTTTAAGAGCAGGTTAGACAGACACCCATCAGGAATGGTTTAGCTCAGGGGTCTCACACTCCCGGCCTGTGGGTCATCCCTGGCTGGAGTGATTGCACAATCCAGCCCAGGACTCCTGGTGGGCCGGGATGCCTGTTTGGTATCCCCTTGCCAGGTGCGATGGCAGGAAGAGGCAGGGCTTGGGGACCAGTAACAGACAGCTCCTCGAGGTGACACAGACCAGACTGTGCAATCGCTTTGGCCAGGGATGGTTGTGGGCTGGCAGTTTGAGACCCCTGGTTTAGGTATTACTTAGTCCTGACATGAGTGCAGAGGCCTGGACTAAATGACCTCTCAAGGTCACTTCCAATCCTACAATTTATGATCATATTACTATTTATTTTCTTAAGTATATTAAGATTCTAATGGCATAATTAATGTATTGCACTTTCTCTATACAACAAGCTACTGTTTTGAAGAGCTAGGTGAGCACAAGTAGAACAATAAATAGTAATTCATAAGTAGGGTCTCTAACACACAATACGCTGGGGGTATGTCTACACTACCCCGCTAGTTCGAACTAGCGGGGTAATGTAGGCATACCGCACTTGCAAATGACTCCCGGGATTTGAATTTCCCGGGCTTCATTTGCATAAGCGGGGAGCCGCCATTTTTAAATCCCCGCTGGTTCGAACCCCGTGTAGCGCGTCTACACGGGGCTCGAACTAAGTAGTTCAGACTAGGTTCCTATTCCGAACTACCGGTACACCTCGTTCCACTATATATATATATAGTACCTCCTGATAGTCTGGCATATCTGATAATCCGGCACCACCTAAATCCCATAGGTTCCGGATTATCGGAAGTCTACTGTATTCTATGATTCTATGATTCATCCTGCATGCACCGCAACTAGCACACTGCTGGACTCATAATCCTTGTTACAGTCATAATAATAGATTCTAACTCTTCCTTAAACTGTAAACTCGTTCCAGCAGGGACTGTCTAGGCACTTAGCAAACACACGGCTCATCTGTCATGAAGTGAGTGTGCAAACTAGGATAACCCTTTAAACTGTCAACCAGGTGTATTCTGCATGCCTTGTTTCAGGGAAGGGGGATTCTGAAGATTTCCAAAGAGTTTCTCCTACAAAGGATGTTATCATAGCTAAGAAAAACCACTCTAATATGTCCTCCAGAGCCAGTTCAGCGTAGTGAGATACTTTCTAATTTCTACAATCCCACCATCACTGATGATCACATTAGAGATGTGGAGGAAAGCCCATACTTTCATATATCTACTATACATTATGTAGGACTAAGGATGAAATTAAGCAACTAGATAACAGAAGCCTTAATAGAGCTGATGCTATGGAAATCCACTTCCCATTTCCTGATCTACAGGTTCCATCTGATGTGAACACTGCTTAGGAGAGTATCTAAGTCAGAAACAAGAGAATTGCCTTTGCCTAGAATAGGAATACTCATGCCATTGTTTCAGCAAGTACTAAACACATTCTTCAGTCTCTTCTGTTTGTTTGCTGCTCTCAGTTAAGATCCTGTATCATGACCCTCTTTTAAACTGTTTCTCTGCAGAAGAATGGTTCTTCAGCATAATCAGAACCAGGTCAATCCAATAAGCACCAATAAAGAGCCTCTATTGTTGCAGGCGTCTCCTCCCCCATATTTTTTAAGGGAAGCATCAGATCAGTGAAAAGCTGAGATCAAAGGAGGAGAATATAGCAGCTATCCAGGAATCCTTTTTTTAAATTTTCACAGGGGGGCTTCACCTTAGCCAGCTCTGCATCATCTCCTCAGGCCTGTTTCTTTATTCTCTCCTTCCCGTCACGTCTCCTCCTGTCCATAGCTAACAGGCAGCTTCAGCACCTGTTTCAGCCAGCTGCGCCCCAGGGTTTTCTACCTACCTACCTCTTCTTTGTGCTCCTACTTCATCCCTTCCTGCCTCAGTTGCTGTCTCTAAAATGGTGCTGCCAAAACTGCTGTGTCTTGGCTCTGAGATAATCTTGCCATTTACAATGAATTTTGCCATTCTAAAGTATGGCCAATGCCTTTAAGTTTAGTGGCATTGCTGCCTCTGCCAAAAGGGCGCGACGTTTTCATACCTTGCTACTCTCTGTCAAAACCCCGTGGTTTTGAGAAAAGCAGTTCCCAAGGGGACAATAGAAACTAGACGCTAGTCTAGTCCAAGCAGATTCCAGCGATGTGAGATTCTGAGTAATGCTGGAGGGAAAGAGGAATATCAAGACATTGAGATGCAATTGTTGATGTAAGCAAAATGGTCCCTGTTGTGTGATTAGAGGTATAAGCCATTTGTATGCAAAAGTGATTCGGCAGAGACAATCATCTCTTGAAGGATATTCATTCACCTTTATATTGTCAGGCCACAAGAAGGTCCTCCCTCATTAGACGGTTGTTGTAACCATGTAGCAGAGCTGTTGGGGTGAACAACAGCCAAACACTCAGGCTGCCTCTCTTCTTTCCCTCTTGCCTCCTGCTGAGAGCTTGCAGTCATGTAGACTCTGTTTAAGTTCTCTTGGCAAAGCAGAGCTGTGAGCCTGGGATACTATAATTATCCAAATCTTTGAAAGCTTCTGTTCAGTAATATTTGACTTATGAGGCGTGTCTTCATTTTGATGAGATTTTTCGGTAGGACCAGGGGTGTGAACTTTGCTTGTTGTTTATGAAGAGAACTCCAAATAAGCAGCTGAAGACTGGCATGAGTGTCAGGTTTCATCACATGGGTACACAAAGCTGCAAAGACCTCAAACATGGCCACAAGGCGTGCCCTCTTTTTGCTATCCAAGGTACAGTAACTGTGTAGGTCAGTGCCAAGTGTGCAGGCCCAAACTGGAATTGTAGAGGTGAAGATCACATTTCAGGCCTCTCTCTGTACTTGACCCTCTAGCAGAACGTCTCTAAACTTTGGGAAAATCCAGAGTCAGTTTTGAACATGGATCTGAATTCCACCCCCCCCAATCCCATCTTGCCTTTACACCTTCTTAGTAAACAAGTGCTATGGATAAGTGCAAGTTGGGTGGCCTCCAAACCACTTGTTTTTGCTAAGGATGGATATGGACAGACTCCTTCAGCCTAATTACCACTCCTCTTTGCTGTGCCGTACTGCCACAGCTGTGCTCAGCACAAGCATTCTTTGGCATGGGCCCTCAATTTTCAAAATCACTCCTTCCCTGAGTCCAAAATAGCCAAATTAGATTACCCTCCTCCCCAGGGCATGCTGCAAAATTCACATCTTTCTCAGGATCAGAGGCAGAGATGGGTGTACTGTGGGCTAGGACATACTTGTGCACAGAGGAATGGTATTTTTTAATAGAGGGCTGGTATTTTGGAGTTGGGTACTGATATTTGGGGGCTGGGCAGGGTGAGGAATTGTTTTCTTTTATTTAGCTTTTCTGTAAGAATGATGCAAATGGACTTGTTGGAACCAGCAAGAGTGTGATGGTATTCTTAACACACCAGAAGTGCCAAGAACCTTGGACAAGCACTATTTCAGTGTATTATTTGCATTTAAATAAATAGAATATTTTAGTCCCTTTGGAGAGGCTGAAACATGAAGCAGTGAGAAGGCAGAAAGAAGGATGTCCAAAGCAAACTGAGTGAAAGTAGAGCAGTGGACAGGAAGAATGAGAAGCAAATACAGAGGGAGTCTGGATAAGGGGTTAGGCTTTTCATTTCTCTCATGTGCTTTCAGATTAAGCTTCCTCGTGGTGCAGATTTTCATCAGTGACTATAGGGGTATGTCTACACAGCAACATTATTTCAGAATAACGGCTGTTATTCTCAAATAACTATGTAAGCATCTACCCAGCAATTGCGTTATTTCACCCATAGACCGCAGACTGCAGGAAGACATCCAGCTGCAGCAACACAGCTGGTGGGAGATGCTGGATCAGGGCCACACCATGTGCACAGCCATGCAGTCCCTGGGTCAAGCTGGGTGAGGAGGCATCTGAACCACTCCTTCAGACACCCGAAGGCACCCTCAACAATCTGCTGAGCCTGGCGTTGAACTGTTCCCTGGAGTGGTCCAGGTGGCTGGTGTAGGGCTTCATGAGCCAGGGCAAGAGAGGGTAGGCCTTGTCCCCAACCCTGCACATGGTCATGCCACATCCCTGACCCTGATGGTGCAGTTGGGGAAAAAAGTTCAAGCATACAGCTTCTGGAACACGCTCAACTTACAGAAGATGCGAGTGTTGTGTGCCTTCCCCAATCACTCAACACAGATGTCCGTAAACTGCCCCAGTGGTCTATGATGGCCTGCAGGACCATGGAAAAATAGCCCTTCCAGTTGATGTAGACAGATGCCAGTGATCAGGGGCCAGTCAATAGCCCCTCTGCAGTTGGGGAAGCCCAAGTTGGCAAAGCCAGCAATGATGATGTCCATATCACTGAGGCTGATGACCCTGTGCAGCAAGATAGTGTTAATGGCCCACACCACCTGTAGAAGGAGAAAAATAAACAGAATCACAGGGTGGTCAGAGCCCTCAGGAGGTCCCCAAACCCAAACCCCTCTCCTCCCCCACACACCAGAAGAACCCCCCCCCCACACACACACACACACATACACACACTTACCCCATCCCCCAGCAGGGCTTTGTGAGGATGGGACTGAAAAACCTCCCGGGGAGGGAGCTTGCTTTCCCCCCCACCCCACCCCACCCCTCCTTTCCCTAGGGAACCCCATTCCAGCATTCCCCGCTGCCTCCAGGGACAATAGCATGAGAGCACCATACCTGCATGAACAGGGCCCCAATGGTTGATCTCCCCAGGCCAAAGTGGTTCCTGATGGATCAGTAGCTGTCCAGTGTGGCAAGCTTCTACAGGGATATGGCGACCTGCTTCTGGGGGGGATGGCAGATCTCATGTGAGTGTCCCATCACCTGAAGGCAGGGGCAAGCCACTCGCAGAGCTCCAGAAATGTGTCCTTCCTCATTTGAAAATTCTGGAGCCACTACTGGCCACCCCATTGTTTGGCCCTGGTGCCCAGATGCCAGAAGGGGCAGTGCGCGGTGTGCAGAAGAGAGCAGGCATGAGCCGCGCCCACAGAGGCAAGGAGAGTCTCCAAGAGGAAGGTCTTCTGGGAGGCAGCCTGCAGAAACTGTTGCATGAGGTGCAGCACAAGCTACAATAGCCGTTGACTGCCCAGAGGCAGCTCTGGCTCCATATCTGGATTGCTAATTTGTCTGCAAGGGCAAGCACAGCCGGCAAAAGAAAAGGCTTTTCTGTCCCTCAGTGAAGTAGGCAAAAAGAAAGGAGCTTGAGACACTGCTGTACAGGGAGGTCCTTGTAAGCAAAAGTCTCACATAAACTCAGGCAGTAGCTCCAGGAAGTAGCTGCTATCTTGATGCCTTACCTGAAGTGGTTCTGGGTGGCCTTAAATGTGAGCTAACATCCAATCGGTGTGGACACTCTATTTCAAAATAGCTCAGTACTATTTCAGTGAGCTTTTGGTGTGTAGACATGCTATTTCGAAATAAACTATTTTGGATTATTTCTTCTAGAATAGTTTATTCTGAAAAAAAAGTGCAATGTAGACATAGCCTTGGAGAATGGCTTCCATAGTGAAGAGGAGGCCAATGCTTGACTGAAGGGGACATAATAAATAATAACAGAATAGGTAGATGAGGAATTAGAAAAGGCAAACCCAGGAATCTGAGTGTGCCCCAAAGAAACGGTCAGTGGGAGCTGCATGTCCCAGGCAAGGAAGTTGGATGCAAAGAACCACAGTTCCTTGTTTGTTCCTCCTTGCTCCAAGGAGGGTTTTAATTTCTCTCAGGACAGCTGCAAATTACTAGCCAGGCTGTGCCCATGACAGCTTAGCTCTACAGGTTGTTATGTGAAGAGTCCAAACTAAAGTTTCACCCGTTCCCCACAGGCTTCCCCTGAGAGCAGAGGGAATGGGCAGGTATTCAAGGCCCCTTACTTCTGCACACCCAGACCGAGATCCAGGTCACCCATGCAGCACCAGAAAAGGGGAACCCTCCTACTTACTAACTTAGGAGGTCACATGGTCAGGTCTTGAGATTAGCCTTTGAGGGGAGGGGAAGAGGGCGATGAGCTGATAGTAGGAGAGACCAGTGGGACAAAGAGAAGGTATGCTTAAAGAGCAAAGGAAAGGAGCCAGAGATGGCCAGGCTCCCCCTCAGGGGAGCACATGCATTTTGAACCACAGGCAATTAGCTGATGCTGGTGCAAATGAATTCCTTGCTGTTCACATTGTTAGCAGGCATCTTAGCTTAAAGTGTCTTTCCCAGTTAGTTGTCCTATTGTTTGTAAAACATGGTAGGGGCACCTTCATCTCCCATTTCATCCCATCTCCATGTCTCAACTGACATGACAAAATGTGACCCAACAAACTGTACGGGGTAACAGGTAGCAACAGGTAACAGGTAGAAGAATTAAGTTATTTTTGCATTTGATACTGACAATCAGTTTTAACAAGGGGCATCTAGTGCAAATTTATCCAACATTTTTAGCAGTTGGGGAGCACTCAAGCAGCAGAAGTCAATGTGCAATATCAGTGAACCATTCATGAACTCAGATATGTCCCCGCTAATGAACAAAGTGCATGGGAATGGGCTTTCCTGCCTGTCACCTTGGATTTTTTTTAATTAGTAGTTGTGAGCCATTCTTATGCAGTATGTCAGATACTGGGAAGAGATCTTTATGCAGGCTGCAAAGGAACACAGAGTATATTAACAAAAAGTTCTCCAAAATACAGAAAAGCTCTGCATATCATTCCATCTCTGAATATCTGACTGTCATCCAACTGATAATGGGAAACCTTCACATGATATAATCTATTAAAAACTGAGGCACTGAAAGCCAAATTGATATACAGCTATTTAAAACAGCTGCTACAGCAATGCCCCCTTGCATACCTATATAATTAATCTAAGCTCCATGACATGCTAGATGTCTGCAGACTGGATCTCATCCAAGGTTATGCCACTGCTTGGGAATGGCCATTTTAGTGGTCTAAACAAATACAGATTTGAGTCTGCACTACTGGCTCTAAATAGAAGTGCCAACATGTAAGCAATCAGCTTGATCTAACCATTTTCATGTAACATGTTTCCTTGGAAAATACACCATTCCATGTCTGGAATGTTTATATTCATACGTGATATGTTGGGGGACTGAAGGAAGTTTGCGTTGTCAGATGGTGCCTCATTTGGAACATATGGTGCATTGTATCATTTGGAAAGCTCAGTTCCTGTAGCAACACTTCAAGAAAATAAATTGGCTTCAATTCATGTCAGAGGTTGCATGACCCTGTATGAGAATGTCTTGAAACAGAAGCACTCCCAGCAACTTTCAAAACTCTCCTGAAGGCTCTTTCTGCTGGGATCTCTGATGGTTCCCTCTTCCAAGGGACTGTACAGATACTTAGTGGGAAATGTCATCTACTGCCTCCATCCCCAAAGGGTCATGGAGAAGCAAGCAGGCTTCACGAACAGCAAGATACAATAAAGCCCTTTCTGCAGCTGTCTGTACAAACCAGGGAGAGCTACTAGACCACATCAGAGTTGCTCTGCTTATTGTCCTAAAGCAAAACAGATGAGATGTGAAAAGATTTTTGTCCAGACTTACCTCAGAAAAGTTCTAAGAAGGAGCCAAACTCTACAAGGTGCTGAATGCCTCTTGGGACATGCTTAGGACCTTTGATACCTAGTGTCATAACAGTAAAATGTGTTCTCTGTGCAACTCAGAAGCCTGTCACCATTGGAAGTCAGTCCAAAGATACTCCCCCACCTGCCTGATCCCACTAGTACTCAGATAGCCACTGAGCCGCTGAGTGCTCCTAATGTAATTCTAAAATGCTATTTATGTAAACCCATTTCCACTGTTACTCTGTGGTGTTACACTTCCTCCTCAGTAAATTGTCTCAGCAGAGCATTCAGCAGGATCCTGAGTGCCCACAACTTCCCTTTAAGGCAGTGGAGGTTAAGGATACTCAGCCCCTTGCACATTGGTGCTGAGGTTGCTGCTGTACCTCCCAGCTGAAGATCCTGATTATATCCAGGGTTTACACTTTGGTTCAATGTCTCTCCACACCTCACTATACACATTGCCCCAGCCCTGCTCTTGCAGACTCAAGCCCTACTACATTAATTCCCAATTCTGGAACCGTTTCAGGCACGATCTGAGTGCTGAACTGAGTATTCTGTTCATAATTCAAACCAGTTATTCCAAATGAGAGGAACATTCTTTGCTGTGTGTAATTTTAAAATGTCAAAAAGGGTCTATGTCTGAGATATCACTTGTGAGAGGATAGGGAAGGAGTTTGTGGGTACTAAGCTTGTTCAGCTAAAGGAACTCAAAGAAACAGGAGGAAAACTGTATATTTTCTAATAAAGAGCATTTAAAAAATCAGTACTGTAGTTAGTAATGTTATTAAAATAATACATAGAAAATTCAGTTCCCCACCAAAGAGTTCTTGTGTCAGATTTGGAGACTACATTCAATTATGAGAGAGTGAAACAGAGAGGTTTTAGTCTTCCTCAAGTGAAAATCTCAATGCAACCTCAACTGCAGACTTGATACCAACACCTTCATTTTCTAACATATGTGTACACACACTTCCAACCAGAGATCTATTAATTTTCATGCACAGAAGTGTCTGAAGGTGCAGCAGGTGCTTACATGCTTCTCTAATTATTCACACATTAGCACCTAATGAATTAGCAGCATTAGCACCTACTGAATCATCTTGTACACATTTAAGATAATTTAGTCTTAGGTCCAGTATCATGGTTACTGAAGTGAAGCAAAGTGCCTGTTTTGACTGTCCCTGACACTACAGAACGAGCCATATCACCAAAAATCTGGTGAGAGGCATGTCAATTCATGATGTAAAATGCCTCTCCAGTGTTTTGAAGTGACAGTGTCACCTGGTAGAAAACTGTAGTTCTGGATCATGTTAATTCTCTCTGATTTCTTGTTCTATTTTAATTGAAGATGATTGTTGTTGATTTTTCTGCATTGTTTTTAGTATGGCCTACTAAGAAACTCTCATTTCTTCAGCCATCTCAAAGCTTATTTTATGTGGATGCATTTCAAACCTCACATTAGCCATGTAATGGAAAGGAAAAGTTCGAAGTGAAAGAAGGGATACTGAGTCATCAGACATTAATAATGCTACCTCACAACCATTAAAAACCTGTAATTTGTCAAGGCTGTCACTTTCTCATTCTGCTGGTTGTAAATAATTTGTATTGATGAGATCCTATACACATGGAAGATTGGATTTTTACATCTGAGGTTATGTCGCCACCATGTAGAATTTTTCCCAGACTTATTTCCAAGTCCAAAACATGCGGGGCAAGACACATAAAAATGTCCTCGGGGAGCTTTTTGAGAGAGGAAAGCAATTAAATTCTGAACTAAAAATCACAATCCCTAGTTTCTTTTAGCTACAAATCTTCCCCCTTCCGAATCACAGTGAAATTTCTACAGTCCACTGCACTAGAAGGATCATGTGAACTGGAGTCTATGGGTGTGTCTTCACGGCACCCTTACCTTGAAATGAGCACCCTTACCTTGTGATTATTTTGAAATAGCTTATTTCAACTGCGCCAAATTTCAAAATAAAGCACTATTTCGATAAATCCCTTAACCCTCATGGAACGAGGGTTACAGGGATGCTGGAATAGCATGCCCGTTATTTTGAAAAATATTTCAAAATAACAGGTGTGTTTAAAGATGCAGAATAGCTATTTTGGGATACCAACACAGCTTATCAGTGAACATAAGAACATAAGAACGGCCATACTGGGTCAGACCAAAGGTCCATCTAGCCCAGTAGCCTGTCTGCCGACAGTGGCCAGCACCCAATGCCCCAGAGAGGGTGGACCGAAGACAATGATCAAGAGATTTGTCTCCTACCATCCCTCTCCAGCCTCTGACAAACAGAGGCCAGGGACACCATTTCTATCCCCTGGCTAATAGCCTTTTATGGACCTAACCTCCATGAAATTATCTAGCTTCTCTTTAAACTCTGCTATAGTCCTAGCCTTCACAGGCTCCTCTGGCAAGGAGTTCCACAGGTTGACTACACGCTGTGTGAAGAAGAACTTTCTTTTATTAGTTTTAAACCTGCTACCCATTAACTTCATTTGGTGTCCTCTAGTTCTTCTATTATGGGAACTAATAAATAACTTTTCTTGCTCTGCCCTCTCCACACCACTCATGATTTTATAGACCTCTATCATATTCCCCCTCAGTGTCCTCTTTTCTAAACTGAAAAGTCCCAGTCGCTTTAACCTCTCCTCATATGGGACCCGTTCCAAACCCCTAATCATTTTAGTTGCCCTTTTCTGAACCCTTTCCAAGGCCAAAATATCTTGGAGAGCCCAGCTCCAAAAGGTGCTCAGTGAAACTGCAAGCCATGGCTCTTTGAGGGGGGCATGCATGAAGCGTTCAAGCCTTCGTCACACAGTGGGGAAAAGGGCAGTGTACCTAAAGGCAACTTTTAAGGTAAATCTGTCCCATTGAAATCAACAAGAACATTGGCACTAAGATTATTGGAAGTTCATTGGGAATGGATTTGCCCTTCATGCTGGAAAAGTGAGTACAGAACAACATCATTCCCCTTCTGGGATGTTGGGTGAAGACTCCTCTCCTATTTTCCCCCATGGAATTTTCCAGTCCTAGCTGAGTTACTGGGATTGGACCTTGCTGCAGAATGAAAAGCATTGCAAACCCATACTACCCTACCCTGTTCTTGCTAATGCCATACTTTGAATCACACGTTCCAGAGGCATGCATCTGGAAAAGAGGCTGAGCACCCAGAACTGCCCCTTGGTTCAACAAGAGTTACAGGCTCCAACGCCAGGAGTTGGCTCAGAAAGAAGACTCTTGTTTCTATCTGCTGGCAATTACATTCACTGAACACTAGCAACTACACAGGCAGAACATTGAACATTTGATTGTCTTCCTTTTTTAACTTAAATTTACCAGTAAGTCCTCCATCTTAATAGTGATCCAATTAGATAGGCTTTACCTCTGACATTGAATTACCCAATTTGATTTTTTTGTCACTAACTAAAGATCACTTTTTAACAATTTACAATAATAACAATAATTATAATACTAATAATGGCCACTGAATTATAATGATGATGCTTGAATGTGTTTTTTTATGACACTCCATTCCTGATAGTGTGTAGGCCTCTAGCAAGATGTAACTCAAGCTGTACATATCGTTGCTTGAACAAACCAAAGATTTGAGTTAATAAATGTATTGCTTAAATTAATTGCATCAAACTAATACCAAATAAAAAGTACAGACACCCCCAAACACATAATAATAAATAAAATGATTAGCATTAGTCAAAAAAACTATGGAAAGCTTTTTGTCAAAAAGTTGCCTTTTTTCTAAAATGGAAAATATTGCTCCCCCCAAAAGTTGCCTTTTAACTAATTTAAACACTCATTAAGCAAATTTTGCACCTCAGCTGTAAGATATAATACTGGCTGTTCCTATAAAATTAAACAATTCAGCAAGCTGATCACAAACGTCAAGCATCACCATTTCATGTTGACATTGGCAACACTGAACAAGTCCATCAGAGGAAAGAAGGGAAACTGATGACATCATTCAGCCTTCGTCCTTACATGGTGATCCACATCAAAAGCCTTTTAATCGCTGCCCAGAGGAATGGACATTCTGTAACACAAAATGAATCACATTTCCTTCAGGGTCAGACACAACTTCTGGCAAGTCAAGAGGAGGAAGATGATGTGGATGAGATCTCTTTACAAGTGAACCCAGAGAGACTGTAATGCTGAAGACTCCAATCAACCAACACTCCTCCTCCCAAGCGTTAACTGATTAATGTGATGCATATGATCAATGATTCCACCGGGACAGGAATACAGACATCATGGTTATTTTTACTGATAACATGCCTGAAGGGGGGGAGGTTCTTTTTATAAATACTCCTACTTAGAAATGATTATCATGAAGTTACATTTATCTGGCAGCTGGATTCTTTGGTCCAGTTGAATATGTTGCTCAAGATCAGGTGAGTAGGGGTCAAAAGGTTCTTTAGATGCCATCTTTGCAGCCATATGCATCTCATCCTGTTCAGTTATAGGCTGGTCTCCTAGTTGTGCTGGCTGCCAGCACCCCCGTGCATTTTCCTGGGAAACATGCTACAATGGAGAGCCATGGATAGATAAGCCACCCTTGATCTCCTCAGACACATCCCTTGCAGATGGAGGGAAGTTAGTGTAGCAAGCTGATGTAGGTGGGTCTCAGAATTCAGGGAGCTGCAAAGCACCATAACCACACACAAACTCCATTCTTGCCCTAGACCCAGATTAAGCAGACCAGAGAATGTAGACCAAAAGCTCCAGAAGACCATGAACTGCCACTACAGACAGCGGTCTGTGGCAACAGAGGGGGTGGAAGTATAGAAGACCAAGATGAATTCAATTTAGGAAAGAGAAACAAAGAGCAATTGGTGCCCAAGCAACAGCAAATTAAGAACAATACCAGACAGGCTCTGGAAATACCCATATATGAGATGAGCTTATCCTGCCCGCCACTCTCCCCCCCACCCACGCACCCCCCGCCCCATGCCTACTTTAAGTTTCGTCTTAATGGGAGTTCAAATAATAACTATTGTCCTCATGGGAATGAGTTCCTGGATAATAAAGATTTAAAAGCCAGGCCAGAGAGAGAAATATTATGCAAATAAAATAAATGCTAAAAGAAAAGAAAACAAAAGGAAGTGGGATGTAGCTTAGTTGACATGAGCAGGCCCAAGTTAAGAGAAGACAAGCCTGGACAAGTAACTGCTGGACAAGACCAAACAAGTAATTGCTGAACCAACTAATGACTATGAATATGTTTATAAGAAATAAGAGAGACAGAACCTAATTAAAGTATTGTGGGCATGTTTATAGTCAATAAAGTATGCAGGAACATCCTGAACTGAACCTAACTCAGTCTGCAAACCGATTGGTCCATACGCAATCTGCAAAGCAGTCTTAATATGCAAGAAGTATAAAGTAGACTGAGTAATGAGCTGGAGTCAAACTGAGTTTTTTGGATTCCCAAGAATGGGAGGAAGTGTTCTTGCAGAACTGGACAAGGTGTTCTGGATAAGCCAACCAAAAAAGGTCTTGGAGGGAATCCCAGCAGACTGTAGTTAATACATCTGTTCCTTGTGTAATGTTCAACCTCCTTGTCTTCATTCAAATATCTCCATGGAACACAGTTTCCAACTGCCCATGAGAATTCCTCCTTATCATAGGTGATGTTTTAAAAAAAAACCACACACACACACCTTCTCTCTCTGTCATTCTGGGTATGTCTACACTACAGCACTAATTCGAACTAACTTAGTTCGAATTAGTTAATTCGAACTAAGCTAATTCGAATAAGCACATCTAGACTTAAAAACTAGTTCGAATTAGCGTTTTGCTAATTCAAACTAGCATGTCCACACTGAGTGGACCCTGAACTGAGGTTAAGGATGGCCGGAAGCAGTGCCGGCAGGGCATCAGATTAGGACTTAGAGTGTGGAGCTGCTGTCTCAGGCTAGTCGAGGGCTGTGCTTAAAGGGACCCGACCCCCACCCCGGACAGACAGTTCTCAGGGGTTCCCCGCTTGCAAAGCAGTCCTAGCTTGGAGTGCCCTGAGTGCCCACACTCGGCACATCACAGCACTCGGCCATCAGCTCGGCTGCACGTGCCGCAGGCTGCCATCCAGAGGGGGAGGTCAATCGAGGGGCTTCAGGAGAGCTTCCACCCCGAGAAGCCCGCAGAGCCAGCCCAGTCCTCCCCATCGGGGGCTCGTACCCCATTCCTCCCTCACCTCCTTCCACTTACCCCTCCCTAGCCCCCCTTCCTGATGTACAAAATGAAGGACACGTGTGTTCAAAAATAGAAACTCTCTTTATTGAAGAAAACTCAGGGAGACTGGGAAAAGGAGGTGGGAGAGGGGAAGAGAGAGGGTGAGAGAGGGGAGGGCAACTAAAATGATCAGGGGTTTGGAACAGGTCCCATATGGAGAGAGGCTAAAGAGACTGGGACTTTTCAGCTTAGAAAAGAGGAGACTGAGGGGGGATATGATAGAGGTCTATAAAAGCACGAGTGCTGTGGAGAGGGTACATAAAGAAAAGTTCTTCATTAGTTCCCATAATAGAAGGACTAAAGGACACCAAAGGAAATGAATGGGTAGCAGGCTTCAAACTAATAACAGAAAGTTCTTCTTCACAAAGCAAATAGTCAACCTGTGGAACTCCTTGCTGCAGGAGGCTGTGAAGGCTAGAACTAGAACAGAGTTTAAAGAGAAGTGAGATAAAGTCATGGAGGTTGGGTCCATGGAGTGGCATTAGCCAGGGGGTAGAAATGGTGTCCCTGGCCTCTGTTTGTGGAAGGCTGGAGATAGATGGCACGAGAAAAATGGCTTGGTCATTGTCTTCGGTCCATCCCCTCCAGGGTACCTAGTGTTGGCCGCTGTTGACAGACAGGCTACTGGGCTAGATGGATCTTTGGTCTGACCCAGTACGGCCATTCTAAGCTCAGGGCTCAGGGTCGGGGGTCTCAGTGGACCGCCTTGATTTTCATGCCAACCTGCTCCTGGGTGGCCAGGCTGGCAGCTCTCCTGCCCTAGAAGGCCACTTTCCTGTGCCTAATGCGGAGGTCGTGGATGAGGTCCACGATCTCCGCACTAGACCAGGTGGGCGCCCGCCTCTTGTGGACCTGGGCAGGTTCCTGGGAGCCGCCAGCCTGGTCCTGGGAAGAGACAGCGGGTGGCTGGCTCAAGCCATGCCAGGTGCAGGGTCTGCTGGCTGGGTGCTGGCAGGCTTGCACCTGGCATGGGCACCGTAGCCAGCCCATGTCCCTTTAAGGGCTCTGGGGCCGGGAGGGGGGCAGAAGAGTTTCCCTGGTGGTGCCCAGAGTGGCCACCAGGGAAAGCTGGGGAGGGCTAGCCTCCCACTAGTTCAAATTAAGTGGCTACACAACCCTTAATTCGAACTAGTTAATTCAAACTAGGAGTTAGTCCTCGTAGAATGAGGTTTACCTAGTTCGAATTAAGCGCACCGCTAGTTCGAATTAAGTTCGAACTAGCGGTTTTCATGTGTAGCGCCTATCAAAATTAATTCGAACTAACATCTGTTAGTTCGAATTAACTTTGTAGTGTAGACATACCCTCTGAGTTCAGTTCAAGGACCAAAAAAATGAAGTTAGATTTCTGACTCCGTATGGAGACACCTCAGAGACGTCAGGAGCTGCTGAGTGCTCAGAAGATTTGAAAAGTCATTTGTCTGGATCCCTATATATAGTCTTTGGGCAGGAACTTAACACCTGAAAATTAATTGTTTTAAATCTTGACTTTTGAATTTAGCTTATGTGCCTGAGGTATGTTGTAAACATCACAGGGCAAGGATTATGGTTCTCTCTCTCTCTTTCTCTGTCTCTCAATAACAAGTACAGGCAGTCCCCGACTTACGCGGATCCGACTTATGTCGGATCCGCACTTACGAATGGGGCTTTCTCGCCCCCGAGGTCGAGGTGGCGGATTGCTACCTGCGAGCTCCGGGGCGAGAAAGCCCCGTTCGTAAGCTGCTCCGGTGCCCCTGGTCTGCTGGAGACGGTCTCCAGCAGACAAGGGGCACCGGGCGGGTTCCCGCGCTTCTGAGGCTTTGCCAGAGCAAAGCCTCAGAAGCGCGGGAACCCGCCGCTACTGCGGCTCTGCTTCCGTGTCCCTGGTCTGCTGGGGGAGGGAGGGCGCAGCTAGTGTGCCCCCCCCAGCAGACCAAGCTTTTGTTTTGGACCCTGGGGCAGAGCAGCTGGGGCGCTGCCGATTGGTCCTGCAGCGCCGCTCTGGGCACTACTGGAC
This sequence comes from Pelodiscus sinensis, assembly GCF_052426305.1. Classification (NCBI taxonomy): domain Eukaryota; kingdom Metazoa; phylum Chordata; order Testudines; family Trionychidae; genus Pelodiscus; species Pelodiscus sinensis. Next base: position 41,014,712 of record NC_143053.1, on the reverse strand, counting down.
CAACCCGGCAGCACCCCAGCTGCTCTGCCCCAGGTCCTGATTCAGCCGCTGCTGGTCAGTTTCAGCAGTGGCTGAATCAGGACGCCTGGGGCAGAGCTGCTGGTGTGCTGCTGGGTTGGTCCAGTAGCGCCGCATCGACGCTACTGGAGCAACCCAGCAGCACCCCAGCTGCTCTGCCCCAGGCGTCCCCAAGTCAGCCGCTGCTGAAACTGACCAGCGCTGACTACAGGAAGCCCGAGGCAGAGTTGCTCTGCCCCAGGCTTCCTGGAATCAGCGGCTGATCAGTTTCAGCAGCAGCTGACTTGGGGAAGCTTGGGGTTCTTAAGTTGAATCTGTATGTAAGTCAGAACTGGCGGTCAGTTTCAGCAGCGGCTGAATCTGGACGCCAGTTCTGACTTACATACAGATTCAACTTAAGAACAAACCTACAGTCCCTATCTTGTACGTAACCCGGGGACTGCCTGTATTATTAATTAATATTTTAGTTGAATGTTATCAGTGCAATGAAAACATTCAATTAATAATATGAATTAATAATCATTAATAATAATAATAACTGGGCCCAAGCATAAGGGTAGATCTTGGAATTTAGAGCTTACCTGTTCCAAATTTTTGAGGAGTAGGGAATCTATGCTTTTGAGGCAGACATACCTATTCAGACCATTAATTCCTGAGTGCCCTCATCCTGCCTCCAACAGTGACATTTTGCTTCAGCAGAAAATGGTGGGGAAACAGAATAGATTTTGCCACTTGGGCAATGGCAAGGGGGAAATTCTTTCTGGATCTCTGCAGAGAATCAGCATATACCCTGAAGCAAGAGATCTGATTACCTCAATGTTAACTTGCATAACTCCAAATGTGATTAATTGTCATATAATTACTCGGCCATTTTTCAAATCCAGCCATGGTATTTGATTCAGAGACCTCCTGTTGTAGTGAATTCCACTGTTTGACTACATGCTGTGTGAAGTAATATTTCCTTTTATTTGTTCTCTATTCATTTACTGGCCATTAATTTCTAGCCTTTGGGAAATCAGAATATGCATGATCATGTGGAGGATCCCCAGCCACTTGTGGTTTTGCCATTGTGAGGAACAGATACTGGTTTTAACAAACTCTCAAGCTTTCTCAGCTTTGACATGAACAGTAGTTGAGACAGAGCAGCTCAGAAATCAATAGCAAGAGTAAGACAGGATTAGCTGCACAAATGGGGAACCTATAGAGAAGCCCAGGGCCAAATTTTTGCCCCAGTTACATCAGATAAACCTAGACTAGAGTAACACAATTGAACTCAAAGTTACTTTGGAATCCTGATGTAAATGAGATCAGAATTAGGTAGCAGAGTATAAACCAGGCCTGGGTAAAATCCAGCCTGAGGGCTAAATCCAGCCTGCCAAGCCACCAGATCCAGCCCATGACACAACAGGGAGCCCCAGGCAGGCTCCCTGCTTGCCTTGTCCCACCCACACACCTCTCCGAAAAGCAGCTGCTGGGCCATTTCTCTTTCAAAACTGTGAGCCCGGAGGGAAGTGGGGCAGGCTTCAGGTGTGGCTCCCGACCCCCAGCACAATCCCATTGGCTGGTTTCTAGACAGAAACTAGCCAATGGGAGCTGCCTGTTTGAAAGACAGGCAGCACATGAAGCACCACACCACTCTCCCCTCTGGCTCTTAGTTATTCACACAGGGTATGTCTACACTACCCCGCTAGTTCGAACTAGCGGGGTAATGTATGCATACCGAACTTGCTAATGAAGCCCGGGATTTGAATTTCCCGGGCTTCATTAGCATAAAGCCGCGCCGCCATTTTTAAAAGCCGGCTAGTGCGAACCCCGTGCCGCGCGGCTACACGCGGCACGGGCTAGATAGTTCGAACTACGTAGCCATTCCGAACTATCTGTACTCCTCGTTCTACGTAGTTCGAACTATCTAGCCCGTGCCGCGTGTAGCCGCGCGGCACGGGGTTCGCACTAGCCGGCTTTTAAAAATGGCGGCGCCGGCTTTATGCTAATGAAGCCCGGGAAATTCAAATCCCGGGCTTCATTAGCAAGTTCGGTATGCATACATTACCCCGCTAGTTCGAACTAGCGGGGTAGTGTAAACATACCCACACTTACATGGTCCTGCAGCCTGTGTGGGGTGGGGCAGGCTGCCTGCCTGAGAAATGTGCTGGGCTGCTGACCAGGAGTCATCCAGGTAAGTCTCCTGGCCAGAGCTTGCCTCTGGCATCCCAGTCCCCCCCTTCCCCAACCCTCTACCCTCCTTCTCCACATATTCAAACCCTCTGCTTCCCCACCCCCCGCACCCATATCCCCTCCCAGATCTGGCACCCCAATCCCCTGCCCCAGATCACAATCTCCTCCTGCCCTAGGTCACAATCCAAACCCTGCACCCCAGTCCAGTGCCCCAGGTCATAACCCCCTCCTTCATCCATACTCCCTCCCAGACCCCACACTTCCTCCTGCACCCCAGTCCCTTACCCCAAACTCCCTTCTGCACCTAACCTCCATCCCAGACCCCACACCTCCTCGATTAATATCATGGAAGCGTGTAGCTCTCTATCACTTTTCAAAATCTTGGAGAGACCCCCATCAAAAATTATTGCCTACCCCTAGTATAAACCGTGGGCTCCATATAGCTCTAACTGAGGCCACAGAGGATTTTGCAGTTCTTATATTCATAGATTTAAATATTGTAAAGCCAGGAGGACCGCTCTGATAATCTAGTCTGACCTTCTACACAGCATATGCCATAGGCCTCTCCCAAGATAAATCCTGTGTGAAGCACAGTATGTCTTTTAGAAAAACATCAAGTCTTGGTTTTAAAATTGCCAGTGATGGAAACGCCACCATGATTGCTGGTAAATTGTCTGAACTATTAAAAACGTATGCCTTACAAAGGCACAGTAAGTAGGAGTGCTAGGGGTGTGCCCAGCATCTCCACTGCTGGCCCCACACTGTGGCCCCAGCTGCCAGCTTCATGCCCAGAGGGTCTGCTGCCAGCCCTAGGTTCCTGGCTGCCAGGCTTGCTGCTACCCAGTATACTAGCCACCGGCCCTGTTGCCACCTGGCATCCTGGCTGCCAGTCCTGGGGGCTCCATTGCCAGCCCTAGGGGCTCCACTGCCAGCCCCAGGCCCTGGCCACTCACCCCACAGCCACCCCCAGTTGCGGCCTTAGTGTGAAGTGGTGAAGGAAATGGACATGGATAAGAAGGGGTGCAGCTTAGCACCCCTACTCTAAAAATTGTTCCAGCACCAGTGATGATTGATTTCAAGTCTGAATTTGCTGGGACAAAAATCCCAGCAATTTTAGCAACATTTTCAAGTTGGGTTGACAACAATAAGGAAGGGCCGTGATACTAAGTTTCAAATTCAAAGATGTCAAAGTTAAAGTACCTTGCCACAACTAAAACTGTGTCCTTTGTATGTGTAATTGGTCCATTTAAACCTGTCACATAAATTCCTACTAAGAGTATCAGCCAGTCCCAGCTATGGTTAGCAAATGGGAATGGAGATCATAGGAAAAGCTACCAGAACTGAAAGAGAAGCAGTTGCAAATGGTTGCACCAGAAACATTTTGGTTTGGTCTTTTCTTTCTTTTCATTGTCTGTGTGTGCTATACAAGACAGATACAAGACATTCATATTTCAAATTGGGGCTCATACTGCTGACTTCTGTAATTATGTGCTATAACAAACCAGTCTTGAAAAGGATATTTCCCACACTTCTACTAAGTACTGTATGAAGTTTCATTTTTTCACACACACTATTTTATTGCTAGTGTATTTTATACAAGATTTGTTTGATTTTCAAGAGTTGTTCTGAAAAGTTTTTTAAACAAGTACCTTGCAAAACATTCTGCTATTTGCAGACATTTAATTGAAATGGCATCCTTCTGTTTTAAAGCATTGCAGTGTTAAATAAACTTGACCTGTAGCGCCAAAGCACTCATTTTTCTCCAGCTACGTCATACAATTGAAATGCATATGCACATATACAACAGTCTGATTTCTCCAGCCGAAAGACAAAAGTAAACCCTATTTAAAAATAATTAGGACATTGCCTTTCCTCTTGAAAAATTCACCGAAGTATGAATGTCAAGAAAGTTGTAACAAAATGAATGTTTCCATCTGAATTGCCATAGGAAAATGAGATTGAGCTACACAGATAGACAGTTTAAAGGTACAACAATGTTTTCAAATTCAGCACCCATTTCTGTGCCTACAGTGATTTGCTTGGCACCAGAGTAAATGTAATTCAATTAGGGTGCATCTACACTGCACCCGTAGGTTGAAATAAGGTACGCAATTTGAACTATGCAAATTGCATATCTTATTTCGATCTAATTTCAAAATAAACCGCTATTCCAAAACGTTCCTTAACCCTCATGGAACGAGGGTTATAGGGATGTCAGAATAGTGAGCCTATTATTTCAAAATCTATTTCGAAATAGTGAGCTGGTTCAAAGGTGCTGAATAGCTATTTTGGGATACATATAGTATCCCAAAATAGCACCACAGTCTAGATGTTCTCCTGGGAGGATATGCTGTGGGCCTAGTAGGTCACCTCCATGTAACATAGGACTGAGTTTTGTGGGGGGTATCTTGCCAGTGGTGGCACATAGCTCAGGCAAGAGAGGCTCAGCCTAGCCAGGAATTCCCAAATGCTACAAAATGTGTTTTCCATATTCTCTTTGGTGTAACTGACACATGCATGCAGACCTCAGGACAAATTGTGATTGGATTTAAATGGCATAATTTACTCACCCCAGTAGTGAAGCATGATGTTAGAAAGTTCAAAGAGTGTAGTGCTGCACGAGGCTGAAATTTTGGTACAGAGACTAGTGCCTCAAGAAGCTGCCTTGATGCCATGGCAATTTACCACACCCAGGAGTCTCTTTATAAGGGTGTTGCTGTGATAACTACCATTTGGTGAGACTATGGCAGGATTGTAGAAGCTAAGCCCAGGCCGTGGGAGGAAGAGGTGTGGGGGATGGGTTTGGGGCATATGCCCTGCAACCTGCATCTCCATGACCCCTCATGAGGTGGGTCCCTTCCTTATGCACAAGGGACTGCCATAGAGCCCTGGAACCACCTCATGCTCCACCTATGCCCAGTATGCCAGCTTCCAGGTCCACCTGCAGCTTCTTTGCTATCAATAAGGTCAGCTTTTCCTAGCTATTGAATGAGACATTGGAGCAGGGGGGCAATGACAATTTTGTGATTTGTGCTTCACCTGTCAAAAGAGAGGTGCCACCACTGCACTTTATGTAACAAGGGGCTGACCAAACGCCACAGGTATCTCATGCTTTCTGCCCCCTGCTCTGGGCTGGGTGAAATGGGCTTGACTAGTCTCCTCTGAGCAACTTTCCAGCTGCCTTGAGGACTGGGAACAAAGATTTTTTTTCTTTGCCCTTCCCGTGTGCAATTGAGATGCCTAGTGGCTTCCTGAATCTAGCCCTTCGTGCACTTTTTTGGCTTAAAAAAAAAGAAGCAGCTCTACATAGTTACCCAAATCACATAGCTATGTTGTGAGAACCAATAAAACTATTAGCTGCTGGCACTGAGCCAGGAATCCATTAATGGCAGACTGGTATCTCTCCAGGAATGTAAAATGTTTTACTAAATAAACATTAAAGCAGGAAGCATTCAACTTCTGTCATGAGGTAAAACTCCAGTGTGGTTCTATCCCAAAGAGGAATAGCTTGGAGGTGGGTAAGGAAACTTGTGTTTCACTGATAAAAAAGCTCTTTAGTACCAGGAGGAACCAGTGAGTTGTATTTTACTAAGTCTTACCAAGCATGATGTATGAGGTTTGATACTTTTATTGGATCAAGTCACTGGTGATAGCTAAAGGAGAGAAGAAATCTGTTCAGAAGGCAGGAGGGTTAGCCACGCTGAATAATAACTTGTAATTATTCTGCTGAATTTGGCACCTTTTCCTGGCTGTCAAAGCAAAAGTGGAAGGTTGATGGAAATAAAAGATTAACCCAAAGATTTGTTCTGTGAGGGTCAGAGCAGTTTGCTTACATTGTTTTGCCTGGGAAATGATCTAGAAAGGCAAATGTAGAATAAATGAACAATCACACCCCTCGAGTGTCAAGCGTTCAGTAATATAAATGCTCCAGAATGAAGTCTCATTAGTGATAATGGGCCAGATAACCTTGTCTATACTCAGAACTTGTAAATTATTCCTCCCTGTGCCAGCCAGTTGCCTAGACCCTAAAGAGGCAATAGATGGCAGAAGCACTGTGGCACCACCAGTGCCCTCCTTTGGGATTTTCTAGGAAAAATACTCCCCTGGTGTTAGTTTATAGTTTAAATTGGTGAAAAAGACCCAAAGGTCAAAAAAGAGGAAATTAAAACCCTTTGAGTCAGCATAGAGGCTACCTAAGCACGCTTAATAGAACTACAGAAAGAATGTGTGCCTCTAAACACAAGAGAAAATAGGAAGGCAAAAAAAATCAGGTAGTTCATGGCAAGGTCCAAGAGTTTGTTCAAATAAAGCAAATATCCTTCAGAAATTAGAAATCCAATCGTAGGGAAGGCAGTCAAAAGGAAGATAAGTTACTGCAAGTAACATGTCTAATGGAAATTAGGAGGGTTAAGGACCATTTTGAAAAGTGACTAGCCAAAGACATAGAAACACGCAATTTGTTAAGTTTATCTGAAGCAGGAAGCCTGCAAACAAGTGGATTCTCTAAACTTCGATGGCATAAGGGGAGCAATTAAGGAGGAGAATGTCATTTAAGAGAAGTTAAACAATTTCTATTTGCCACTCTAAATGCTGAAAAGATACCAACCCAAGATGTATGCTTTTCACATCATAAAACTTTGTCACCATCAGAAACAGAGGTGTCCAAAGAGTCCATGCTGGAACTAAATAACAAAATGAAATGGTGTCGCTGGTAAGAGAAATGTGCAGCGTCTCATTAGAATCAGCTACTATACAATATACAGACACCGGAAGGTAGCAAATGTGGTACCTAACTTGAAAAAGAATAATCCTGGGAATTACAGAGTGGTGAGCCTTACGTCAGCACTAGATATATTGTCTGAAACAATAATTACAGGGAGAATTCTTAGATTCTTAGCTCTGGTCTATATTTAAGAACACTACATACGATCATAAGAACAGCCATACTGGGTCAGACCAAAGGTCCAGCTAGCCCTGTATCCTGTCTTCTGACAGTGGACTCAGGTGCCCCAGAAGGAATGAACAGAACGGGTAATCATCAAGTAATCCATCCCTTGTTGTCCATTCCCAGCTTCTGACAAACAGAGACTAGGGACACCATCCCTGCCTATGCTGGTTAATAGCCATTGATTGATTCATCCTCTATGAATGTATCTAGTTCTTTTTTGAACCGTCCTTATCATCCTTTGACAATGAGTTCCACAGGTTGACTGTGCATTGTGAGAAGAAAAACTTCCTTTTGTTTGTTTTAAACTCTGCAGTTTTGTCGACGGCTGTAAACCTCATTCCATGAGGAAAACGCCTTTTGTCGACAGAGTTCTGTCGACAGAAGGTGTTATTGCATCTACACTGTCCTTTGCGTCTACACTGTCATGTCGACAAAGCAGCTTGCTTTGTTGACAGAACTGGATGTAGTCTAGTCTGTCGACAAAATTTCTGTTGACAAAAGCCTGTCGTCTAGACGTACGCATTAATTTCTCCTCATACAGAAAGTGTTGCATACCTGTAATAACTGTTGTTACTCTTTTTTGAACCTTTTCTAATTCAATATATCTTTTTTTATATGGGGCAGCCACATCTACACATAGCACTCCAGATGTGGACATATCATCTTACTATATATTTTAGAAATGTGTGTCTGTGATTGTGTCTGTCTTTCTGTCTGTCCATCAGTCAGTGAGTCTGTTTGTTTAAGAACTCCTCTCAAACAGCAAGAGCCAACTTTGGTATGCAGCTTCCTCTTATCATAACTTAAAACAAGATCAGGGTGTCGTTATGCTGGATAAGTAGATGTGCATGGAATTCAATTGTTTTGTAGCCAATGGAAAGGGAGAGGTTTGATAGATGGGGCAGTTATACTCACCCATAACCATGAGGCAGCAAGAGCTCCAGTGAGCAGCCATTGGCTGGCAGCATGGATCCCACCACTCTGGCCTGCCCCAGGAAACAGCTGCCAGCCCCCACGCAGCCCCCACAGTCCTGTGCCGTCCCCAGGAAGAAGCTGGTGGGTAGCAGCTCCTCTGACCCTGGCCAGCCCCAGGGAGTGCCAGTAGGGAGCCTGAGTGGTCCCCACCTCTCCTACAGCTAGCCCTGGGAAGTGTCAGTGCATGGCCTGCATAGACCCTCCCCTACATCTGCAGGCCAGCCCCAGAGAGATGACAGTGGAAGGTGTGCATAGCCTTCACTGCCCTGGACTGGCCCTAGGGAGAAGTGAGTGGCTATCCCCTCCTTTAAGTCCCAACCCTCTTGTCCTGACTCCTGCACCCTCCTCCCCTCCCCCGCCCTCAGCCCCTCCTCATCCCCAACCCTGATTTCTGCACTCATCCCCACCCTGAAGGACCTGAGCAACACCAAGTAAGTCTTCTAGTAGATGTATATAAAGGCAATATGATATTTTCTCTCTTATTATCTATCCCTTTCTTGATGATTCCCAACATTCTGTTCACTTTTGGAACTGCTGATGCACATTGAGTGGATGTTTCCAGAGAACCATCCACAATGACTCCAAGATCTTTCTTGAGTGGTAACAGCTAATTTTATAATGTATAGTGTGGATTATGTTTCCTGAGGTGCATGACTTTTTGTTTATCAACACTGAATTTACTCTACCATTTTGTTGCCCAATCACTCAGTTTTGTGAGATCTCTTGATAGCTCTTCACAGTTTATTTTGAACTTAACTATCTTAAGTAATTTCGTTCATCTGCAAATTTTTCTACCTCACTGTTTAACCCTTTTTCCAGATAATTTATTAATACAGCCTCTCCCTGACTTACGAACCGGTTATGGACCAAGCAATTGGTCGTAATTCGGTTTGTTCGTAAGTCGGACCCCGTACAGTTACACGTGACCACGCTGCTCATAAGCGCAGATCACGTTCATAACTCAGGGTCCATTTCGACTTATTTCGACTTTTTGCGCTGTCTGAAAGCACTCTTCCCCCTCTTCTCTTACTTCTCCACAGCTTTGGTCGTAAATGCGAATGGTCATAAGTCGACCGTTCGCAACTCGGGGACCGGCTGTATGTTGAATAGTACTGTTCCTAATATAGACCCTTGGGGAACACCACTATTAACCTCTCTCCATTCTGAAAACTGAACATTTATTCCTACCCTTTATTTTCTGTCTTTAAACAAGTTACCGATCCATGAGAAGATATATCCTCCTATCCCATAACAGCTTACTTTCCTGAAGAGCCTTTGGTGAAGCACCTTGAGAAGGGCTTTCTGAAAATCTGAGTACACTACATTCACTGAAACCCCCTAGTCCACATGCTTATTGACCTCCTCAAAGAATTGTAATAGATTGGTGAGGCATGATTTCCCTTCATAAAAACCATGTTGACACTTCCTGAACAAAGTATATTCTATATGTCTGACATTTTGTTCTTTACAATAGTTTCAACCAATTTCCTAATACTGAAATCAGGTTTACCAGCCTATAACTGCTAGGATCACTTCTGGAGCCCTTTTTAAAAATTGGGGTCACATTATTTATGCTCCAGCCATTTGGCATAGAAGCCGATTTAAATGATAGGTTGCAAAATATAGTTCTTCAGTGTCATATTTTAGTTCCTTCATATCTCTTGAGTGAATACCATCTGGTACTGATAATTTTTTATTTTTTAATTTATCAATTTGTTCCAAAACCTCCTGCACTGACATCTCCATCTGAGACAGTTACTCAGCTTTGTTACCTAAAAAGAATAGCTTGCATGTGGTGATCTCCCCCATATCCTCTGCACAGTGACAATCAATAAAAATAATTCATTTAGCTTCTCCACAATGGCCTTATTGTCCTTGAAGCTTATACTGCCATAGCTGTGTCAAGTGTGATTTTGTTACGAACATCGTTGTGCTACTATAAATCATAGTGAAGATGACTTATACCAGTATAAAAGTGGTTTTGCCAATATAGTTCATGTCTCCCAGGGAGCTGGTGTAATCTGTTCTGGTACAAGTTGTGTTCATAGTGGGATAGTTTTCTAGTCTAGTTTTACCAGGATATCTATGCCAGTAAAACTTTTCTAGGGCATGTCTACATAGCAGGACTAAATTCAAAATAAGTTATACAACTTGAGCTACTCTAATTATGTAGCTCAAGTTGAACTAGCTTATTTTGACTTTTCGCGCTGTCTGAGAGCACTCTTCCCCCTCTTCTCTTACTCCTCATACAATGAGATTACAAGAGCTGGAGTAAGAAACATGTTATTTTGAATTTATTTTGAAATAATGGGCTTGCTATGTAGATGCCCACTGCGTTATTTTGGAATACCAACAACACTACTGTGTAGACATAGCCTTACAATGCTGCATTGGTGCAGCTGCACTGCTGTAGCTCTTAAGTGAAGACAATCATACATGAATGGGAGTGCTTCTCCAGTCAGCACAGATAATCTACCTCTGAGGGTATGGCTAGACTACAAGTTTTTGTTGGAAAAAAGTCAATACACACAAGTAAGTCAATATAACTGTGTTGTGTAGGTGTGGATTTTTCACACCCCTGAGAGATGTAGTTATACCAATATAGGTCTGTAGTGTAGACTTGGTCAAAGTGTATATGAGGCCTTAGGACATGTCTACATGGAGACACTCAGGAAAGTTAATCCCAATTAACTTTTAAAGTGGATTAGTTAAAGTGCATTAAATCACTGTCTGACATGCTTATTCAGAATTAAAGTGGCCTTAATTCAAAGTGAATTAAGTTAATTCTAACCAAAGTAACTTTAATCCTGAATAAGAACATCCCAGACATGGGTTTAATGCAGTTTAACAAATCCATTTTAAATTAACACCTTTAGTTAATTTGGCTTAATTTTCCTGAGTGTCCCTGTGTACAAAATTAAGTTGACCTAACTTATGTTGTCATACAGCTGTCAGAGTAATTAGATTGCTTGTGCCTGTCTATGCTTTGCTCCTTGTGTTGACGGTGTGTGTCCTCACCAGGAACGCTTGTATCAATTGTACAATCAGTGTGGAGCATTCTGGGACAGTTCCTGAAAGCCAGAAACAGTTGACATAATCAGTGTAGTGTCTACATTGACATTGCATCAACCTAACTACACAGAGCATGACTCAACACCATTCGTTGATTTAGCATTATTATGTTGGCTTAGTAGGTCAGTTATGTCAGCGGCAGTGAATATTAAATCTAGACATTTCCATAGTTAGAGCTACATAGGCTTCCTGACTTTGACTTAACTCAGTGTAGACCAGGCCCTAAGTTCTGGCCCTCTGCCTGTTTCCCCATCTGTAAAAACCGAAATTCAAGTTTTTCACTACCTCACAGAGGTGTTGTGAGAATTAGTTAAAGGTCCAGAGCACTATGACGAGGACATGCGCTATGTGAAAGCCAAGTCTAATTAGAAAGTTTGCATTCATTAATTTCATACTAAATTCCTCATTTTCTATTTGTTACTTTTATGTAGGATCCATATCGATGAAAGCTTTACAGAGATGTGCTGATGGCTTTGATTATAGCTACATCAAAAAACAGACAGTCTGAGCCAGATCCTCAGCTGCTGTAAATCAGAAAGCAATGAAATGATGCCAATTTATAACATCTGAGGAGCTGGTGCAATTTTTCATCTAAAGCAGTTATACTAAACTAAATAAACATAAGATTCAGTAGCACCTTGATTTTGCCTCATTTTTGAGCCCTGACAGTTGCCTATCTAACATAGTTTTTGGAGCCCCATGTCCAGTCCCAGCAACAGGAGGGCCGGGCCTGGGACTCCTGGTCGCTGCTACTGCAGCAGCAGCAGCAACTGGAGGCTGGGGCCCTTTAAATCACCAGCGGCGTGCCTTGCTGGGTGCTCTGGGACAGCTCTGAGGGCTGCGGGGGGATGAGCCATGCTCCGGGTGGTGCTGAGGGCTGATGGCTCCAGCCCCGCTCCTTTTGCCCGAGGCCCTGCCCCTTCCAGGGGCATAAAGCTGGGCCCTCCCACCTTGCCCTGGGCTCTCTACACAGAAGCTCTTAGCCCCCCTGCCCGTGTCCTTCCACCTTGGGAGGCCAAAGTGAATATTGGAATGATGACAACATAGGTGAGGTAATAGCTTCGATTGGGCCAACTTCTGTCAGCTTTCACGCTACACAGAGCATTTCCTTAGGTCTTGGAAAGATACCCAAAGAGTACGTCTGGGGGGGATAAAATACCTGCAGCTGGCTTTGATCAGCTGACTGGGACTTGGGGGGGCTTAGGCTCCAGGGGTGAAAAACTGCTGGGTAGATAGTTGGCCTTGAGCTGGAGCGTGGAGATCCTCAGAGTTTGGGCTCCAGCCCAAGTCCAAATATCTACAGTGCAGTTTTTAGCCCCACAGCCCAAGCCTCTGGCAGCTGACCCAGGCCAGCTGAAGCCCTGCCATGGGGCTCTTATCCCTGTGTAGAGCTCTGTCTCCTCTATGGACCATACAGCTGCACAGTTGTACCACTGCCGTTACACCGCTCTACACTCTCCTTTGTAGCCACTCCATGTTGGCCAAAGAACGTTCTTCTGCTGACATAATTAAATCATCCCCAAGAAGCAGCAGTAGCTATCTCGGTGAGAGTGCTCCCATTGACCTAGTGCTGTCCACCCCGGCGCTTTTGTGGGTGAAACTTACTTCAGTCAGGGGTTTGTTTTTCCCACACCCCGAATGACAAAAGTTTTGCCAACAACAGTGTTGGTGTAGCCAAAGCCTAATGTACCCAGAGTGTCCCAGATAAATACAAGGTGGAACAGATTGCTTAGTGTAAGTACTTGTAAGAGACCATTCAAAGTGAAGTGGCCCATTAACACCTTTGCAGCCATAGGACAGTGGGTTTCAGATTATTGTAATATAAGGGAAGTGCCTTTATTAGCACCAAGTATCTAGAAGAGTTATGAATTTAAGTTCCCAGACTCATCTTTTGAAGGTGATGTGCAGATTTCCTCTGAGGATGAGGACTGAGAGGTCAGCTATGGCATGATTGTTCTGTGAAAAGTGTTCACCATGGGTGATGGGGTGTCTTTTGTCACTCAAAAGCTTGTCTCTTTCACCAACAGAAGTCACTTCAATAAGATATTACCTCACCCGTCTTGTCTCTCTAATCTCCTAGAACCAACACAGCTACAACAGTGCTGCAAATGCTGCTTTGCATCATTAGAATGGCACAATGTAGCCTTAAGGAAGCTGAGAATTGAACCCTAGAGATTCAATTCAGGCTATATTAAGTTTAAAGTGATGGCAAGCCATCCCGGAGGAGATATCAGAAAGACAGGCTAGTGTGTGTGGTTGGATGGAGGAAGAGAGAGGAAGAGTGGAAAGGTAGAGGAGTGGGTCATTATGGTTTTTTGTTTAATTTCTTATCTCTTTCATTCAAACATTTCTGTTCTTTTCTGCCAGATCTCCATGTTTTGTTTTTAAATGTATCTGAATGTTGCTGGCTTCAGGCTATTGTTTGCCAATTGTACTGCACACACTACACACTGAGGCCTAATTCCTCCGTTAACTGCAATGGAAGTGAAACCAAAATCCAATTATGTTTCCTCAGATTTTCTTGTTTTCACAGATTTCTTCTCTGTATTTACTTAAGCCATTTCAGCCCATGCCTTTCATCTCAGACCACTGCCATCTTTTGGCAGTAAGTATCCCCCATCCATTTTTCACCGCATTATGATATGAAAAAATACCAAACTCACCAGTGAAATAAGCTCTGCACAACAGCCTGTTGAGAGGACAGGGTGCCATACACTACACCTGAAAGCAGGAAAGGTACTTCTTGCTATGGAAATGATTGGGGTTTCCACTACAATTTGGTCAGCCAGAAGGGTGCCAGCAAGAGGCTGCCAATGGGAGCTCCAATGGACAGCCACCCAGGTCTGATAGTGAGAGTCCCAACTATCAGCTGCTGACATCCAGGGCTCCTGCTGTCAGCTCTGAGAGTAACCCTGCAAATGTTCCTCCATGCTCCGCCACAGCATGGCACATCCCAGAAAGCTTCTGATTGAATGGTCCATCTACTCCAGTTGCTTGTCTGCTGACAGCAGCCAGTGCCAGATGCTTCAGGCTATGTCAAGACTGCAGGCTTCTTTCGGAAGAAGCTTTTCTGGAAGAGATCTTCTGAAAAAACTTCTTCCGAAAGAGAGTGTCTACACAGCAAAAGTGCATGGAAAAAAGTGAACTGAATGGATGCTAGCTCGCATGTAAGCTGTGATTACTATGGATGGACTGGCCACCAGGGCATCTGTGCTTTTTCCTCTTTCCTCTTCTTCCGAAAGAACTCCCTCTTCCCCACTCACACACACCTTTTTCCAAAAGAGCTCTTTCAGAAAAAAGGCTTCTTCCTCACAGAAAGAGGTTTACCAGTGTCGGAAAAACCTCTCTGTTCTTTCGATTTTCTTTAGAAAAAAATGTGATTGCAGTGTTAACGTAAGTGACGTTTTTTGGAAAAATGAATGTTTTTCCAAAAAAAAATCTGCAGTGTAGACATACCCTTACAGGGAATGTACAGAACAGGGCAATTATCAAGTGATCCATCTCTTGTCATCGAATCTCACTTTCTGCCAGTATGAAGTTTAGGGACACCCAGAGCATGGGCTAGTTTCCTTGGCCATCTTGGCTAATAGAGCTCTATCCTCCATGAATTCATCTGGTTCATTTGTGAGCCCACTTATACTTTTGATCTTCACATTATCCCCAGCAATAGTTCCACAGATTGATTGTGCATTGTGTGAAGAAGACTTCCTTTTTATGTTTTAAACCTGCTGCCTATTCATTTCCTCCAGTGATTCCTAAGTTCCTGTGCTTTGTGGAGTACATAGCATTGATCTATTCACTTTCTCCAAATCATTAATATTTTAAAGAATTCTGTCATATTCCCCCTTAATCATCTCTTTTCTACATGAACATTCACAGTCTTTTTAAATCTCTCCTACTGCAGAAGCTGTTTCATTTTCTCCGTCTCTCCCTCCCCCCATTTTCTGTACCTTTTCTAATTCTAATGTGTCTTTTCTGTGAAATAGTAAACAGAAATTCCTGCAGTATTCAAGATGGGTGCATAACATGGTTTTATATAATGGATTTTTTTGGTTTTATTATCTATCCCTATTTAACAGATCTGTTTGCTTTTTTGATTGCCACTATACATTGAGCAGATATTTTCAGAGATCTATCCACAATGACTGCAAGGTCTCTTTCTTGAGTGGTAATCATCCATTTGTATGCATAGTTGGGATTTGTTTTTTTCAATGTGCATTACATTGTACTTATTAGCCCTGAATTTCATCTGCCATTTTGTCTCCCAGTTCCCAAGTTTAGCAAGATCCACTGTAATTCTTATAGTCAGCTTGGGATGTGACTATCTTTAGTAACTTTACATAATCTGCAAATTTTGAGAACCTCATTGTTTACCTTCTTTCCCACATCATTTATGAATATGTTGAATAGCACTGGTCCCAGCATAGATCCTTGGGGGACCCTGCTATTTACTTCTCTCTATTCTGAAAACGGACCATTTATTCCTGTCCATTGTTTCCTGTCTTTTAACTAGGTACTTAGTTATGCATATGCCTAGTGTGCAGGCTCTCCGCCCAAGACTGAATTTCACCTTTATGAATACTATGCGCTGCCTCCTGTTTATCCCAAAAAGGTGCCATTTTGAAACATCCTACTCAAAACACAAATCCTATGATGGCTAAAGATTTCAAAGGGGATTTTGAGAACCCACCTGAGGACCCCTTTATGTACCCTGATTTTCAGCAAGTTCTGAGCTGTCGCCTTTTAAAAATCAGGTCTCTTTATTGTGTCTGAAGTTAAGCACCCAAAAACTGAGGCATCCAAAATCACTAGTCACTTTTAAAAGTCTTGGTTGGGCTTGGGTGTAGTTTGCTATGAGACTGCTGGTTTTGGTATCCTGTGTACTGCATGTAAGAACAGCTCCCCTCTTTTGTGCAGCATTCAATAG
The DNA here is from genome assembly GCF_052426305.1 of Pelodiscus sinensis. Lineage (NCBI taxonomy): Eukaryota > Metazoa > Chordata > Testudines > Trionychidae > Pelodiscus > Pelodiscus sinensis. Next base: position 40,998,597 of record NC_143053.1, on the reverse strand, counting down.
CTATTTTGTTCATTATTGCTTTGTATTGCATTAGAGTGGATATGCACACTATGCTCTCTACTGAGGCCTTACTTTTGTTCTGTCTTGTGGCTGTTTCCTTTACTCTGAAATAGAAGTCATTTAGTCATTAAACTGATAGGCCTGATTCCCTTTTTGCATACGGAAGGAACAGCAGCATGGTACTTAGTATTTTTCATCTTCAGAGGATATTACATGGTCATCAATAGCTCTTTCAGGAAAGTCAGCTGCTTTACAGAGGGTGAAACCAAGGCAGAGGTGATGGCTGACTTGTCCTAAACCAGAGAGCGAGTCACTGTCACAGTAAAGATTAAAACCCAGGAATTCTTGCTCCTGGCCCTGGACTCACACTTGTAGGGTAAGGTAAAGGACAGATTAGCAGAGGAAGCACAGCTCTTTATGCCACAGAGGCAATATGAAGGAATGAGATTGTGGCTTCAAAAGCAAATGGTCAGCAGGGAATACTACTGGTGGCATCTACTCAGTGGAGGGGCATGTCAGAAAAGAGCAGGGGCCTGTGGAGAGGGATAGGGAAAGAGGCATGGCCCAAGCTCTGCCATGCTAAGCCTGCACTCCACCGACTTATCAGGGCCAGAACCAGAGCAGATTCAAGGAGCTGTAACCAGCACCCTAATGATCCCACTCTCAACCCCTTCTCCTGTGCTAAATGGAGCTGAGGCGCAGAAGTGAACCTGGCCCTAAAGCTGAACAGATAATGCACAACAAATGTAACAGATAAATTTCACCTCTTTTTCTGATTACTGAACATCTTTAAGCAATCACAGTCCCCTCAGATTTACTTAGCTTTATTTCACCAATGTCTTTTTTATAAACGTTTGGCTTGATGACAAATATTTGCAGTTGAATCTCTGTTGCTGAGCTGCGATTGATCAGATACGTCATTCGCTATTGTTTCTTTTCCTTGATTAGTTGGAAGCGAAATCACTTTTAGCACAGACACCTGCATGTAGTAAATTTAAAATGTGGCTCCCGTTAATATTTACACATGCAACTTTGGCATTAGCTTTCTGCACATCCATGTCTGTGCCTGTAGGACTCAAACATCGCAATATTCACAGCTAGCAAACACAAAGGGAGCAGGAACATGGTTACAATGAATTCATTACAAATTTCGAATGACAAGTCAGACAAAATGTGTTGCATTATTCACTCCACTACCCATTAAACAATGTCTCTCTTTGTGTAAATGTTCTAATAGTTTACTACAGTATGAAAGACCCTTTATAAATATTCATGACTGTTATGATAGTGTTTACAGTGAGATACATTGCAGGATATCAGAGAAATACCAACAGTTTCTTCAGAAAGCTCACAGTATAGAGCCATCTGATTCTGCCTCTCCCCCCCTCACACACACAAACAACACAGCACAAACATATTTCTCCAACCTCTGTTTTCTACTGCCTCTTTGAATATGTGGAGTATCCAATGCATTGGTATATTATTTATTAATTGATATGCACAACCCATGCGTGTTTGCCCTGAAGAGTTTATAGGCCCTCAATCCTGCAATTGTTTCCACCTGAGTGGATCCACGCAACTTTGAAATTCGCTTTCTGCAACACTGACCTCAATAGGTCTACCCACTGTGCTGGTAGTGGATCAGACCAAACCATGGAGTTAGTTAAAATAATTTTTAATTAAAAAAAACCCTAACAGTTTCCATTCATTGAAAAAAATACACAATTTTAGTTTTTTTTTAAATTAAATGTTTTTCAAAACAAAATGAAAAAACTCAGTTTGTTTTGAAAAAATCATTTCAGATGTTTCAAACTTTTTTATTTTGTCCACGGTAAGAAACATGGGAAAGGAAGAGTGAAGAAAGGCTACGTCTACACTGCATGATTATTTCAAAATAAGCTATTCCAGAAGAAATACTTCGAAATAGCTTATTTTGAAATAGCATGTCTACACTACAGAAAATTAGTCCAGACAGGCTCCTTTGGTGTGGATGCGCTGCCTTGATTTAGAGCCCCAGGAAGCACTGGGGAGTAATTACTTTGAATGGCTTGGGGGAAGAGCTATTTTGAAATAGCAGCAGTGGAGCGTTCACATTACTCCTATTCCAAAATAGCTATTTCAGAAGAGGTCTTATTCCTCGTGGAATGAGGTTTACAAACACTGAAATAAGCCACCCATTATTTTGAAATTATTTCGAAATAACAGGCTAGCTGTGTGGACGCTCACATTGTTATTTTGGAATAACGGACGCTTCTGTGTAGACGTACCCAACATGACAGACAGTGGGATTTTTGTCTCGTCATGTTGCATAAAAATGTCCCCAATAAACTCTGGCCTTTTTCATTCAAGTTTTGTCAAAAGAGAACAATTTCAACAATGTCACTTTTTCCACAAAACTTTGCTCTCATCAAAACCACATTTTTTCAATGAAAGAAAAATGCATCGTAAGAAATTTTCACCAGTTCTACCTAAACACACAGACACTGAATGGACAAAATGCGTTGGGAAAACAAATCTGTTTAACATGTCATGTTACAATTTTTTTTATCATCCCCATCATTTTCCCAGTGTGATGCAGTGGGGGAGGAATCTGACTGGTCTGAGCTAATGTCGGCCAGCCTCTTGAACAAAATGAATTTTTGGTAGGGATTTGAATGAGGAGAGATTTGAGGGCTGACACTTGGGGAATGAAAGGTCAATCTATGCATGAGGCAAGTATGGAGAAAAGCACAAAGGAGGTGTGAGGGGGAGAGGAAATAAAAAGGTTGAGATGGCTGATGTCATTGTCAGAGCAAAGAAGAACGCAGTAAGAAACAATACACAAGATGTAGGCAGGACAGGAACTGTCTGGAACTTTGATGGCCAGTAAGAGAAGTTTAGTATTAATATGTAAGCAACAGCAAGGGGAGCAAATAAAAAGTGAAACTGATGTGGTCTGAGCAATGGGTGAGGAAGATAATTTTAGCAGATGCCTTTTGGCTATAGTGATGCAACCTGGAATTCAGGAGCACAAATAGCAAGCCATGAAGCAAGTGAAGGTATGACCATGGAAAGACATGGATCCCATTACATTAGCACCTTTCCAGTGTTTCATTATTTCAAAAATAATGAGGAGCCCTGTAGAATCTGAGGGTGTGTCTAGACTACATGCCTCCTTCGACGGAGGCATGTAGATTAGCCAGATCGGAAGAGGGAAATGAAGCCGCGATTAAAATAATCGCGGCTTCATTTAAATTTAAATGGCTGCCCCGATCTGCCGATCAGCTGTTTGTCGGCAGATCGGGGGAGTCTGGACGCGATGCCCCGACAAAGAAGCCTTTCTTCATCGACACAGGTAAACCTGGTTTCACGAGGCTTACCTGTGTCGATGAAGAAAGGCTTCTTTGTCGGGGCATCGCGTCCAGACTCCCCCGATCTGCCGACAAACAGCTGATCGGCAGATCGGGGCAGCCATTTAAATTTAAATGAAGCCGCGATTATTTTAATCGCGGCTTCATTTCCCTCTTCCGATCTGGCTAATCTACATGCCTCCGTCGAAGGAGGCATGTAGTCTAGACACACCCTTAGAGACTACCAGATTTATTAGGGCATAAGCTTTCCTGGGAAAAATACACTTTATCAGATGAATTTGAGTGGAAGTTAGCATTTCTTGTATTGCTACGTGACAAAGTTGGCAATGGGATTTGTTGCAGGGATGGGTTTTGGGTAACTCCATCACAGGACCTAACTGCATAAGCCACACCGTCAGAAGCTCATCCACTTGCACATCCACTAATGTGATATATGCCATCGTGTGCCAGCAATGCCCCTCTGCCATGTATATTGGCCGAACCGGACAGTCTCTACATCAAAGGATAAATGGACCCAACTTCTTCCTTATATATACACTCTTGTTTCTGTAACTTCCACTCCAATTCATCTGATGAAGTAGGTTTTACCCAGTAAAGCTTATGCCCTAATAAATCTGTTAGTCTCCAAAGCTATATCTACACTACCAGGTTATTAATTTCAAAATAATAACTCCCCAAATAACTATTTTGAAATAAGGTTATTCCTCTTCACAAGCAGGAGTTATGATTTTGAAATAACAAGCCCCTTATTTTGAAATAACAGGCTTGGTAGTGTGGAAGCTCGCCTTGTTATTTTGAAATAAGAGGAGTTATTTCAAAATAACTCCCTAGTCTAGACATGCCTGAAGGTGCCACAGGGCTCCTTGTTGTTTTTGCAGATACAGACTAACATGGCTACTCCTCTGAGACTTTTCATTATCTCAAAACAGTCAGAAGAAGGTAGTTACTCATGTGGGGATTACTAGGTATTTGGAAATTTAATCCATAGAAGAAATCTCATGCATAGCCCACCTGAGTGGCATAAAACTCAGTATGATCATTAATACAGCCTAAGACACATAACAGCATGTATCTAAAGGAAGCTACTTTCTTTTTGAGATATCCCTTTTGTTTATATGGGGCTCTTACAGGTATTTAGTGCAGGGAAGGCAGTAAGCACCCTCCCACATCTGACAGCCTGCCTAAGAGTCAGCCAAGCTTGCAGCTCCTGCACTCAGAACAGCACAGGGCAGCTACCCAAGTGCTCACCACAGATAGCACAGCATCCCACAAAGGCTGGGGAGCAGGTGGAGCATGCATCTGTGCTCTTCCCCTAGGCAGGCCAGCCAGCAGAGCCACAGAGCGGGGGAAGTATATGCTGACCAGGTCAAATGGGTGCAGCAGTTTATGTCCTCCCGCACGTCTTCAGGAGTTTTGGGAGACATCATGCTTCACTGGGGGCGTCCATGCTGCCCACAATAGAGGACTATGCCTACAGGCAGAATCTAGCCCTTCAGCAATAAGCTCTTCTTTTCTGTTTCAGTAGCAGATACAAGAGCTGTGAATACCAGCCCTAAGCCTGTGCGTTAGCTTAGTGCACATGGTATAGCTCAGCACACTTGTATTTGCACCATCTGATCTGTGAAGACGTGTTTTAGGGTACAGTGTTAACAGTGAAGGCTTGTCGTGTCCTACAGTTGATGCCGAAGGGGTGCTTAATTCTTAACAGTCCTGTGAAAACAGTGAGCTATGTATAATTATTAACTAATTCTAAACACCAGAAATTACCTGCCTCTAATATCTTCTCCCTAGACTAGAAATCTACCAGAATTCAGACCAGACACTTGACTTTCCAAATTGATGGCAGGTATCCAGATGGAGAAATGTGGTTCCCTTTGAATTTTGGTCTTTTCGTCATACTATATCCTGATTCATTACCTCACATCATCTAGTCAGAACTTGACACTGCACCAAACAATGAACTTTGAAAGTGAATTTTTGTACAGCTGCACACAAAACAAGAGATTTCTATGTAAAATGGGTAGGAATTGATGTGCTTACAGTACCATGGGAAGACTTGATGTGATACAGTCCAAGAGGTTTGTAATTAATGACAAATAAAAGCTCAAGTTGACATCAGGATACATAAACAAAGCAGATTTCCATGCTCAAATTCAGATTAATATCCTGACAGTGATGAGATGTGGACAAAGAGAAGGATGTATGAACAGATACAAACTGTAAAAAATCACATTGTGCAGGTTTGTTTCTGGTATTGTATCTCTTCTAAGTATGGAAGAAGCCTGTTAATGAGAAGACACTGAAACACTTGATCAATACTAGAAGGACAAATGCTTCAGCAATTATTAAACTTAATGGAAAAGAAGACAGACCTCTGCAACCAGTGACTAACCAATAGGCCTAACAATTAGGACAGGCTAATGAGGAGTGGAAGGGAAGGGATTCCATTAAAAAAACCTGCAGACTTTTTTGTTATTTTTCATTAAAATGTCCACTTTTTCAAAATGTTCAGAGCAACTCTACATAGTGACCACACCTGCTTTATCTCCTAGTGGCATTAACCTTTTCCAAGGAAACTCAGTTCTCATTAGCAAGCATTGGAAGTCAAATCAAAAGTCAGATATACTTCCCAAGGCCCTGAATGCTAAATACCTCCTCTGTCTTTTCTCCCTCCCTTTCAAAATGCTGCAGCCAGATTTGCCTATCTGCTTTATGTTACACAGCTCTACAGCCTGTTATGTCAATGATAACTTTGCTTTCATTGTTTTGCAACAGACCACACACTTTGGCAGAGTTCAGGTACATCTCAGTTAAGAAGGGTGGGAGACCCTGATCAAAAAGAATGAAAATAAACAATGACTGAATAGTACTTAGCAGGTTTAATAAAATGTTTGCCCTTATTAATGAAAATAATTTTGAATCTTCTTTGTGCTAGATATTGCCAAGATGTTATAGGAAGACATGTTAAAGAATTCCAATTGCAGTTCTTGCTGACAATGTTAACTTGCTTTACATGAAAGCTACGGCTACACTGCCATTTTTTTGTGGAAGAGGATAAGCAAATTGTGCTTGCATTTGCATATCTTCTTCTGATTCTTTTTGCAGAAGAGGTTTTCCCAATAAAAATCCCCATGTAGACAGGGCCGTTTGTCGGAAAACACCCTTTTTCGCAAGATCCTGTAAACCTCGATTTTTGAGAAATAAGGGATCTTGTGAAAAAGGGGTTTTTTTCCCCCAACAAATGGCCCCATCTACATGGGACTTGTTATTGGCAAAACCTCTTCCACAAAAAGAATCAGAAGAAGATATGCAAATGAGAGCATGATTTGCATATTCTCTTCCACAAAAAATTGCAGTGTAGCCATAGCCTAAAATAAAATAGAGGCTGTTACATTTGAGTGACCATGGCATACTGATACTGGAGCTGATCTGGTAATAAAACAAATGGATATGTGGATGAGTTCATTAATAAACAACACAAATTCAATTCAGTTGTTCCAAGGGAGACAACCCTGTGAAATGATTCACTTTGGCTACATCTACACTGCAGGCTTCTTGCTCAAGAACTGTTTTGTTCAAGAGTTCTTGTGCAAAAGGTCTTCCACAAGAGTGCATCCACACTGCCATGTGCTTTTGCGCAAAAGCGTCCATGGCAGTGTGGATGTTCTCTTGCGCAAGAAAGCGCTGATGGCCATTTTAGCCATAGGGGTTTCTTGCGCGAGAAATTCATATTGCCTGTCTACACTGCCTTCTTGTGGAAGAGCTCTTGTGCAAGAGGGCTTATTCCTCATGGGGAGAGGAATAACTCTTCCAGAAGAAGCCCGGTTTTCCGATGCTTTGCTGTAAATTTACTTGCGCAGGAACGCGTGTGCAGTGTAGATGCTCTGCAAGTTTTTGTGCAAGAACAGCTGTTCTTGTGCAAAAAGCCTGCAGTGTAGATTTAGCCATAGAGTTTGCAGGATCTAGGCTACAATTTATAAGCAGAGATGATGTTTTCCTATGTGTTTATACATTGACTCTCATAATAGGGCCCCAATTTCACCAGAAGAATATGAGCACTTCCACAATACAATAAATGAAACAACTAAAACAATTAATTTATAATAATTCATACCAAAAAATATGCACACAGAAAAATATGAATTATGTAACATACTTGTAGAATCAACTGCTTTAAACAAACAGTAACCTACATAGCATATTCACAGTCTGGCTTGAATTCCTAGTTTCGTAACTCCTTAGACACTTGATATTAATGTCAGCAAGGATCAAAGTCTGGAGCCTTCATTAAAAGTCATCGGACTAGCATACTATTGTCTGGGACTGAGAAACCCCATCAAAAATCAAGGCTCTATTGTCTGTACAAAGAGTCCGTGCCCTGAAAAGCTTAATAGATGAAAAGAAGCACTCTTGCCCCCATTTTATAGATGGGGATCTGACACACAGGCTGTATCTACACTGGGCCACTTATTCCGGAAAAGCAGCCGCTTTTCCAGAATAACTTGCCAGCTGTCTACACTGGCTGCTTGCTTTTCCGGAAAAGCAATGACGATTTACTGTAAAATTGTCAGTGTTTTTCCGGAAAAAACTATGCTGCTCCCGTTCGGGCAAAAGTCCTTTTCCGGAAAAACTGTTCTGGAAAAGGGCCAGTGTAGACAGCACAGTAGTCTTTTCCGCAAAAAAGCCCCGATTGAGAAAATGACGATCGAGGCTTTTTTCCGGAAAAGCGCGTCTACATTGGCCACGGACGCTTTTCCGGAAAAAATGCTTTTCCAGAAAAGCATCCTGCCAATGTAGACACGCTTTTTCCGGAAATACTTATAACGGAAAACTGTTCCGTTTTAAGCATTTCCAGAAAAGGGTGCCAGTGTAGACGTAGCCACAGAGTTTAAGGTCTTTGGGACCTAATGATGCAATGAGGCACCTATGAGATTGTCAAAGACCTTGGCACTAAGCTACCATTGAAATCAGTCTCACTGAGTGTCTATCTGTACCTTTAGGTGCCTTAAGAACTTTAAATGTGATCCTGTGTGATTTGGCCAAGGTTACAGAAAGCTGGAAAGTTAAACCAGAGCTGAGTACAGAAACCAAATCTCCTGTGTTCCCAGCCAGGACCTAAACCACAATCATTCCTATCCCATCTTTCGTTTTAGTACTTTCTCTATAAGACCAAACATACTGAAATTCCTCATGACTAAAAATGGTGGATTCTAAATTAAATGCTTAGAGACTAGCTTTGCAGAGTGAAAATACTCCTCATGATCTTCTCAGAGGCCGAGGTCATGGAGTCTGTAGCTAGCCTAGTAAATGTGTGGAAACAACTTTTAGAAGATCTGACTAAGAAACTGAGCTGGATAAAAGCTCCTAAACTGTTCAGGTTCCAGGGGATGTGTTTTCCTTGTGCGAGTTAAAATACTTGTGAGAACTATTTCCAACACTCACGCAAAATGTAGGGTGACCAGATGTCCCCTATCACAACCATCCTGATTTTAGAGACTTTGTCTTATGCAGGACACTATACTCCCACCCCTGAAAAAACAGCGTCCACATTTTTCACTCTTATTGTCTGGTCACCTAACAATTTTGTATGCCAAAAGAATGACATGTTTTACATGAATCTATCACATGGATCAGGGAAAAGTGCAGACCAGCCTTTCCCTCTCTCATCCCACAGAAAGACCAAGGACAGAAGCAGGTGGTGGGAGGTGTGGTGCCAAATCTCCTCCCTTGTAGTAAAAGAATAGTAGGAATGTATTCAGATTTATAATTGCTTTTACATGGTAAAGAAATAGAGACTACAGATATGTAGAAGTACAATATTAATGAAAGACTCCTACAATAAATGAGTATATTTCAGCCAACATGCTTATCTTTTTATTCATATACTACACTACCAAGGCTGAGGTGCAGTAACATAAATTAGACTTTATTGAAATTTGCTTTTTGTTGCCTAAGTTCTGTACCATTAACTCCCAAGTATAAATTCAGGTCAATCAAACTGCTCAAAGTCTTGAGGCCTCAAATAGGGTTTTAAGATACAAAATGAGGGACATAAAATAAAATAAAATAAAATAAAATAAAATAAAATAAAATAAATAACATGGCATTGCACATTACCAGTATTAATTTGATAGTCTAAATAGCTTTTGGCCCACTTCTGATCTCAGTTACAGTAATGTAAAAACCCAGCTATTCCATTACTTTCAATAGGTCCATACCTAATTGCTATAAACATAAGGAAGAGAAAAATTGGGGCTGTTGTCTACAGGCTTGATATTTTGATTCAGCTTTTCTGATGTAAACCGCCTCCAATAATAAAAATGAATACCCAGCAGATCTGTGTGGGAGCGAGATAAAATAGGATCTAAAATGAGAACCATCCCTTGTAAGGCAAAAAAAGTGTTTTGTAAGGTTTAAGAGTGTGACCATCCATGTGTTTAAGTCTTTGTACACTTTTATTATACAAATATTTCATGTTTAAATGCTCTGTTCCATACCTAAGAATGAAAGGGATTTCATTTGTACACTGCTAGTATACAATTAGTGTTTGAAAAGTTGTCTCACATTTGCTGGTATCTGTTTCCACAGCCTAACAGACCCTGCTCCCTCTTCTGGACAGAAATGTAACAAGGAAATTGTTGCCTCCCTCTGACTAGGCTGTTGAACATGGGGAGCTGAATATGGGAAAGAAATGTTACAGTCCTTTGGCAACCTTCAGAGATGTACTTCCATTCAACTATTACATTAGGGTTCATTTGCTCTGTACTAAGAGCTTTCAGGATTTGTATGAAAGAGCCCAGAAAACATCCATCAACAATCTCTGCTCAGCTCACAGGTTAATACATTTTTTTAGAAAGAGGAGAATGGGAAAGAACAAAAATCCACCAATCTCTCAAGTATTTTTGCACCAAAGATAAGGGGCACTGCAGAATTTAAAAGGAAATAAGCAGAAATGCTATGGTTGGCAATAGAGGACTTGCCAAAAAAATGTGCCCAGAACATGTCATACAAACAATGTCAAAACAGATTCATAAAAAGAATTAAAAAGTTGTTTGCTTGGGTGAGAGTGTGGGGAGGGTTGGACAGGGTGATAAGGTCTTAAATAATTTCTCTATTACTTCTAACCAACCTCCACAATGTCACTTCTGAGATTTCAATAAATGTAGCATGACTGTTTACAATACAATTGCACCTAAATATACGAGATAAGGGGTAATACTATAAGCAAAATCCTTTTTATAATAAAGGGATTAAGATGATTAGGATTGAAAAGTACACTGTATATTTTAGTTGGAACAATAACTGTCTGTACATCTGCTATTGTGTTTTCTCATTAGACAATAACAATTGAAAGAGAAATCTCATAATTTAAAAACGTCTGGAATGTGCTCTTTTTGTTGAATTTCAGGTTTGCATACAATGATTTCCAGTTCATAGTATCTTATTCCTTGCTCGTGTTTGGGTACAGACACTGTTGCACACATTTAAGATACATGTTTTGCCTTCCCTCAAGCTTACAGTGGAAGCCTGATACATAGTAAAACACTCTAAAAAAAAACCTCTCAATTTAGCTCAGAGCAGCGATCAACATTCACAAGGGAAGGAACACTTCGTGCCCTATTCACAGAGTGAACTGTATTTTGAAAATAAAGTTTCAAATTAAAAATTGTATTTCTTAATCTAATATTAGCAGTAAGCATGAATCATGTTTAAATATTAAAAATTATTGTTATCTTGAGATTCAAGCATATTACAGCAGGACTCTTCTATTGAACTCCTATCCTACTGGTGTCAAAAACTATGGGCCCAATCCTGCAATCTTTTATTCAAGAAAGTTTCCTAATGAATGAAAGTTTGCCTGAGTAAAATCTGTTGAGTAGATCCTGGGAACAGGTAGAAATGCCTCCTTCAGTGAAAAGAACCTTGTCTGTAAACATATTTCAAAGTTTCTACACGGGGAGAAGTTCTTTAACTCTTGTGCACAATAGATTTAAGTTTCCTATTAAAGGAATCAGAGTAAATACACAGTGTGATACTGCTGTTTTCTGAACACCATGTGATAAGAGATCAGGATTCTTCTCTTATCAAAACAGTTACTCAGTGAATCTTCATTATCTAAGAGATAACCAGGAAGAAATTTAATAAATATTTTACCCATTGCATCAAAAATAAATATCATTTATAAAACATCCAGTACTTATGCTTCTCATCATAATACAGTGTATAGAAATATGTCCAATACAGATGATATTTACAAATGTTCGTCTGAATCTTTAATGCATTCTTCTTCCAGTTACATTAAAATTATATAAAATCCACAATGTCATTTCTGTCATACTTATACCATCAATGTATATTAAAGGTAAAACTAATTATCTTTATGAGAATACAGAGGGTTTCAAGTAGGAAGAATGGCTTTGAATATTATATTTGTCATCGTTTTAGAATTGCAGCCAATGTTTAATTGAGAGGAATTTGATATTACTTAACCAAATAATAGAACATATAAAAGCAAGTTGTCTTTTTGAAAAACAAGTTTAATGATACAGTAATAGCTGTAGTATCATCCAGTAAAAGTGTATGGTAAAAATGTTCTGAATATTAATTTACCTCAGATAAATTTAGAGTTGTAAATACTTGCATTATAGTGAGGTAGCCAGTAAAAAAATTCTTCATTATTAACACAGAATTTAAATCTTGTAATAATATTTTAAGGAAATGATATCTTTAAGGAAGAATGAAAAATCTGATTAATGCTTAATTCTGTACAACTCAAATATAAATTTTTAAAAATATTAGAAATAACATTTTGAGTGCATATAATGTTTTGTACATTTAAAAAAGAAATGCATGTTGTTCGCCTCCATTTTGCACTTCTCAGTCTGTTTAAATAAACAAATATTTACAGCTTTAATATGAACAACAGTGCATCCAAAGCAAATGTGCATTTTAAATTATTGCTTCTGGTCGAGTCCTTTTATTAATTATTATTATTAGCATTTTATATTATTAATTATTATTATTATTATTACTCTCATCTTTTTTCACCAGTTTGAAGCTTTGTGAAACCAGATAAGCTAACAGTACTACAATTCCATGAGGGGGAGTCTAAATTTATAAATGTACTAGTTAAAAATAAAATGATTTAGGCATGCTAAGAAGTGCATTTTCCTTAGGTAAAGCCATGTTTCAGACTAAAGGTGGGAAGGAAACAAAAATCTTTACAAATGCTATTTCCAGCACCATATTTCCATATAATACTGTTGTGGGTTGATACAGCTACCTGTGGAATGTGTTAATTGAATAGTTACATGCTTTTTCTTGAAATTAAAAGGCGCTTCCATTCCAAATCACTCCTGTTTGTGTTTTTTCTAACACTTTGCTCTTTTCACAGTTTTTCATTACTAAGTCTTAAAATATAACCCAACTGGTAATTAGAATCTGGATTTTTTTTTGGAGGGGAGGGGGCCCTAGGCTATTGCTGGCTGGTAATTTTGCAGGAATGTGAAAGAGAGAGGGCAGAAACGAAATCACCCTTTTTAGGGAAACTTCAGAAGCAGGAGTCATTCTGCTCTCTGGTTCTGATTGGTTTTGTACTTGGTAAATTTCCTTCGCCCTTAAAGGAGGTATAGAGCATCGGATAATTGTAAGGGAAAAGTCCTTGGAATCAAAACTTTATTGGGGACTGTTTTGTTTTGTTTTTGCCTCTTCTGCTTGCTAGCTCCACGACTCTCCGCATGCCAGCCCAGGAGAAAAATCTTGCCTCTTGCTTTCCCTTAATCTTAAATGAGCTCAGTGTGAACAGGTGCCTATCGCAGCATCTTGTATACATACTGGGGAGAGCAATCGACAGAAAAGACGTGCAGCAAAATGCCCCTGCTCTCTCCAGACTTGAGGCCCACAACGTGAGGCGCAGGTTCCCGTCCAGTTGGAAGGACGCTTTTGCAAAAGAGTGTCCCCTTCTTCCCCTCCCACTCTCGTGCCTCCACTTCCCCCCAGCACTCTGAAGGAAGGGCGGGCTTGAGTCTCCCGGCGCGCAAAGCAGGATCTGGACGGTGGGCTCCCCAGTGGCAGGTTTTTTCCTGCAGACTGAGCAGCCGCCCCCGGCGCTGGCTGGGCGAAGGCAGCTAACACCCTTTCAGCCCTCTCAAGGATGCAGATCAGGTCGGCCAATGCCTCCCCCGGGAGCGGCCCCCCTTTCCCTCCCGTCCCACGGGGGGGGATCTCCGACTCCACCAGCCCCCTCCTGCCCTTTGAGTTCACGGCTCGCTCCCGGCGGGGGAGCGGCGAGGCGCCTGCTACCTGCAGCCGCAGGACTCCACCACCATGTCTTCGTACTGCTTGTACACCACGTTGTTGCCCGCGTCGATGTAGAGGATGCTGATGGGGGTGAGCTTGGTGGGCACGCAGCAGCTGGGCGGGGTGGCGCCGGGGTCCATGGAGTTCATGAGGGTCTGGATGATGGCGTGGTTGGTGGGCTCCAGGTGGGAGCGCAGCGGGAAGTCGCACACCCCCTCGCAGTGGTGGGCCTCGTACTCCAGCGGCGCGATGATCCAGTCGTCCCAGCCCAGCTCCTTGAAGTTCACGTGCAGCGGCTTCTTGCTGCAGCGCAGCCGCGACTTCTTGCCGTGCCGCTTGCCGTGGCGGCTGCTGAAGGCGGTGCGCCTCCGCCGCCGCGCCTGGAGCTGCTGCGGCTGGCGGTGCTGCGCCCAGCCCGGCTCCTGCCGCAGCTCGGCGAACAGGCTCTTCCGCCGGGACCTGGTGAACAGCACCAGCAGCGCCTTCTCCTGCGGCGCGCGGCCCCCGCGCCCGAAGCCCAGGCTGCGCAGGTCCAACAGGCGGCCCGCCGGGGCCCGCAGCTCCAGGCACAGCTGCTCCCCGGGCCACTGCTGCTGCAGCCCAGGCCACACGTCGAACACTTCCCAGCCGGGCCGCGGCGCCCCGCGCAGGTCCAGGCTCCGGGAGGCCAGCAGCCGGGCGGACAGGCAGGGGAAGAGCTGCACGGAGGCCAGGCCCGGCGGGGGCGGGGAGAAGGGCTCGCCCGGGGCTTTGCGGAAGAGCCGCAGCTCCGCTCCCACCAGCTCTTCTTTGTCCGAGAGCGTCGAGACATCAAACAAATACCTCTGCCTGCGCACGGGCGTGGGCGCGCCAGCGTCTGCAAGAGAAAGCGCAGTGACAGTCAGCTCCGCTCCGGACACTTTCCCGCCGCCCCGGCACATGGGGGTGGGGGGGGGGGGCTGGGTTACCCAGGTAGATCTGACCCCTCCGGCGGCCCGGCCCCGAAACCTCCCCCTCCCTCGGCTAACACTTTCCCCTCTTGCAGCGGAGCAGCTAGAAGGGGGAAACTCTCTCTGCCCCTTGCCGCGGGCTTCTCGCACCCAGCTGGGATCCCACTGGCCTAAGAGCTTCTATGGGGGCCTTTTCTAGTGGCAGGGTCAGCTCGCTCCGCTTGCAAGCTGGCTCCCGAGGCAGGCTTCTGACAGGCAGCTCCACTCGGACTGTCCCTCGCCCCTGCGGCTCGGCTGCCCCTTGCGCTGCGGTCCGCGGGCAGGGAGGGGGGTATTTTACTCCGCTCCGAAAGAGAACCCCTGGACTTCTTTTCTGACACATGTGTACGAAGCACAGCACGACACGCAAACCAGATTCCCCCGAGCTGCTTTCCAATAAAAGGTTTACAGCCCAGCAAATACAAAAATGCCCAAAGCCCCTGGGTCTCCCCAGAAGCTAGTAAAGTTTGTGTAGATTTCAATAGTAAAAGTGTCACTGGAGCCAGCGCTCAGCAGCCCCTCCCTCGCAGCGTTTCCAAGCTCAGCTTGCACCAAAGGTGGAAATGGAGCCTAAAGAAATATACAACCCCGGTCAAATTTGTTGATTGCAGAGATCAGAGCTATTTCCAATCCGTGGCTTTCACAACCTAAGGTCCAGCTGAAAAGTCTGCAGGGGCGGGGGTCCGAGTGGGGGAGGGAGAACAGCCGGATGATTTAGGGAAGCCAAAATCTCCAGACTTGCCAAATCGATATAAAAAGCAATACGAATTAGCATGCAGGTACACCAAAGTCACTCTGCGCTGGCTGCCTTTTCTCCCCAAAACGCAGCCAATCGGTGCTGTGAGACACCGACTGGCATTGCGTAACCGGAAACCATAATCCCGGGCAATATTCCTCGAGAGATCCCGGCTCTTTCGTAACGTCCCCCTCTACCCAACCCTGCGCACCCCCTTTTCCCAACAGAGCCATGGGACGCGCTTAGGGACCCAGGTCGACGCCCACCTGGGTGGCTCCGGTGAATTACACTGTAACCGGGTTTCCAACCCTCTAGGGGAGTTTTCCACCTTTGGCCAGGGCACGGTTATATTTCCAGGGAGGGCAGGCCACAATCTGTTTTCTTTCCTCGGGAATATGTGTGAGTCATTGATGAACACAGTTCGGTCCTGGAAATCAGCCCTACATTTCCGTGGGTGACAAAGAGAAAAGATCACTAAATCATCAGTGAAGGAGTTAATTCGTTGAAAAAAATTACGTGGTATACTTTACCAAAGTACTTGACAAAATGACTGTATAAAGATGGATTAATCCTGAGTAAAGCACTTGGATTCTGTCCTGCTGCCACTGAAAGCGGAGACAAATCCTCCTTTGATTTCAATGGAAATAAACGCGGCGCCTTTTTAAATGGAAATACACTGCTGATAGATCGCAAGCGGGTGGTCCCAGTTCATCAAGAAGAGCACCAGGGAATTTGGAATGAGGCCTGTGATTTCTCCCAAGTACCCACCTTGCACTCCTGTAACATAGTTCAACCGAGGAAAGGATATCTTGTTCCCTAATGACTCATTCACTGGAACTATTGTTGTTCCTTCTGAGGAGCAGCAGCAACTTAGGGTTAACTAGTTTGTATCCCAGCCTGAGATACAAACCTGATTCAGTGGGAATTGCACAGTTATTAACTGTCACAGAGCCTACACCAACAAGGTGACAACAACAGCTGTTAAAACAATCTGTGGAAGATAAAAATGAAATATGGCAAGTGCTGCCTAGATTCCTTGTGGCAGCTTTAAAGCGCTGTTGGCATCCCTCCACTGAGGGAAGTGAGCCGGGTTTGGCCTATCGCAGCACTGTGTACACGTGTTTTATCAGCCTTACAGCTGGAGCAAGGTAAAATACGTTCTTTGTGCCCAGCTTTTGCAAGACCCTTCTTCAGAAACAAGTTGGGACCGGAGCCGTAGTTCTTTATGTTTTCCTTTGTCTCTCTATTGTTTTCCAAACTGGGCCTGAACCATCCCCCCGTTTCCCATACACCCAAATCTCTGTCGACTTCAGTAGGAAAGAGGGGTGCCTGGGTGCACAAAGACAACAGGATGGGGTGAATAATTCAACAAAGTGAAGCGCTGAGGCAAGACTCACCTAGCCAGGACAGTGTGTCAGTTTCACAACTGTAGCCTCCCCTGTGTGTGCCGGGCACGGGTGTGAGTGCGGTGTGAGTTTCAGGAGAAGACGCACATTCCAGCAGCAAGAATGTGGATGTTTCAGACAAGGTCCTGCCTGCTTCCTCGCATTTCACTTTCACTGTCCCGAGCACTACAGTCGCGCTGTAGCCAGAGCCAGTGCTACAACCAGTGCAGTTTGAACACACAGCTGAGCCTTCGATCTGCTTAGTAAGGGGCTGTCTAGAACTTAAGGCGAGAAGAGCTAGCTCAGGACAGGCGGCCGCGTTATTCCGTCCTGTTTCTGCTAGGCAATGGTTTTGTAAACCTGCATTCAGACGGGGGTGGGATGGGGTGTCTTGAACTTTTGAATAGCTCTCTCCTCCCAGAGGGATAGGTTGGCCGCTGGCCCTGCGCTCTGTAAGCTAAGCAGCATCCCAGGCAGGGCTAGGAAAGAAGGCGCTCCCTGTATTATCCTGTGATCGCAGTGCTACCCAGGTCTGCTGCTGGATTCCGAGGGGCTTGCAGGCCTTCTTCGCCGTGCCCGTCTGCCAGCCCAAGGCACATGCCCAAACCGTCCCAGCCCTTACTGAAGAGGCGACCAGGCCCCGCCCCAGGCCTTCGACGAGAGGAGGAAGCTGGGTTTATCTAGCCCTGTTGGAGGGGTCTTGGCTTTGATCTCAAAGGAGATACGCATCCACTTTTTCTCGGGGGGGGGGGCAGGAAGGGGAGTTTAGCTGAAGCCCACGTGTGTCAGGAGCCCAGCCCGGTGGGACCAGGTGACTGGATCTGTTTGGTACCAGATTTCTCCACCCTGGAGCCCCCATTGCCCTGCGATCCAAGGTTTGCCGGTGCTCAGAGTCCCATCAGATCCCCTAGATCTTAAGCCTAACTCCCCGGTTCCTGCTCACGGCTTGTCAGTGCCGGCTCGTGGCATGCAGAGAATCTGGCCCTGAGATCGAGATATTCCCCCTCCGCCCCTTTTCCCGGTACCTGTGACCAGGAGGAGACGAACAGAGGGGGCCCACCCCGCTGGGAGAAACAGGCACCTGCTCCATAGAGCCAAGCCCTTTCTGGGGGCAGGGTTCAGCTTTGAGCAGGGGGCTGCAGGCACGTTTTCCAACGGAGCTCCCCAAAGCCAGTTGCGTCAATCTCCTGACAGAAGTTTGAAGGGGGGGGGGGGGCGTTTCCTCACCTGAGGGCACGTGAAAGCAAAGTGTTTCGGATTTGGATCAGGAGGTCTGGACACTTCGTGGCTCCGGCATGTCTCCTGGAGATGTATGCCGTCCAGGGGCAAACGTCAAGTGTATGTTCAAATGGCAGTTATATACACTAGGCAGCGCTGGGGAGGAAAATGCGAAATCCCATGGGAGTTTCCAGGGTTGCAAACCGCAACTGGAAGGTTGTAAATTGTCCGAACAATTGGTGTTGATTCCGTGGTTATTTTCAGCGCTTTCCTGCGGTTAATGAGATAATTCAACTCTTCCAGCCATGGCCTGAACGATCTCGGAGGTGAGGGTTTCAAACAAGAACAGATCTTTTGCTCCTCGAAATAAATTGGAGTCTGAACAGGCTTCGCGCCACATTGGACAGGCCCCCCCCTGGAGAGGAAGTGTACAGGTGGGGTAAGAAGATTTCAAAAGAGGGCCACACCGTGCTGCTACTTGTGTTCCAGAAATTGTTCAGTCAAAACCTTTCCTCAATTGGTACCATTGCCAGTTCTAGTGACTCCACCAAAGGATGCTGGTTATTTCAAGTAAGCAGTTTCCATTCCGATCAGATAAACGCAGTTTGTTCACTCTGGTAACCTAATAATTACAGATGAAGACATAATCCTAACCCATATTGGCATGCTCGCTCGCAGAGCATACAGTCAAGAGGGCGGGAGACGCAGAGGAGCCAGGGAAGAGTGGGTGGGGGAACCTATAAAATGTCTAGAAATCTGAGAAAGATGGATCCTTTTTTAGACGCTTCAGTCAATTTGTTTTCCGTTCTACCTTGCAAGGAACACAGCAACCGTGAAAACACTCCTTTGCTCTGGGCTCGCCCGTTGTGGCAGGCTCCTCCAATGTTTATGGGCTTTGCTTATTCCTTGAAATCAAGGAAGTGGGTTGGGTGAAATCTGTGTCGTCAAACACTGTCAATATTTGCAACCCCTCTCCCCTCCGATTATTTTAATATGTCCAGAACTCCACAAATGTTTTTCCAAGCGCACAAGTGGCTGTTGGAAACATTACATTACAGAAAATACTAAACGGAAAAGTCAGCTTCCAGGTACCTTGCTCTTCGGGATTTACATTTCCATACACATAATTCATGGCTTTATCTTTATTTCGAATTCCCGTTGTTAGTTTAAGTAAAGCTAAAATGTTTGGGGGCTGCGGGAGGCATCTATCTGGAATTTAAGCATGTGGCACTAGTGGGGAAAAGAAAGAGCCGAAGGCAGACCCTCTCTTTCAAATGTGTCCGGGGAAATGAATGTGCTCAGCGGGTTTTGCCTCGCACACTTTTGCGCAGGACACCTTCACGTCACTGCCTTAATAGAAGAGTCTGTGGGAGAAACGCAAACTGGAAGCGCTCCCTCGTGGGAGCCCTCGTGTTATGTACATTTCCTTCTCTTTGTGGTTACGGTGGTTTTACCATCTCTAGGGTTAAATTAATTATTTGGCTGGGATGTTTCCTTTTAACTCCCGGGGTTAAACGACTCCTGCTTCCCCGCTTCACTTTGTAGCAGGCAGACCTGAACTCCGAGGAGAGGCTGGGATTAATGAAGGCTACACAAAGTTTCCCTTTTCATGGCAGATCAGGTACTGGGCTCCCAGCCAATTCATTAGGGCTTAAATCTTAACTTTACATCACTGCAAATTATACCAAAACCGCATTCGCGAAGAATTCTCTTTCAAGCCAGATTTAAACTCAACGCAAAAGCACATTTGCCGTGTAAAGACCATTTAAAGAGTCTCGTTCAACAATCATCTGAAAGTTAACACATAGCCTCAGTAATGGTGACAGGCTGGGTACACGTTGTGTGCACAGTAATAACCCTGACAGGTATTTCTTTCGTAGCGTGAGGTAGGCTGGACTATAAAGAGGCTGGCTTTCTAGCCGCGGCACTTCTCCACTTTAAATTCCGCATCTCTGAGCGTCTTGCACTGGCTTTTTACTAGCCTGTGTGCTTAGATGTAAATGTTTCATTCGCTCATTCTCAAAAAACTGGGCAAGACCACACCTTCCTAAAATTAGTTCCTAATCCTACCAAAAACTGAACAAACGCGGGGGCAGTATTTAGCGCATATTTTACAGTCAAAATGTCCATAGCTGGCGTGCATTTATTTTCTTGGCCATTTTCTTTACTGAGTCTGTGCCTGAAAATATTGGATACTAAATCTTACATTTTAGCCACCTCCCTCTGCAACGGCACTGGGTTTATAGCCAGCAAACTCTGTTCTGGGTTTATAGCCAGCATCCTCTTCCTTGCTGCTCGCTCTCTCCTTTCTTTAATCCCATGAACAAACGTCAACAACGTGACAAAACAGACCTAAGCACAAATTTAAAGTCACAGACGTGTCAAAACTGGACTGGATCATACAGTCCTTATGCAAGAAAAATCCAAAGGATTTTCAGTACCCTTCTATCCAGACTTTTATCAAAGTTGAAATCGCCCTCAGTGCTTCATAGAGTAGGAGACATGGAATAGTGAAATGGCTTCGCTATTTTATAGCAAGTTAACTATAAAGCTTGTTAGTTTTAATTATTTTCGTCTCCTAAACGTTCATTTCTATAATAATATGTAATTAATTAATAAAATAAGGAATAGTAATAATAATCCCCAGATTCTAAAGTATTCCAGTTCCAAAATGATTTGCTTTATCGATCTTGGATTATTTCTGAAGCTAGATTTAGGACGAGTTTCGGGAGAGAAATGTAGGTGGGGGTAAAGACCAGCATTCATTTCAGCACCGGGAGCTAAAATATCTGCCCATTCTTTAGCATACCAGTTAGCATACCATGTCCCCTATGGCTTGGAGACCATCTTTTAGTCATGTGAACAGAGAACAATCGGATTTCCCTCTTGTGGAAGCCGACTAAAGCTCCTAAACCTATTGCAAAACGCCACAGCAGGGCATGCGAAGAGACAAGCATTTCATCTCTCTCTCTCTGTCGCTGTCTCTCGGATTAAGAGAGTAATGAAAGCGGCGCGGCAGCTCGCCTCATTACCGTCTCCTGCCAACCCCCTCCGCTGCGGGTTCTTTGGCTCTTATTTCGCCAGTGACAAACAAATCCGTTGCATTTCGAGTCTAGTTTGAGCGCAGCATTGGGAAACTTTATCCACCTCGGAATTCCAATGGGTCCTTGGACGTGTAAACTGTCTAAGCGGCAGGCAGGCGTGCGGATGGGCAGAATTCGTTCTGATTTCCTTGATCGGTTCATATTTCACGGCAGGGTCCTGTGGCATATAGCTGTGCCCCTCGTTTTGCACCACAAGATGAGAGCTTTCGAAAGAGTAATGACACATTTGAAAAGAGCTCGATCCTACAGTTCTGACCCCCGCCAAATCCGTCCCGTAGGAAACAAGGGAACTTTTCTGGAGGAAAGATTGGGAGATCGGGTTCAAAACAAGCGTTCGGAATTGCTTTAGTTATGTGGACTCCTTCGCTTTCAGGGTGCACGGGCTGATTTACTGCACTCTGCATGGGACTTTAAAGGGACTCTGCGTAGCACTTAAGATGGACCCGTGCCTTTTTATGAGGTAGCGACTAAGATCTACGCAATGAGGTGGTAAACGGTTTTGTTTGTTGTTCCCTAGGAAATGAGAGACTAATGGAGGATTTATAGATCCGAACGCAGGTTGATTGTTTTGCTTTTCCTACATAAATGCTCCTACCCAGTATCCAGAGTGATCTTTGCAGACAGAGCTGGGTCTTTGCCGCAAGAGATCGGTGTTTCATTTTAAAAAAACAAACACAAAAACCAGGGAGCGTCGTGTGGCAATCTGCTTTACGACTGTTTTATACATTTTTCTGTATCCTCCCACTTGCTTCCTCCCAGCTACCGTCCCAACAGCTCCCAGCTCCGCTCCCAGGGCCGACAGAGGAGAAACACACCAGCCAAAGAAAATGTGCCACAAGGAATTGTGGCTGCCCCCAGCCCAAGCCCAGGAACAGAAAAACCCAGCCCTTCGCCCCCTTTCTCTCGCTCGTGCTCAGTGGCAGGATCTCTGTCGCGACCTTCTTGCTCCTGGTGCTTAACAAAGAGACAAGATGTCCCCCAGCCCAGTTCGGCAGGGCACTGCAAACTCGCCGCCACCGCCGCCGCCAGCCCCTCTGCTCTTTCCAAGGCTCCTGCCTCTTACCAGGGATATAAAGCGCAGATTGGAACCTTCTGCAGGCTCCCTCACTTGGGCCGTCTGGTCTGCATTAGGGTTTTTACAAGGGGCTCAAACAAATCGAATACAAGGTCACCAAATAATTAACAGTTGTGAATTCCCTCCTTCCCCATTAAAATACTTCCCTGCTTATATTTCATTTGCCTTTTGCCAACGACAACACTGCCTGGGCAAAGGCTCTGCACTGATCACGCCGCACCGCGGCTCTAGGTCCACCCAGAAACCCGCTGTTTTGCATAAACATGCTGCACAAAATGAACTTCAAGTGGGCTTTGCATTCCTGGTCTCCTGCCACAGGAACAGCCGGGACATGTTCAGATTTTGTACGAGGACGTCCTCTTCCCCCTCCCCCATCAAATGGAAACAACAACAACAAAAATAACAATCAGATTCCTGTAAACGTCTTCATGAACTGTCCTGCAAGTATCATGAGCTTCCCTGGGGAAGACCCACTTCACCAGACCTAGCCTCTAAGGGGCCACAGGGCTACTCTTTGTTTTGAAAGTTACAGACTAACAGGGCTACCCCTCTGAGACTTTTTAGCCTGCAAGTGTAAGACGCGCTGAGGAAATGAGACGATCTATATCACGTTCAAATTCATCAGTCATTTGCAGATCTTACTGTGTTTTGCTGCATAGACCCCCCCACCCCCACCACCACCCTTCCGTTTAATTAGGATTGCCTCTTATTTGGAACCGACCTGGTAACTTTGCATCCAAAAGGGAAATCTGACATTAACCTAAGAGCCAACCCGCCTTATTCTTTGGAAAGCAGCTCGCCCTGACACTGCCTTTGTGTCTGACCTATTCTGCATTTCTTCTTCTTTGCCAATTTCCTTGCTGATTTCTCTCTTTCGCAGCTCCCTCCTCTCCTGCCTCCTGTGTCCTTGCGGTTCTTAATTGTCCTGCTTTACTGTGGAGCTCCAATGCTGGGGGTCCTGAGGCCAGCGAGCACCATCTGCGTTTTAATGAGTTACTTCATGTGCCAACAGTAATTTTCCTACATTCAGCGAGGTCCTGTCTGATCTGGAGACCGTAACAAGCGGGGTGGGGTGGCAAAATGGGGGAGGAGGGGTTCACAACCTATTCCCTCCCTTCCAGAATTATTTTAACGCTTTAAAATAATGCAGTATAGTGCGGCTTCCTTCCCCTGTCAGACTATCCCGAAAGTGATCTCATTACTGTAGGGGAAAGAAAACAACAACAACACGAAGGGGAAGAAAATATTTGGAGTTAACCGCGCTCGCCTTCTTAACTTGTTACTGAGACAATACCTTCGCTCGATTTTGGGTGTATACTGGACGGATCTTTGGCTGCAATCCCATGCGTTAATCCAAGAAAACCCTTTTAAAAAAAGTAATTGCAGATCATCCAATAAGAAGATCTCTCTTACTCCGGTTCACTCCTCTAGAAATTCTGCCCACCCGGGGAACAGGTTTGGGAACTGAATGTCTTTATGTGGCCAAAGGATTCTTTGCCCTCTTTATACTCCGCCCCAATGGTTATCTACGAACCCCTGCAATTAACAGGGTCATGTGGGCAGACAAGGTATGACTACCACTGTCTCCTCCAGAATGCCCAGTTAGGTAAATAGCAGCCTATCTAATTGGGTCAATTGGGGGGCTATATTGTCTGCAAATGAATTGACAGAAACGTTTCTGAGCAGGAACTGTTCAGCAGCAATACAACTCCAGCTCGGCAATTAACTGGGCGAGGAGCCCACAGGGAGGTGGGCAGTAAAAAAGCTACCACTTCAGAGGAACGGAAGTTCTCTTGAAGTTTTTGGTGATGTGCCATTGGCTGAGCCACTTCATTATGGAAGACTAGACAATATTTGATATGTTATGACATGAACACTCAATTAGATCACTGAGTTGAAATACTCCAATCAGCGGCTTGATGCTAAGCAACCCATAGAAGGTCCAGCACAAGGTCAAAGCCTGTGACACATCAAATCAAAATCAATGGGGGAAAGCCTCTTTTTCTTCATCAAACCGGGACTTCTGTTCGCAAATCACTTCCCCCAGAGCAGACCCCGCCATGCAGCGAGACGAGCTAAATTTGTTAAATTAACTGTCTTTCCTCTAGTGATCAAGAATCAGATGATCTTGAAGGTGGTTTTATGCGGCTTGCACTACTAGCGCTACTTTTCCTCTGCACGCAAGTCTGCGGGGAGCCGAGCAGGGGAATTGTTTGTTAGGGCAGAGAGGGAAATCTCATTTCAGAAAATAACTTTAAACAAATACACACAACCGGAAAACGAAGCTTTTCCTTTTCTTTTCATGTATTCCTAGACACTACCCCTGACCTGAGGGTATTTTCCCCTCACACAGAAGGAGCCGTTACAACACAAGCAAGCAACAAAAAGCACTTCGCCTTTACGGGCATATTTTACTTCGCGTCTAAAAACTGTTCACGGCTCGTCCCCAGCATCGCCGTCCTAAAAGCGACTCCTGAGCGAGCAGATGACTGCGAACGAGCGACGCTTTTAAAATTAACCCCATCGGGGCCACATCAAACGGAGTAGACACGGGGGGATGCGGAGTTTGAAAACACATTTGCTTTTAGCCCTCCCGAGCTTTTCTTCCTTGGCCACCTGAAAAGAACGAGACTGGAACGCGCCCGCCTATTACCTCGGGACCTGCCGGAGTCGTGGTCCGAGAGCAGCGTGCGAAGGCAGGCAGGCGCTGGCACTCGGGACGAGGCTGTCGCTCCACAGAACAGACAAGAGGGTAGGGGGCAAACAAGTCTCGGCTGCTCTTTATTTTGGATTGAAGCTGGGCACTAACTACCAGCTCGTGTGTCTGCAAAAGAGCCACGCGGCGCTTCAAAGCTGACTTTTATCCAAAGACTAGTCAAAGATAGGCAGTTAATTAATGAGCTGTCCGGGGCGCTCAGGAGCGAACGGACCCGGCTGAAATAGCAGCTTGCTCTACCCAGAGGTGCAGTTCAGGTTGTAGGGAGCGCGGGGGAGGGGGGAAGAGAATTTACAGCCCTCTTTAAGAACCAGGTAAGTCCTCTGACACTAATGGCTCACAAGCCAAGGTAACAGCCCAGTCCCAAAGGAACCTCAACTTCCCCGGGACCACTGCAAGGGCTGTCAAACTCTGGGAGAGGCAGTTCAACTACCTTTCAATGTGAGACGGTCTTAAGACTGGTCTTCCCTCCTGGTCTCATGGGGTACTCAAGAACAAGGCGGTCTCCGCCCGCTCGCATGGATCGCTAAGATTAACCTGTTGCAGTGGATGAGGGAGAAGAGCTGATGCTCATGCACAACACAACGCAAAAGAGCGAGGGAGTGCAGATCCTGCAGCCACCGGAATCCATGAGGTCGCCGAGAGTTAACCCAGGGGCTTTAATGGAAGCGGGATCGGGCCCAAAGAGAAGGAGCAAATCAAAGCAACTTTCAACCCTCCCCGCTATGAGTTTTGCGCCTATCAGCGAAAGCTCTGCTACAAGACTTCCCTGGATGTAAAGTGCAGCTTCCACGAACTAGCCGGCACTTCTTTAGAAGAGCCCAATTAAACGCAGCTTCCTACTCTGAGTGATTGCAAACGGAGCTGGTCTCGTTCCAGGCAATCTTGATAAAAGCAACCCTGATAAATTAGAGCCGCTGTAGGCAGTAAATGTTTGCCCGCAGTCGGTTTGAACTTTCTATTTGCCTTCCAGCTGAAGCGATAAGAGCGATCCTTTCTTTTGCAAGAAGGACATAAAAAGAGGAGCCGTTTTTTTAAGGCTACGTTTACGCTCAAGAGCGGGTGCATCTTTAAAAAAAATAATATCCCTTGCAAATTCAGGAGCGATCGTGCACGGCTCGCTCATGTAAACCCACGGTCACTGCAATCCGGATGGAGCGGCTACCCTTTTTGCTTTTTAAAAAAATCCACTAGTTAGTAATAAGATCCGACTTCCCGATCTTTCGCTTTTTACAGAAAAATCCAAATCAAAGATTCTCCTCCGGAGACCGGCTGTGGAGCAAATGCAGCCCGGCAAGAAAAGCTCTGCCACGCGTGGCTACATTGGGAACGAGCTGGGCTTACTCGGGCTTTGGGCTCGAGGAGCGGGCTCCCATGCACACCCCCGCACACCCGGGCCGAGGGATGAGCTCTTTGAACTTACCTCGTCCCCTGTCTACAAAACTAGTGATGGTATTGGCGGATTTCGAGGACTGAAACAAGCTGGCATTGATCCCCAGTCTCTCCGCTAGGGAGTAGGTCCTGTACAGAGACAGCATGTACTCGTGGGGCTCCGCTCGCTGCTGCGCCGGGGCGGGGATGCCTCGGGGGGACCTGGCCACCTTCGCCTCTCGGCGGCTGCTCATGGCCTGGCTGGAGGAGCCGATGGACGCCAGCTGGAACCCGGGTAAATCCCACAGGAAGCTGATGAGGAACACGGCGGAGAGCAGGGCCCGCGCTGCGTTCATAGCGAGCGGCTCCCCGGAGCAGGGCGCAGCGAAAGCCCCGGCCGGCGGCGGACAGAGCGAGGGCGGAGCGCAGCAGCAGCGGCGGCGCCCGCAGCCCGAGCTTCCGCGGCCTTGGGTGCTGAGTGCGAGCGGCCAGTGCGGAGCGGGGACTGTACCAGCCCCGGGCTCGGGCCCGCCTCCCTCCCTCCCAGAGCCACGCCCCTTGCAGCGGCGACGGGGGAGCGCGGCGTGGGTGACCCCCTCCGGGGGCGGGGCCGCTGCCACCCGGGGCGTGGCTATGCGGGCGAGGAAGCCGCAGGCCCCGCCCCCAGCAGCCGGGCACGAGAGAAAGGGGCAGCGCTGGGACTGGTGGACCCAGAGCTAGACTAGGGAGACGCAGAGCCCGCGGCGACCCCTCAGAGCGGGGAGGGCTGGGAACAGCCGCAGCGCAGGTAGCCTTTGCCTGGTAAGTGAATAAGGGCGGTGTCCCTGCTGGCCGGATTGAGGGGCACCCATCGTCTGGGTCCTGAGCATGAGAGCAGGGCGGAGGGAGAGGTAAGCGGCGGCACCTTCTGCTGAAGGGAGAGTCAAATAGGAAACACCTCGGCACTGCCAGGCTGTGTCCCCTCGGGCATCCAAATGAGACACTGCTTCGTGCAGACCTGTTAGGATAATATGCACATTGCTGGGTCACCTAAGCCTGAGCCTGCCTTGGGGTGGGGCGTGATTACACCACTGAGCCCTGCTGCACTTAGCTTTTCTGGGGGAGGCTGGGACAGACCCGTGGCCTCAGACCTCTCTTCCTTCTGGCCTGCTTGGTGGCTCCACAAGATAGAGGGGCTGGAGAGATAAATGGGGTTATTCTCCCAAGTGCTGTGTACTTGTGCCCAAGTGAGATGTGGCTCCGAGTGTGCTGTACACATCTGTATAGGGAGGTTGTACTTTTCCTCTGTTACAGCCTTTGATCAGCAGTGAAGTAAGTAGCATTTTTTTGGCATTTTTGTAACAGTTCTCAGCTCTCCAGCCCTTGTTCAGGGGCAGAGGGGAGTTGCAGACTTAAGTAATCAGCTGTGATTCGAACTAGCGTGCCACAAGATCATGTTAATGAAGCGCGGGATATTTAAATTCCCGCTTCATTAACTACTTCGATTGTCTCCATTTGCATCCCTAGTTCGAACTAGGGATGCAGTGTAGACATACCCTAGGAGAGTAAGTGTCCCAGCAGTACAGGAGAGACTTTTCTCCACGTGGCCCATTGTATAGTTGCTCATTATGCCCAGTATGGGGCCTTTCACCTTCCTACAAGCATTTGGCAACAGCCTCTTGCAAGCAGGATACTGAGCTTGCCGGGGTTTTCTTGTTGAAAAGTTCTGAAGCCAGGAATCTCAAGTACTTCATGTATATTAATTAATTCTCATACATTCTTATGAGGTGACTGTTTTTAGGCTGATACTTGGAACTTTGGGCTGGGCTTTGGTGGACCAGTAATGTTCTATTTACATATTCATAATTTGTATAATGATTAAGAAAATATGCAAATAAAATGTTGCCAGTCTGCCAAAAGTTTGTGAATGGGTTTGCTGGTCTCCAGTATCAAAAAGGTTGGAAACCACTGCTGTGTATGATGGAAACTACTTCAAATCAGGGTGTGCAGTAGTATCCCCAGAACTCCGAGTTCAGCATCTATGGCCTAGTACAGGGTTTCATTGTAGTCTCAAAGAGTATGTCTTCTCTGCAGTATAGAGGCATAGTTGTTAGCCTGAATAGACGTATAGACATTAGCTTTGAGTGAGTTAGTGTGCAAAACCTAGCAGTGCAGCCATGGCCAAGTGGCTTGGACTTACCATCTAAATATGATCCTCTATTAGTATGAATTCACAAAATATTAATTTCTCTTCATCACAGAGAGTACTAGTAGGATTTATTCAAATCTGGAAAGCATTGGGTGGGGATTTTACTGGCAAAGTATTCAGGGCAAAGTTTTCTAAAGCTTTTAAGTTACTAAGCACCTCAAGTTCCATTGCCAGTTAGCAACCTATCGTCCATTCAGGGCTGGCCCACAACATTTTGGCACCTGAGGCGGGGAGCTCAAATGACGCCCCCATGACCCTTCACCTGCCTGTTATGTCTCTTGTGTTCTCTTTTCTCCAGCACAGCATTCCACCATCTCTGTGGATCTAGAGCAGAGAGAATACATATGCACCAGCAGCAGACACAATTTTCTACACTCTGGGTCCTACTCTGGTGCTCCCCCCCCCACACACAGTCTGGTACCTGAGGCGGCTGCCTCAGTTCACCTCATGGTAAGGCCAGCCCTGGATCTGTTGCTTTTCAGGAAATCCTATGGTCCATTGATATCCAGATCCTCAAAGGTATTTAGGTGCCTAACTCCCATGGGACTAAGTGCCTAAAGTTCATTTTTGAATATGGGACTTAAATTCCTAAGGCATGTAGTAGTTCTTAGGCCATAGAACTGTGATGAATGTTCATGTTTCAGAGGTTTATTTTCACTCATAAGATTCTCTCAGTTACCGAAATCCAGCTTTTCTTCCAAGGAGATGGACTAATGTCTCCCTTGCTATCTGGCAAATTGTTCCTGAAGGCATTTGGCCAAAGCCATCCCTAGGTTACAGCAAATCGAGGCAACTGCCCTGGGCTCTGCCCTTTGGGAGCCCTACAGTTCGGTGCTAGAGCAGTGACTGAAAGCCACCCCCACCAGAATCTCCCCTCTTCATTCCCCCAATGCCTTCTGCCTGTTGGTGGCCCTGTTGATCAGCTCCTCCCCTTTGCTCCCACCACCTGGCAAGGATCAGATGCTTTGTGGCATCAAGATGTGCTGAGGGGGAGGGGAAAGGAGCGGGAGTGAAGTATGCTCATGGGAGAAAGGGGAAGAGCCAGGCAGGACAGGAAGAAGTGGGGTTGGTGTGGAAAGAGGCGGGCCTGAGCAGGACATTGGGGGAGAGGGTGGAGTCAGGGAGTGGCCTGGGCAGTCCTGTGGGGGAGCATTCCAGTAGAAGAAACCTGGCTGCTATGTCCTGGGCCGCACACTGCCCTAGAGACAGCCCTGCATTTGGCTGTTGCCTAGGGGAGCTTAGGATGGGTTGTGCTTCCTGCTGCAATATCCTAAGTGATGGTGTGTCAAGCTCCCCTGTCCATAATGTGGCTTGATTGAGGTGCTGAACAGTTTGTATAGTGGGAAGTACTAGGACCTGTTGCAGACTGCAAATCTGTTTATATGTATTAATGTGTGTCTGTCTTTCTGTCTGTGGGTACATCTAAACTACATGGCTCCGTCGACGGAGCCATGTAGATTTGTTTGTTTGGCGAAGTCAAATGAAGCCGCGATTTAAATGATCGCGGCTTCATTTAAATTTACATGGCTGCCGCGCTGAGCCGACAAACAGCTAATCAGCTGTTTGTCCGCTCAGCGCGCTAGTCTGGACGCTCCCCTGCCGACATCAAATCCCTTTGTCGGCAGCCCCGGTAAACCTCATCCCATGAGGAATAACGGGGCTGCCGACAAAGGCTTTGATGTCGGCAGGGGAGCGTCCAGACTAGCGCGCTGAGCGGACAAACAGCTGATCAGCTGTTTGTCGGCTCAGCGTGGCAGCCATGTAAATTTAAATGAAGCCGCGATCATTTAAATCGCGGCTTCATTTGACTTTGCCTATGTGTCTAATCTACATGCCTCTGACGACAGAGGCATGTAGTCTAGACACAGCCCCAGAGTCCATTTGGTCAAAAACTAAATAGTAAGAGCTAAGGTCACCAAGTTCAGTATGTAGTTTCCTCTTCTCCTTATGTAAAGCAAGGTCAGGATTTGGGTTGTGCCAGGACAATGGGAAGCCCCAGGAAAATAACTGTTTTCCATAACATGCAATGGGGTGCTTGGAAGGGAGTTGCTGTTCAGAGGGATGAGATACTTAGAGTGGCCATTGGGGCAACAAGCCCACAGAGAGCTAACCTGCAGAGTGTCTACTGGGGGCAGCCGTACCACCAAGGGATTGGCCCAGCAAGGCTGGGGCTCTGCCATCTTGCCTGCCTGCACACCAGTAAGTAGCACCTACCCCAAATCCTTTTCTCCCCTCCCACCCCTGGGAGGGAACAGGCCCCTGGGGGACTTGGAGGGGGAGCTTTGGGGAAGGGGAAGATGAGGCCCTGGGCAGGCTGGAGTTGATGGCCTGATGGGGGTGGATGGGGAAAAGAAGGCCCTGAGTGGGGTGGAAAAGAACAGGCCCCCAGTAGACTGTGGGATGGCCTATTGGGGCAGGGGGAGAACAGGCCCGAGGCAGGCTGGGAGGGTGGCCTGGCATGGGTTCGAGGAAGAACAGGCCTCAGGTGGGCTGGAGGGTGGCCTGGCTTGGGGGGAGAATAGGCCCCAGGCTGGAGCAAGGGAGGGAGGGCAGTTGGGGGAGAGGAGAACAGACTTCTGGTCCCCAACCTCCTTCACCCTTCCCCCATCCCCAAAGCCATATCCTGAAGGGCCCGGCAACATTGGAGCATTCTGTTATTCCTGTATATGAGGGAAACCATTTTAAACTAGCACCCCAATTCCAGCAACTATAGGCTTGATACATACACATTAGTCAAATTTATTTTTTAAAATATTGCAAACTATATATCACTTCTCAGTATATTTGTTTCAGGCTGTTCAGGCTCTGGATTGTTATTGTACACCTCTGGAGCTCGTGTATCTGGACCAAGAATTTTAAATGGGCAAATCTATGCCTGGCGCATTAGCAGAAGGCTTAAGTACTCAGACTGAACCAGCTAAATAGAATTGCTTTAGGAAAAACTGAATCTGCTTTCAGATGTTCAGTTCATCTGATTTTGGACCACCAGGAGCATTGCTGTTTCCTTTTTTAACCATACTGTAATTAATTTACATTTCTCCCACTGTATGATCTCATAGTGTTCTGAATCTCACTTCAAGGATGATCAAGTGTTACCTCATCTCTAGGGGCATTTGCACAATACCAAACAGTCTCATATTTTTCATTTCTTTTTGTTTATGTTTTTGTTTGTTGCTCATTTCAGAAGACAGGCCAAGAACAGAACTAATCCTGTTTGTCACTGCTGCTTTTTTTCAGTGTTTATGTTACCATGAATCAGTGGCAACAAAGCTTTTCTGTCAGCACTCAACATTTTTTGTCCCTGTCCCAGATTAGAACCATACTAGACCTTGCTCGTGGTTAGAAACTGAATATGTGGCATTAAGTGTGAAACCAGTCCTGCAGTCTTCACGCATCCAAAATACTGACATCAGTGTGGCACATTGAGTATGAGAAAGGGAAGATGTTTATAATACTGGAATGCTTTTAATTTTGCTCTATTTGGCACCGAAAATTAAAATTACATAGAAAAGTGACTTTCCTGTTTAGAATCAGATTTGTTTTTGAAAAATTACTACCAACTTTGTAAACATTAAAATAGAAGCAGTAAAGATGTGAAATTTTGCACAGGGGATCTACAATGTTTGGATAATTATAAGCATATGGTTACTTTGCATGAGGTCTCTGTTATAGTTTTATTTACTAGTGCTTTGGGGAAACAGAGGTTCTCAAATTCAGTGTTTATTTACATGAATAGGGAATGTCACATTTCCCATTAACCTGTCATAATCTGTATTTGTGTTTCAGAACTCCAGCTATATAAACTAAGCTACCACTTTTACTGTGCTTGATAATTTGTTCAGCTATATTGCTAATGCAGACAGATTCTATTGTTTTTAATAACGTGCATCCTGCTGCCAAATCCAACATGGAGAATGACATATTGCCTTGTGTCATAGGGTGGCCTTGTATCATGATATATAGCTTTGTGTCATAGGATACCTATAGTGTCCTTTCCTAGGATGGGGTGGGTAGTTATAGGCCCACTAACTGGTGGGGGGCAAAAGAGGAAACTGAACCAGGGCCTGGTGATTCAAAGGGGCTCGGGGCTTCCAGATGCCACTCCTGGATTTGGGAGTGTGCCTCAGACAAATCTACTGCAAGCGCAACACACCCAATCCTGCCAATACTGAGGGATTAGGCCAGTGTTTCTTAAACTTTTTAAGACCGAGGAACACCAAACAATAATTTTTTCTTATGAGGAACACCAAGGATATTTTGTTGAGTTAAAAAAAAGAAAAAAAGGTACCGGGGGGGGGGGGGGGGGAGAAAGAGTCGGAGGGGAAGTTAAAAAAAAAAAGGTCTCCTGCCCCTTTAAGGGTGGCCATTTTGAATTCTGTTGTTTTCCGTGGCACACCTCCAACTGTCTCGCAGCACACCAGTGTGCGGCGAAACACAGTTTAAGAAACACCGGATTAGGCTGTGCACTCTTGAAGTTAGCAATAATATTCTGCACTGGCTACCTTCAGCTAAGTCCAAGCTGCTTGCTAAATGGCAATGCCCTTTTGAGGTGACCTGATGAGCAAGGCCAGTGGATTATGAGATACATCCAGTGGGAAGAAGCACGAAAGTCTAGACTTATTGTATGACCCTCCTGAAGGAGTGGAAAACTCAGGAAGGGCTGCTGATTACCTGTATCTCCCAGAACCAGAGCTAGGACCATTGGCCAGTGACTCCATTAACTCTACAATTAGTTCAGGCCTTCCCCGACATGTTATCAACTTTCCGGATGTGGGCTAGACTGGTTAGTCACCACATTGCCACCCTTCCATGCCAAAAGTTCCATGACTATCACCAACCCCTGCCAAAGAAGATGTGGGATGTGGCCTGAAGGGAGCTCCAGTTTATGCAGGACTCCCTTATGTCTGGAGGGTGCCAATTGAAACTATAAAGAAAAATGCTAATTTTCCTCTAATATCTTCCACTTATAGTAATTTTAGTGCTTGTCCAGACCAGGATATAAAGGGGAAAAGGTTAAACTAACATGTTTAAGACAAGGGAAGTTCTGCGGTAACATGTTTGGGCTTGTCAATGTGAACTCTAAGTTTCACCTAAGCCCGCTAACCCATGTTATAATACAACAAGCTTTCTCTATACTAGAGTTTCCTTTTATTGTAGTCTAGACAACTCGTAATACTAGCAGGCAAAACATGCTCACAAAGTATGGTCTTTATTTTGAGTCTCAGACAGGTAACCATGTTAGTCTAAAAGACTAACAGATTTATTTGGGCCAGGCCCACCAATGAAGAGATTGGGGGGGGGGTAATGGGGATAGTTGCCCCAGGGCCTGGTGATTCTAAAGGACCTGGGGCTCCCTGCCACCACTGCTGCTACTGCAGGAGCAGCAGTGGCTGGGGAACATAAGTACATCACAATGGCCATGCTGAATCAGACCAAAGGTCTATCTAGCCCAGTGACCTGTCTTCTGACAGTGGCCAAAGCCGTAACAAGAGTAGGACAAGTGGGGCACTTGCCCCAGGCGCAGTACATTTAGGGGTGCAAAATTAAAAATTAGAAAGTTAAAATATTATTTCATTTATATCTTTACTATCATCTATTTGCAGTCTCAATATATGTGCAATTAACAACATGTGTAATGAATAACATTAATACAAAAAATTAAGAATTGTATAATTTTTTGGGGGTGGGAAGGGCACAGTTCAGTAGCTTGCCCCAAGCACAGAAAAGCTTAGTTTCAGCTCTGACAGCAGCCAATGCTAGGTGCCCCCAGAGGGGATGAACAGACCAGATAATCATCAAGCGATCTCACCCCTGTCATTCATTCCTAGCCTCTGACAAACACAGGCTAAGGACACCATTCCTATCTATCCTGGCTAATAGCCATTGATGTACGTAACCTCCATGAATTTATCTAGTTCTTTCTTGAGCCCTATTAAAGTCCTGGCATTCACAACATTCGCTGGCAAGGAGTTCCACAGGATGACTGTGCGCTGTGGGAAGAAGCATTTCCTTTTGTTTGTTTTAAACCTGCTATCTATTCATTTCATTTGGTGACCCCTAGTTCTTATATCAGACGGGTGGCCGTGTTAGTCTGAATCTGCAAGAACAACGAGGAGTCCTGTGGCACCTTATAGACTAACAGATTTATTGGAGCATAAGCTTTCATGGGCAAAGACCCACTTCATTGGATGCATGTGACGAAGTGGGTCTTTACCCATGAAAGCTTATGCTCCAATACATCTGTTAGTCTATAAGGTGCCATAGGACTTCTCCTAGGGTATGTCTACACTACCCCGCTAGTTCGAACTAGCGGGGGTAATGTAGTCATACGCAGTTGCAAATGAAGCCCGGGATTTGAATTTCCCGGGCTTCATTTGCATGAAGCCGGCCGGCGCCATTTTTAAATGCCAGCTAGTTCGGACTCCGTGCCGCGCGGCTACACGCAGCACGGACTAGCTAGTTCGGATTAGGCTTCTAATCCGAACCAGCTGTATGCCTCGTGGAATGAGGTGTACAGCTAGTTCGGATTAGAAGCCTAATCCGAACTAGCTAGTCCGTGCTGCGTGTAGCCGCGCGGCACGGAGTCCGAACTAGCCGGCATTTAAAAATGGCGCCGGCCGGCTTCATGCAAATGAAGCCCAGGAAATTCAAATCCTGGGCTTCATTTGCAACTGCGGATGACTACATTACCACCGCTAGTTCGAACTAGCGGGGTAGTGTAAACATACCCCTAGTTCTTATGTTATGGGAACAAGTAAATAACTTTTACTTATTCACTTTCTCCGCACCCGTCATGATTTTATAGACCTCTATCATATCCTCCCTTAGTCTCCTCTTTTCTAAGATTGAAAGTCCCAGTCTTTTTAAACTCTTCATATGGGACCCCTTCCAAATCCCTAATCATTTTTGTTGCCTTTTTCTGAACCTTTTCCAATGCCAATATATCTTTTTTCAGATGAGGCCATCACATCTGGACACAGTTTTCAAGATGTTGGCATACCAAGGTTTTATATAGAGGCAATAAAATATTCTCTGTCTTATTCTCTATCCCTTTTTTAATTATTCCTAACATTCTGTTTGCTTTTTTGACTGCCACTGCACACTGCATGGGTGTTTTCAGAGAACTATCCACAATGATTTCAAGATCTCTCTGTTGGCCTCCTTGATCAAGGATGACATTTAGGAGAGGAAAAAGGGGGGCTGAAGCCCTTCCCCCAAAGTTTCCTATCACAGCTGGACACTGTATCCTGCCTACCCTGTAGCTAGGAGTGACAGTAATGCAGGCAGCTTTCTTTGTTTACTCCTCTCCTCAGCCACCTCAACCCCATCACTGGAGTGAAAGGAATGCAGGCTCATCAAGCATAACAGAAGACCCAATCAATGCAAACTGCTGCTTGGCTCCTGGGTGAAATCATGAGCAGCTGGGTTAGAATAAAAGCTCCTGGTATGTCTACACTACAGTGCTATACACAAAACCTATTTCGAAATAGCGTGTCCACACTGAGTGGACCCTGAACCGAAGTTAAGGCTGGCCAGAACCAATGCCGGCAGGGCATCAGGTTAGGACTTAGTGTGTGGGGCTCCTGCCTGAAGCTAACTGAGCTCTGTGTTTAAAGGGACCCTACCCCCACCCCGGACAGACAGTTCTCAGGGTTCCCCACTTGCTTGTCTACCTCGATGAGGGACAGCAAAGCAGTCCTGTCTTGGAGTGCCCCGAGTGCCCACACTCGGCACATCACAACACTCGGCCATCAGCCCGGCTACACTTGCCGCAGGCTGCCATCTGGGGGGGAGGGTAATCGGGGGGCTTGGACACAATCATGCACTCGGGACAACATAGCACTTGGCCACATGGAACCAGAGCTGCCCCTGGGCATGCCTGTGCGCCTCGTGGGGTCGTTGCCATCAGCCTGGCTGCACTTGCTGCAGGCTGCCATCTGGGGGGTTCATCAGGGGGCTGTCAGGATCCAGGAGGCCCTGAGGGAGAGAGTCCACCTTGAGGAGCCCTCAAAGCTTCCCCAGTCCTCCCCACCGGGAGCTCATGCCCCATTCCTCCCTCATGTCCTTCTAATTACCCCTCCCTAGCCCCCCTTCCTGATGTCAAATAAAAGACACGTATGTTCAAAAATAGAAACTGGGTTTATTGAACAAAACTGGAGAGGGGGAATGAACCTCTGGTGAGACTGGGAAAAGGAGGTGGGAGGGGGGAAGAGAGAGGGTGGAAGAGGGGAGGGGGAAACCTGGGAGGAGGGAGCTGGAAGGGGGAAGCAAGGGGAAGAAAGGGGAGGGGAAGCTCAGGGCTCACAGTTGGGGGTCATGCCAGACCAACTTGACTTTCATGCAAACCTGCTCCTGGATTCACATGTGGCCTTTGGTGGCCAGGCTGGCAGCTATCCTGCCATAGATGGACGCATTCCTCCATCTAGTGCGGAGATCATGGACGTTGGGGGCATCCCCCCAAACCAGAATAAGGTCCATGATCTCCACCCTGGACCAGGAAGGCGCCTGCCTTCTCCAGCCCCTGTCAGGCTCCTGGGAGCTGGCAGACTGCTCCTGGGGAGCGGTGGAGGGCTGGCTGCCAGTGGCTTGCTGGCTCATGTTTTGGGGCCACTGGGTCAGGGACCCTGGTGGCCACTGCTGTCTCTGGGCTGGCAGGCTTGGAGCTGGCACAGGCACTGTGGCCAGGGTCTACCCCTTTAATGGCTCCGGGGGTAGGGGAGAGGAGAGTAAGTGTTCCTGGTTGTGCCCAGAATGGCCACCAGGGCTCCCTGGGAAGGGCTGGAGGCCCCCTATTTTGAATTAAGTGTCTACAAGGCACTTAATTTGAAATAGCTATTTTGAATTTGGCGTTACTCCTCATAGAATGAGGTTTACCAAATTCGAAATAAGGGCTCCGCTATTTTGAATTAAATTCGAAATAGCAGTTTGCATGTATAGACGCTATTAAAGTTAATTTGAAATAACAGCTGTTATTTCGAATTTACTTTGCAGTTAGACATACCCCCTGAGACACTGGTTCCATCTTGGCAAGAACAGAACTGCAGCAGCAAACGCAAATCACAAAGGTGACTAGTCACCTCCCTTGGCTCACGCTTCTCCCCTCACCAGCCAACCAGCAGCTGTCTGTGCTGCTTGCAAAGGCTGGGAGGAACAAGCCCCTTGTGATTCTAGTAGCTGCAGGGCTGCTCAGGCAGGGGAGGGAGCTGTGGCCCCAGGCACATTCAAGTTAGCTCAGCTTTGGATGTTCTAGTGCTTCACTGGAAGAGCAGCAAAGCTAAAGAATGACCACCATGAGCAGCGGGTGAAGGCCCAGCTGGGGGAGGTGAGCCAAAGACCTGCCCCTTCTATCTGAAGCCATACCCCTTCCCCAGATGATGCCCCTTCAACAACCTCCCCCTCCAGCCAAGCTTCGCCCAACCCCAGGGTTGCCGTGTGCTGTGGCCCCCCACCACCGGGCTGATTCACAGCATGGACCTAGCCTTCTCTGGCCACTAGGCTGCCATGTGGCATGGCCCCAGCTTTCCCCAGCTGCTGGGCTGCTGCGTGGTGCATCCCCAGCCTTCCCCGGCCGCTGGGGAATTAGGCTGCCATGCAACACTACCCGGCCTTCTCTGGCTGCCAGAGAGCTATGCAGCCCCAGCCCCTCCTGGGTGGCTGGGCAGTGTAGACAGTTTTGGGAAGGCAATGCCTTTCCTTCCCTACATTACCCGCCCTCCATGCCTGGGATCTTTCCCTGCTGTCAGGAAACTGACATGAAGTGTCACACCACAAGCATTACTTAAATTACACTTACAACTTCCCCATTTTTTTCAGCTCTCTGATTTTGGGCGGAATGGCAACGCGTCAGGATAGTCATCTATTCCTCTATTTAGTCCCACTGGTCTGAGAGAGTCTTTCCTTTGACTACAATAGGCTTTGAGTTAGGTTACCAGGTGGGGCTCATACAGACTGTTGTACACAAATGTTAATTCTTCAGCTGGTGATAAATGCAATTTTTAATTCTAGGACTTTTTCCCAGAACACCTTTTAAAGAGCTGCTTACACATGTACATACAAACAAATGCTGCCCTAAGCAGCCAGCCATTTTATAACTGTGTGTCTGCTGTACTGTATGTCCTTCTATTCCAACTTTTCTCTTAGCTCCTATTTACTTACTCTAATATTTCTGAGGCTGGCAGAGTCTCACAAACTTGAGTACCTTCATCTTGGAGCTGATCTTTTTATATTCTCAGATTCTTAGAGCAACACACTAGGAACCTCCTTCCAATTCTTTGTATTTATTCATAACTATTTGCATAAACCATTCAGTGCACATAAATAAACCCAAGCCAACCTTTGGCTGACAAAATTTGTTTGCTATCGATTTGTGCTGCTAACATTCATCATTTAATTATACTCTTGTTAGTGGTTCTTTTTAAAGGTATAGACCAATGTGGTAATAAATATATTGGGCTACTTTTGGGTTACTGTTTTTTGTTTAAGTGACTGCAGACTATTGATTCAGTAGAAATCTGGCAATTCTATGTTTGCCGATTTTTCCCAGCCCAGGTGAAAAATGCATCCTGCGTATCTAGATGTGCTTTTCCAAAAATGCTTTTAACGGAAAACTTTTCCGTTAAAAGCATTTCCGGAAAATCATGCCAGTGTAGACGTAGCCATTCAATGGGTATGTCTAGACTAGATGGCTCCGTTGATGGAGCCATGTAGATGAGTTTACCAGACATAGGAAAATGAAGTGGTGATTTAAATAATCTCTGCTTTGTTTACATCAAAATGGCCACCGTGCTGTGCCCATCAGCTGTTTGGCGGCACAGTGGGGCAGTCTGGATGCTCCACGGTTGACAACGGAAGCCTTTGTTGTATGCCTCGTGAAATGAGGTTTACATACCCAATGTTCCTGTGCTTGCCCTTTAAGCTACCTTACTGCTTCCTATCTTGCAGGCTCTGCAGGTGCCAGCTTGGCCCACCGTATAAAAGTGATCACAGATGCAGCAAGGTTGGCCTCAGGCCCAGTGGATAAGCACAGGCTGGAATGCCATTCCGACATTTCCCTGGCTTCATCAGTTCACACACAATCTCAACTTTTTTTTTAAAGACAAAAGTCCTTATGGTTGCAAAGGAATCTTCCACATCTGAACACATACAGTGCTGTCTCCATCGTTAACAGTATTACTTACTGTTATTAGTAGTTATTCATCACAGTGTGTCAGAAGGCAGCTTGAAACAATAGCTTGGAGAGTTATGAACTGCAGCATCCATCTCTGGGGGTTGTTACCCATGAAGACTAACGATGACAGTTTAACAGAAGACATTGCTAACTCCTTTGAAAGAGATTATGTTAGCTGAATCAAATCTGTTTTTTTCTTGAGGGAGATTTGAAAGTATAGAATTAGAGCCAGAACATATCTGGGAAGTTTTCCTTTGATTTTCCCCAGCTAATTTTTTCAGAATTTCATAATGTACTTCTAGTTCCCCCAGATCTCTCAAAGTGAGCTACATGGAAAGGGGGATAGAAAACAAGGAAATGAGAGGAGTGGCAGCCCATGGAAAAAGTGAGAAAGGTTTAAGGGGAGAAGCCACCAGAAGAGAGGGCATGGAATGTAGATCATGAATAAAATTCCATCATTTTCTTTCTTCTCCTTTACCTATGCTCCAAAGTGTTACTGGATCTGGTTCTGCAAAACCAAACCTCTTCTCCTTGCCCCATATCTCATTCTGTGATAGGTAGGTAGGTAGATTATTGAGTAAAAGTGTTAAATAACAAATCCTGATTCAGGATGTGTTTTTCAAGAAATCCTTTTTTGTTCTGAAGCTAATTGGGTTATTTTGCTATGTTGTAGATGTTTAAGCAGAAAGTAAAATGGTCTCATTAGAGGCTTCACATTACATGGATTCATTACTGTAAATACTGCCATAGTGAGTATACAGCTTACTTCTGTAAGTATGGTAACAGACTAATGTTTCCTTAAACACTGTCTGAGAAATGTGCGAGCTGACTAAAATGTTTACCAGCTCTCTTTTACACAACCAGATCAGTTTAACTTAAATTAACATTCATTGCTTTATAATTAGCAAAGTAACACCATTATTTTTCATAGAAACTGCATGACTACACTAACACCCCAAAATAATTTCTAAGGCACGCACTCTCTATTTTGCTCTCTTTCTGAAATGTATTTCAACATTAACTGTCTTAATACAAAAGAGAGACTCACTTGCCCATGTGAAATCTGCATTTTCACAGATGCCTATCTATGAGTGCATGCATATAACACTCTCTTATGTACATCCCTGCTTCCACATACAAACACAGATTAGGTAAATGTGCAAATACAGAGGATGACTAAAAGAAAAATGCCATTCGTGTTTATTATTGTTCCAAAAGTTTCTTTGTTAAAGCCGCTTGACTTTCATAAATACATTTAGCATTAAAAGAATCATTATGAAGACCAATTTTAAGATAGCAATGCTGATAAACTCCATTATTTGTTGTGAATTGAATAGAAAATAAATGTGAAACCCCTTGGCTTGCCTCTGGATTTCAGAAGCGCAGAGAAGTCTAGACATTTGAGGCCTGAATTCAAAGCCAATCAAGGTCAATGGCAGTCTTCAGTGCGTTTTACAGAAGGTCTTTTACTGCAATGTTACAATGTGGTTATCAGAAATGAGTGGCTTTCTTTAGCTACTGTTTCCTCTTCAAATGTGGGAAATACACAAGTGTAACTCTCACTAATATTAATGGGAATGATGGTTGTAGACTAACTCTCTCACATACCAATGGATCACATAGGCAATGGCTTATCCATATGTTAAACTGTTCATCTATAAAGCTGTACAAGCTTCTCTTTTTAAAAGAACAGTCTTTCTCTAAGACCAGGTGATGCTACACTGGCAGAGAAAATTGATGCAAGACACACAACTCCGGCAACGTGAATTACATAGCTGGAGTTGACATATCTTGCATCGATTTTCTGGGACGGCTCAACAGCAGTAGGTCAACATTCTGCTGACTTTTCTTACTCCTGGAGACTTCAGGGAGTACTGCAGTCAATGGGGGTACCCTCAGGATTAGATTTAGTGGGTCTTTAGTAGACCCACTAAATTGAATCCCAGAAGACTGATCACTGGAGCATTAATCCTTCAGTAAGTGCAGACAAGGCATAAGAAAAAGCTGTCTGCAAGGTATGTTATTAACTAATTGTTGGAAAGAAAACTGAATTGAAAATAATATGACCGCATATTAAACTACATGAAGTAGTCATGACAACTGGAGATCTCTACATTGTCTCACTATACCAGCAAGATGCAATCAGAGGGGATTTTCCATATTTCCTTTTTGTTAAATTTTTATTTCCTTGAAGGAAAAAGAAAAAAGAAAATGTACTTCATTTTCCTCTACGGACTGTTCTATACTGAAAAATAGAGGGGTATGTCTACACTACAAAGTTAGTTCGAACTAACGGACGTTAGTTCGAACTAACTTTCCTAGGTGCTACACTAGCGCTCCGTTAGTTCGAACTTAATTAGAACTAACGGAGCGCTTAGTTCGAACTAGGTAAACCTCATTTTACGAGGACTAACGCCTAGTTCGAACTAGCTAGTTCGAACTAAGGGCTGTGTAGCTCTTTAGTTCGAACTAGTGGGAGGCTAGCCCTCCCCAGGTTTCCCTGGTGGCCACTCTGGCCAACACCAGGGAAACTCTATGCCCCCCTCCCGGCCCCGGACCCCTTAAAGGGGCACGGGCTGGCTACGGTGCCCGTGCCAGGTGCAAGCCTGCCAGCACCCAGCTAGCAGACCCTGCACCTGGCACGGCACAGAGCCACCCACCCGATGCCCCCCAGCCCACCCCCTCTTGCCGG
This sequence comes from Pelodiscus sinensis, assembly GCF_052426305.1. Classification (NCBI taxonomy): domain Eukaryota; kingdom Metazoa; phylum Chordata; order Testudines; family Trionychidae; genus Pelodiscus; species Pelodiscus sinensis. Next base: position 40,956,328 of record NC_143053.1, on the reverse strand, counting down.
GATCAGGCTGGCGGCTCCCGGGAGCTTGCCCTGGACCGCAAGAGGCGGGCACCTTCCTGGGCTAGTGCGGACATCGTGGACCTCGTCCACGATCTCTGCACTAGGCACAGGAAAGTGGCCGGCTAGGGCAGGATAGCTGCCAGCCTGGCCACCCAGGAGCAGGTGTGCATGAAAATCAAGGGGGTCCACTGAGACCCCCGACCCTGAGCTTACAATGGCCGTACTGGGTCAGACCAAAGGTCCATCTAGCCCAGTAGCCTGTCTGCCGACAGCGGCCAACCCTAGGGACCCTGGAGGGGATGGACCGAAGACAGTGACCAAGCCATTTGTCTCGTGCCATCCCTCTCCAGCCTTCCACAAACTTTGGGCAGGGACACCACTCCTACCCCCTGGCTAATACCACTCCATGGACCCAACCTCCATGACTTGATCTCACTTCCCTTTAAACTCTGTTCTAATTGTAGCCTTCACAGCCTCCTGCAGCAAGGAGTTCCGCAGGTTAACTATTTGCTTTGTCAAGAACAACTTTCTCTTACTAGTTTGAAGCCTGATACCCATTCCTTTCCTTTGGTGTCCTCTAGTCCTTCTTTATGGGAACTCAGGAAGAACTTTTCTGAATGCACCCTCTCCACCCAACCCCTGCTTTTAGAGACCTCTATCCTGTCCCCTCTCCGTCTCCTCTTTTCTAAGCTGAACAGTCCCAGTCTCTGTAGCCTTTCTTCATCTGGGACCTGTTCCCAACCCCTGATCATGTTAGTTGCCCTCCCTTCTCCCAGCCTTTCTCTTCCCCTCTCCCACCTCCTTTTCCCAGTCTCCCCCAGTTTTTTTCAATAAAGACAGAGTCAATGTTGGAAGAAACGTTATCTTTATTTTGTACATCAATAAGAAGGGGGGCTAGGGAAGGGTAAGTGGAAGGAGGTGAGGGAGGAATGGGGTACGAGCCCCCGATGGGGACGACTGGGCTGGCTCTGCGGGCTTCTGGGGGTGGAAGCTCTCCTGCAGCCCCCCAATTGACCCCTCTCCCCAGATGGCAGCCTGCGGCAAGTGCAGCCGGGCTGATGGCCGAGTGGTGTGATGTGCCCAGTGTGGGTACTCCGGGCACTCCAAGCCAGAACTTCTTTGCAAGCAGGGCACCCCTTAGAACTGTGTGTCTGGGGTGGGGGTCGGGACCCTTTAAGCACAGCCCTCGGCTAGCCTGAGACAGCATCTCCATGCTCTAAGTCCTCCTTTTATGCCCTGCCGGCACTGCTTCCGGCCATCCTTAAGCCCTGTTCAGAGTCCACTCAATGTGGACTTGCTAGTTCGAATTAGCAAAACGCTAATTCAAACTAGTTTTTAGTTCTAGACGCGTTAGTTCGAATTAGCTTAGTTCGAATTAACTAATTCGAACTAAGTTAGTTCGAACTAGCGCTGTAGTGTAGACGTACCCGAGTAGATTTATTAAGATCTATTTTCTAGCACCTGATTTTGTAAAGTCGAAGGTGTGTGTCCCCATTGTGTGCAAGAATTTGACGTAGTTTGACATAGTTCATCCCCAGTAGGGTGGCTACCATTGACTTTGAGAGTGATGCACTGTGGGTAGCTATCTCACAGTTCCTGCTGCCCTTTTGCATTCTAACATATTCTAACACACTGGGACCAAATCTGTGCAGCAGGTGGTTCTGGGTATATGTCATCAGCATCCCATAATGCACTCATCTCCTCCCTCTCCCCCTGCATGAAAGCAACAGCAGTCTTTTCACACCCTTTTCCCCCTGGTTATATATGTAGATATCATAGCAGGGTAAGTGTGGAACCCAGCATGAAACCTGTTCAGCAGCAAAGTACTATGGCAATCATATTAACCACTATGCAGGACAATGTAGCACTTTAAAGACTAACAAGATGGTTTATTAGATGATGAGCTTTCGTGGGCCAGACCCGAAGTGGGTCTGGCCCACGAAAGCTCATCATCTAATAAACCATCTTGTTAGTCTTTAAAGTGCTACATTGTCCTGCATTTTGCTTCAACTACCCCAGACTAACACGGCTACATTTCTATCACTATATTAACCACTGTGCACCTTATGCTGGAGTATATCCGGAATGTACCCAGAGTCCACCAGCACAAGGAAGAATTTTGGGAGGCCATGAACATACTCATCTGCAAAATACTTGAGCTGAGTGGCTGGCAAATGTTGCCAGCATTCAATCCTCTTGACACAGTGGAACGTTGGTTCTGGTGCTGTGAGACTAGCACAGGCTAGTGGGACTGTATAGTTATTCAGCTATGGAATGATCAGCAGTGGATGCTGAAATTCTGCATGCATAAAGCCACTTTCATGGAAGTTTACAAATTGCTATCCCCCATTCTGAAGCACAGCAATACCAGAATGAGACCTGCTCTGATAGTTGAAAAGGAAGTGGCAGTAGCCCTGTGAAAGTTTGCAACACCAGACAGCAACCGATCAGTTGGGAATCAATTTGAAGTGGGGAAATCTACAGTGGGGACTGTTGTAATCCAAGTAGCCAAGGGAATCAATACCCTTCTACTATGAAGGATAGACGGAATGTACATCACTTGACCACTTTGCCAAAGAGTACATAAACCACACAATGGGGTACCTCTTGATGGTACTGCAGGTGCTGGTGGATCATAACATCAAGCTGGGATGATCGGGAAAGGTTCATGATACATGCATCATTAGGAACTCCTGTCTCTTCAGAAAGGTGCAAGCTGGAACTTTCTTCCCAAAACTGGGAAGGGCCAATTGTGACCCTTGGAGACTCAGCCTAACCCTTTCTTCCATGGCCAGGAGTGGCCTGAGGCCGGCTGCGGCAGCTGCCCCCTCCCCTCCCCGCATGGCCGTCAATGGCCGTGACATCATCATGGGGCACCCCGGCGCCCCGTGGTGATGTCATCATCAGGCGCCCAGGCCAGCAACACTGTAGGCAACTGCCTAGTTCACCTAGGCTCACGGGCCGCCCCTGTCCATGGCTCATGAAGCTGTACACAGGCAGCCTGAACCACAGTAAAGAACAGTTCAATTACAAGCTGTGCAAGCACAGAATGGTAGTAAAATGTGCTTTTGGATATTTAAAGAGAAGGTTTCACAGTCTATTGACTAGGTTAGATCTCAGCAAAAGCAACATTCCCATTGTTGTGGCACCCTGCTGTGTCTGTGAAAATAAGGAGGAAAGTTTTATGCCAGGGTAGGGGGCTGAGGCACAGCCCCTAGCCAGTAATTATCAGCAACTAGACTCCAGGGCAATAAGGATATCACGGTGAGAAGCACTGGAAATCAGAAAGGCTTTGAAAAACAGCTTTATAAATGGCCAGACAGCGATATGATAGTCATGCATGTTGCTCTTAATGAGATGACTGTAAACTCCCGCTCCCCCTCAACACAAGCAATAAAAAGACTGCTATTCTGAAATCAGGCATTTTTATTTAGGGAACACAGGGAAGTAGGGACAGAAAAGGAGTTCACGGTGGGAGCTTTGGGGTGGGGGGGGGGATGAGAGAAATGAAAGTAGCATATTATCCCCTTGGGGAGCAATCACAGGTATGAGAAGAACAGCCTTTTGCTCTAGGATGCATTCCTGGGGGTTGAGTGTGAGATTCCTGTTGACTCCCCTCCCCCTCCGTGTTCTAGGGCTCATGGGAGAGGAGGCTATGGAATTTGGTGAGGAGGGAATGTTGGGGTGCAGGGGCTGGAGGGGGTGCCTGAGCATATGGCTGTCCTGGAATGCTGCCATGTGGGTCATCACCATGACTACCAAAACCAGTGTTTCTTAAACTGTGTTCCAGGGCACACTGGTGTGCCACGAGGCAGTTGGAGGTGTGTCACGGAGCACAACAGAGTTCAAAATGGCTACACTTAAAGGGTCAGGCAACCTTTATGTTTGCTCAATAACTTTCCCCCGGAACTTTTTTTTTCCTCAACAAAAAAACCTTGGTGTTCCTGATAAAAAAAATTGTTTGGTGTTCCTTGGTCTTAAAAAGTTTAAGAAACACTGGCCAAGACTCTCTCCTGGTTCTTTACTTCGAGTTCCCTGCATGCTCTCCTGTCCTCAGGCTTTGCTTGCATGTCTCCCAGCAGCATATTCTCCACTCACTTAATTGTCCTCTGTCCAGATGGGCGAATTGCATTTGCTCCATGAACATGAGTTCCCAGCTAGAGAAGCTATTTTCTGCATGCTCACTGATGCACTCACTTAACAAAAAGCAAAGGGCAGACTTTACAGGAGATAAATTGTTAAGCGTAAAACCTAATCTCTCAGCATAAAGGAAGGTCTGTCTAAAGGCAACAGGGATGTGTTATATGCATGTCCACAGTTATGCTTTTAAGTGCCCACTATGCAGCAGGTACATCACAGAGATCTTAGGGGAACAGCTGGACTCAGTTTGGTGGCAGGCATGGTAAGGGACAGGCTGGGGCTTGAGCTTGCAATTTGGTGACCGAGTATTTGGCAACCCCCATTTCCAGGGAAAAGGTGATAGAAAACAAAGAAATGAGAGGAAAGGGGGAAGAGGTCTGGGCATGGCAGAAGGGTCCAGGGTCATGCGGTGACTGAGTGTTCAGCACCCCCTGTTTTCCAGGTGCATTTCATCCTCTGAAATGAAGGGGAGCGCGTGTGGAATAACGTAGTACTCAAGTACCAGAATATAACCCATTCTTTAACATCTATAGGTTTGCCTGCGTGAGCTCCAAACTAATCTTCTGCCTCATTTTGTTGCCACTTGTTATTTCCTAGCCCTGTTCAAATAAGAACCAATTTGAACCTTTGTTCAAAACTTTCCTGGAAACATTTTCAACATTTTTTTAAATTAATTTAATATTTCGTTGATTATTATTACATTTACTTATTCCAGATTAAACCTGAAGGAAAACTGCTCAGGTACATCTAGAAAGGCTAGTCTTGCTGTATACTCAGCCCATGTATAAACTGGAAGTGTGACAAAACAATCTGTCTTCACAAGATTTCCAGGCCAATTTTCAGAAAAAAGGTTCTGGATAAACCATTAGGCCTGAGTTCTGAGAGTCATGGAAGTCTCTGAGTCTCACCTGGAGAATTCAGTATCTGCCCCAGTCATCCTGAGGATGATAAAGATAACATGGTAACAGGTGGGAAGTAGCTACTGAGATGCTTTGTGAGGGTGACTTGCAAGGTTCAGAAGCAGGTAAAGATGTTAATTCATCTGATTTCCCCCACCACCAATCCATGAGGCAGGCTATCTTGGCCTTTTTGTGTCTCCCAAGAAAACTGTATGGAAGCTACTTTAGAGAGACACAGAGATGATGGGCCCAGTCAGAGTCCAACATAAACATTAGCAAGAACGTCTACATTGGCAAGATTTTGCACAAATACTTTTAACGCAAGAGTTTTTGCGTTAAAGTTTTTGCGCAAGAGAGCGTCTATACTGGCATGTGCTTTTGCTCAAGAGATGTGGTTTTGCGTAAAAGCATCCGTGCCAGTGTAGACGCTCTCTTGTGCAAGAAAGCTCTGATGGCCATTTTAGCCATTGGGCTTTCTTGCGCAAAAAATTCATGTTGCCTGTTTACACTGGCCTCTTGCGCAAGAACAGTTGCACAAGAGGGCTTTTTCCTGAGCGGGAGCATCATAGTTCTTGTGCAAGAAGCACTGATTTCACACATTAGAACATCAGTGTTCTTGCACAAGAACTCCCCGCCAGTGTAGACAGGCAGCATGTTTTTGCATAAAAGCGGGTGCTTTTGTGCAAAATCATGCCAATGTAGACACAGCCTAGCAGATGGTGGTTAGAAAGTGAGAGCCCTTCTTCCTACCTCATTTGCCTTGGAAGAGGGGTATCTTCAGGCTAGACAGACCCCTCTCACTATCAGCTGGAGTCGGAATACAGGCCTGAACCCAGCCAGAGAGAGGAGCATTGGCCAAACTACTGAGAAATAGAGTCAGGACTTGGCTTTTGGGAGCTTAACTGAAGTGGACCAATGTTCTGCACCTTTGGAAGTTGGTGTGTTTCCAAGCAGGCAAATGGAGAAACATGAGCAACAAGCTTGTTGTAATTTTAATCTTTTATGGAAAAAACTTGAGTTGTTGGTGAACAATGTGCCAAATATACTACCAGTGCCATGGAATGAGCCATTGGTTAGAATTCAGAAAACCTCAGCACAAAATAGAATTATCCAAAAAGAAAACCTAGGAGGAGAAATATACACCATAATAAAATCAGTTAACAGTGGGACTAAAACCAGAGGCCTGAATGAAGGCAGTGTGATCTAGACGTGAATGCAAAGGACTAGGAACTGGGAGAGATTTTTCTTTTATTCCAAGCTAGTACTAAGTCACAGTGTGACAGCAGGCAAATCATTTAGCCTTTTTGTGCCTTAGTCAAAGCATTTGCAAAATCAAACAGCAGGATCTTAGAGAAAAAATATCTATGAAATAAATGAACCATTCTGGGGAAATACATTCTTTTAAAAGTAGGGAATCAGATCCTCTACTGGTGTAAATCAGTAAAGCTTCATTGACTTCAGTGGAGTTCCGTCAATTCCACTAGGGAGGCTCTGGACCCCAATTTGTATTTTTTACTTAGGGCAGGTCTTCACTAGGGAGAATATCAATGCTGCTGTGATAGATCTTCTGGTGTTTGATTTAGCAGGTCTAGTAAAGGCTTACTAAATCAACTCAGAAGGCATCCCTGTTGGCAGCCCGTACTCCTACTCCTGCAAGGAGTAAGGGTAGCTAATGAGAGTGTTTGTTCCCATCAGCCTCCTGCTGAGAGGTTGGCAGGGAAACTTGAATTAAGGTATGTGGACTCCAGCTTTGTTTTGTGTATCTTAATTCGACCTTCCCATTTAGTGTAAACCTGGCCTTACACAGCAGGCACTAGTCCAGAATGTGTGGAATACTTGTGACACATGGTAGGAGCACAGGTTTTTATTTAGGCCCAAACATTGCCTTCCTCTTGATTCTAGGATTAAGTGGTGAGGGGTGAAAGCCTCCTTCTCTTCTTGTATTGGATCTGCTGCATGCAGGCTTCCTCTGTGCACCTCCAGAAAGGAATCACCCTTTGCCCCTACCTGCCAGTCAGCCAACACTCACTGGCCTTATTGTGCTGGAAGCTGGGAAACTCTTGGAGACAACTTTTCCTGGAGGTCCCACAGTGGCATCTCAGCCTGTTTTTTTCACTGACAAAACAGGGCTGTACTGCACAGCTCTTTATTTAGAGCCAGAGTGTGCGGTGCCTGATAGTAAATGTCCAACTAAAATCTGCTAGTCTGCTCATTTAAAGTTCTTGTGCTTTATTGCCACTAGGTCTTCTGCTCTCTGCTTTACCACCAGAGCCTGGAGCTGCTGACATTTTAAACTCTGGCCCAGGTTGATGTCAGAATATTTATTCATCATGAGATCTCTGGGCAGAAATAAATGAACCCTGGGTTCATTTTATTACTAGAGCGCTAAGTTCAAAAGGAGGTGCAAAGTGCTTTGCACCTGGATATCGTATTACTTTTTTATTTTATTATGTAACACCTGTCAGGCTACATTTCTGCTTGGCACTGCAGCACAGCTGGAGGCTTAGGCAGGTGGGCTTATAGCGCCATCTTGTGGACAGAAGGAGTTTAAAGCCTTCTGTAAGACTAGCGTGAGACATGAATAAAAATGGTGCAAATGAGCAGTGCAAAAGATGGTGCAAATGAGTAGTTGTTAGGCCCTCACTCAGAACCTATCTCTTGATGTTGAGCATATCCCCACCTATCACCCTGTCTTGGCTATCGTTAGTATGATCCCGATCTTTTGGGGCAATGCTGTTGAGAAGATGAAAATGTGACAGTTTTGGCAGTATCTCCAGACTCCTGCAACGAGCTTGCCAGCTGGAAAGATGTCACATTTTCATCTTCAGTCACAGAGGTATCCTGCAGTGCCAGGCAATTATTTGTCATGTGAGAGCTCTGTGTTCTAGGGTTCTGCAGGTTTCTCTATCGTGAAGCCCTTCTGTTTAATGTGTATGCAAGGCTGCCAGAGAAGACAGCAACATGGTTTAAATCTGTGATGCCAGCAATAAGGGGATGACCTAGCAAACAATATCTCACTTTTGTTGCACCTTGTTGATGTGGCACCTTTTGTTTTCTCATGGCCTGCCTGAGGTAGGGAGTTTGGTGAGAGTGGGCTGACAAGAGGTTAAGCTAAATAGGAGGAATGTGATGCAGGCTGACTGGGAGAAGCATCTAGAAAGTGTGCTGGCAAGTGACTGAGGAGATTGGTCCATTCTTTGTCAATGTAGTTCACTGTTTAAGAGTAAGATCTGAACCCCAGATTGCTCCTGGCATCCCAAGTTGTGTCTGGAGGTGCCTTGCTTTATGCAATATTAAGAGTGCAACTATTTCTCTCATAGCTGCAACGTCCCCCATCATGCCTGTGTGGCCTCCAATCAGCATTGCTGAAATGAGGACGCGTGGGGCTGTCTTTTGTAAACTGTCACAGTTCTTTAGTTAACAGGACTGACCAGCATGATGTGAGCCCATTATACAAGGGCTCTGCAGACCATGCTGGCTTCTTATTAGCAATGTAAAGTGTTTTTGAAAGGCCAGAATGAGATGTTCCCCAGCTACCTGAGATTGCCTTTCTCCACCTGTGACTGCTCAGCACCTGAGAGCAACTGATGCATTCTGGTTAATACTCCTCCATCTCAGTGTTTGGAGGCTGTAGACAAGGCAGTTGCAGTGGCTAGCTCTCACCATTGGAATTCATTTGCTCTAGACTCTCCCTACAAAATCTGGGCTTTTGATAAAGTGTGATCACTATTTTGATAATGATTTCATGAACATTTTTTTTACATAAAACATTCTTTTAAAATGAATGAAATTAAAAATAGGCCTATTTTGAATCTAGCAAAACAAATATTTAATTTTTGGGGGAGGGAAATGATTTTTCCGGTCTTTTGACTAGGTACATCTCATATTTCATGTTGGGCAAGGCTCTCTTTTGTAAATCCCATTCTGACACATGCACATCCTAAATGCATCAAAACTGAATCAACTCATCTGAAATGCCACTCAGGCACTCCTGAACTTTTAAAAAGAGTTTTGGGGGTAACTGCATAAGGGTTTTCATGAGATATGCTAACGGGAATAATCAGCAGCATTACATTGCTCATACATGATTTCCTTTCTTTGAACCATCCTCTCTCAAGAATGGTTCAGCCTAGAAATGCCAAGTTTGGTTAATTTTAACCCCATTACCAAGGATTTGTGTCTTTATTTATATTTAGGAAGTTTGTGCTAATTAATTTTACAGGTGATTCCATCTTTAGGGAGATTTTCAGATTGATCCGTGAAATCTCACGAGAAGGTTGTAATCTCTTTGAGGTGCAGTGCACATATTTCTGTGTCCATCAGCCTAGATTATGGACAGTATTATAATATCAGAGGGGTAGTCGCATTAGTCTGGATCTGCAAAAGTGACAAGGAGTCCTGTGGCACCTTATAGACTAGCAGATGTATTGGAGCATAAGCTTTTGTGGGCAAAGTATGCATCTGATGAAGTGGGTCTTTGCCCACGAAAGCTTATGCTCCAATACATCTGTTAGTCCAGGGGTTCCCAAATTTTTTGACACGGGGACCAGTAAATCCATTCATGAGCTTTCGGAGGACGGATAACATTCATGTACATATTTGCATATTCATTAAGCAATTCATGAATATGCAAATACGGTGGTTTTGGTCCTCCCAAAGCCCCCAGAGCCAGCTTTAGCAAAGCTTTTGATACGGCCACCCACAATATTCTTACCAGCAAGTTAAGGGAATATTGATTGGAAAAATGGACTGTAATCCAATAAAACTCTGCACCACCACATCATGTATTGAAAAGGGGCTCATTTATTTTCAGAAAGCTGACACCATCTTTGGAATTTTTTATCCACAGTCTCATTCCGGATGGTGAATGCACCAGGTTCTCCATTCTGACACATTGCAGTGCCTTTAAACCTCACTGTCAGCAGTGGGGATATTTAAAAGGCACTGCTTTTACATTTTTATTTAGGCTCTGCATGCGCCCTGAATTGTCCTGCTCACTGCTGGCCGATTCTCCCCACCCGCCCCAGCCCTGCTGTCCTCACCAGCTGATTCTCTCCCGATCTCTCCTGGCAAGCCCTGCTGCCCCCGTGAGCTGGTTCCTCCCCCCCCCCCACGATCTTCCCTGGCCCAGCCCCACTGCTTCCGCCCCCCCCCCCAGCCAGCCCTGCTTCTGCAAGACGGTTCCCCCCCCCCCCCGCGATCTCTCCTGGCCAGCCCCACTGCCGCTCCCCCCGCCCCTCCCCCACCAGCCCTGCTTCTGCCGGCCAGTTCCCCAGCCAGCCCCAAGGTCTCCTCCAGCCAGCCTCACTGCCCCCGTGAGCCGGTTCCCACCCCTGCGATCTCCCCTGGCCAGCACCACTGCTCACCCCGCCCCCCCCGGCCAGCCCTGCTTCTGCCAGCTGGTTCTCCCCTCCCTTCCCCTTCCCCCCCCCCCCGCACGCGATCTCCCCTGGCCAGCCCCACCACTCCCACCCCCCAGCCAGCCTTGCTTCTGCCAGCCAGTCCCTCCCCGCGCGATCTCCCCTGGCCAGCCTCACTGCCCCTCCACCCGGCCAGCCCTGCCCCGCGATCTCCCACAGCCAGCTTCACTGCCCCGCCAGCCGGTTCCCACCCCCGCGATCTCCCCTGGCCAGCCCTGCTTCCGCCAGCCGGTTCCCCTCCCCCGGGCATCTCCACTGCCCCGACCCTGCTTCCTTGTGGCCCATATCCAACCCCTCCTCCCCCCTCCACAGCCAGCAATAAGAGCTCACCTGGTAACCCTCACTATGCCTCTGCCTGGAGCCTGAAACATACAGCTGCATCCCGCCCAGCCCAGCTGAGGGCTTGGGGAACCCGGCGCTGCACGGACAGTCCGGGAGCCCGGAACACCCTGGCAGCCACGCTGAGGCCCGGTATTTTTTTCCCGCGGCTCGGTACTGGGCCGCGGCCCATAGTTTGGGAAACGCTGTGTTCATCTATAAGGTGCCACAGGACTCCTTGTCGCTTTTGCAGTATTATAATAATTTCTTTAAGATATGTTGTACAACTTCTGTGATGCTGAGACAAAACAGGACTCAGGGGTGGCAAAATAGATATGATGCAGGTGCAGGGAGGCCTGTGCAGAAAGGAAGAGGTGTGATATTGCAATCAGTGAGCAATCAACTCAGACTTTACAAAAGCTGGCCTATAATCTCTGCACTGCTGTAGATCAGGCATATAAGGTAAAACACTTGGGTGGTCCCTGGAGGATGGAATCCCAGACCACATCCCAAAAGTCACTTTGATTGTTAGATGTAAAGAGTTGTGCTGTTCTTGGTCTAGAAGGTATTGCTTCTCTATCCACTTGATGGCAAGAGAAGAAGTGCCTCTATTGAAAGTGCTTGTGTCTGGAGATGCAAATGTAAGTGAGGGGATAGTCTTGAAAACTCTGCCTGATCAGGACTATGTGTCTCAAGACACAAAACAATGAAGACCATGAACTCACATGCCTGGAGTTTCCATTGCAGAAAGAAATATTGTGCTTAATAAATAAGATTTAAGACTAATGCAGCTGTAACTATAGTAATTTCAGAGCTACGTGCTGGTAAATTTTTATCACACAGTAATACATATGGCACCAGCAAAGAGAGTCTCTGATTTCTTTAGCATATAAAGTACCACACATTTATAAAACCCTGTTCATATTCTATAATGCTACTCGGCATGTGCTTGAAAAGCACATTAAAGTGTGGGGACGTGTCCAAAAAAGTTGGACTGGCCTGTTTTATGACTGACAGGAAAGGCCAAGCAGTTATTTGAACTCCTGACACAACAATTTTATTCAGGTGCATTTTGGGGCCACCAGGCCAGGACTGCATCAGAAAGACTACATTAAATGCACAGGATGTCCAAAACAAGGTCTGAAATCAATTAGGCTCAAGTATTTAAAAGCAAACAATGTACATGACTGGCATAGAATGTATTGTCTTCATACTGAAGTGTAGCCCAACAATACTGAGATAACTTACTTACAATAACATGACATACCAATAGTGTGTATGCATCCCTATGAGTCAGGTGAAAATATAGGACCACCAGGACCTCAGCTGGTGTAGATCAGCATAGCCCCATTGACTACTGGGACCAGTGGAGGATCTGGCCCATAGCTTCTAGATGGGCTGCAAGGCTTCTTTCCATCTGGAATGTTATTATGGTTGATTGGTTAGTTGGTTGGTTGATTGGTTTGCAGAGGAGGGGTGAGAGTTTCTGTAGAGTTTTCTCCTTTGCACTCAGTCCTTCAGTGGGCAAAGGATTGGGTCCAGTGAGTTCAGTGGAATTACTCCAAAGTTAGACAAATGTAACTCAGATAAAAATTTGTCTCAGAGGGGGAGCACTTGTTTCCTTTTGTAGCTAGTGAAGAAGCATGCGGCATTTTTTCTCCAATGCAGACTTTGCCACCGGTAGCCAAGTCTTTGTCACCTCCTTGCTTTTATGTCGAGTTCCCTCCAAAACTGAAACTAATGCAGACTGTGGTTGTCTATCTATTAAGCCTAGTCTCATGTCAGGAGACTGCTCTGCAATCTGCCTTGGATGCTGATAAGTTTGTAGGTGAAATTCTAGGTATTGATTTTAACTGCTAGAGTGCTAAATGGTTGAGAACCTGAGAGATCACCTCTTTCTACATGTCATACTGCTAAAGCTGAGATCTGCAGAGGTGCTTGAGCAGGAATGTCTTTGCTATAAATAGAAAGGGTCTTCTGGCACAGCATTTTTGGTGAGCTTTCAAATTCTCTATCCCCTCAGAGCCCAGATTTACTAACATCCAATGCAGACTACAAGAGCCTCTTTTCCCCCCACATGCTTGTGAAGGACTGTAGAGGGTTTGGTGTTTGCGGTGTGGGTTATCTAATCTGCATTATTTTACACTGAAGGGCACTGACAGGCAGCCCTTTGTATATGACATTTTATTATGAAACTGAATGTTATGTTAGCTCTGAACTTGATATGGGCTCCCAGTTATATACTTCCACTAATTGTAAAATAAATATTGCGCACGACTAGGTGAACAAACGTATCTTAAAGGCTTGAGGAATGCTTTTAGATATGGCATCCGGGCCTGGCCACTTGCTACTTTTCATTTACCAGGCGGTTCCAGCACTTCCTCTTGTGACACCTCCCTTTTGACACTCTTCATCTTTATTACTTGGTATAGGCCTTGTACCAACTTCCTCTTTGGTAGAGATCAATACAAGGAGCTTGGTTAGCTTTTCTGCAGGGTCCTTTGTTTCCCCCTTCATTTCCTGGTAGTTCAGCAGACACACTGATTCTTTTACAAGCTTCCTGCTTCTGATAGTTTTAAAGAACTTCTTGTTTGTTTAGATAGCTTTTTCTCTTTGCTCTTCACATTCCCGAAGGCATGTATATTATACTGTGAAATGGTTTTAAATGGCAATAATAATCACGATATTTAAAAATTAAGGTATATTAAGTTTGACACATGCTAATTATGCAGACTTCAAAGCCTAGGTGTGGTTTCTTTCTGCCACCTTTTTGCAGAGGAGTTGCAAAGGGTCCAGAAGTTGCATCAGGCTTTTAGTAGGACTCTATTGCCTGCTCCAGATTTATTACCAGTTAAAACTTAATCAAGGAGCCAAGAAAGGCTCGTTTTTCAGCCTTTTCCAGCATCGTCACCTGAGAGGTTCGGCTTCATTAAATCTTACTGGCATACCACTGAGAACGATCCCAATTTTTCACAGACTCCCAAAATATTCTGCATTGAGGTGGACCAGAAACCTGCTTTACTTCTTCTTCAAAACCAAAAAGAAATAAATTTGAGATCTAAATCCTCTATATGCTCATTTAATCTATGACAGATGTGCCCAAATATTCACATATCATCCAAAAGCAGGTCTTTCTCCCAGTTCATTTACAGAACAGATGCATAACAGAAACGGATTTATCAGTTGTCTTATCACTGATGGGCTTTATATCCTGAAGTGCCTCTGTGGACTAGTCTGCATGGGTAAAACCAGCTGTTAACTCAGCATTGGCACAAGTAAACAGAAAAATGCTGCTCCAAAGGAAGAGAGAATTGCTAGCAGTCATTCACCTCATGGAGATAGTGATGCATCAGGACATGAAATCAAATCTATTCTGTGCATTTCAAAGCACAGGGGACAAGTGCTGGCACACACACAAAAGTGCACTGCGTGGCCAGACTATGTGGTTTGTTTCTATGCAATAGCTTGAGCTGGAAAGGTGTCCTGGGTATGCAAATGATTACACAGCAGGCATCCCGTTTTGCTCCAGAATTCCCGTCTCCTTTACTGACAAGACTTTGCGGAGTGAAATCAGCTCTAGAGATCCTTTGGTTGAACAAATCAGTATGGTGTTGGCAGTGGAGAAGCAAGTCTAACGTGCCTCAGGCCTGACAGGAGAGACCATGTTAAGAAAGCAGGGCAGGATTCATGCGCAGGCATTATCCTCCTCTGGTGAAACAACCAACATGGGTGCTAATCAGTGCCATTGGGGCATGGGATCTATGCTTGAAACTGCATTGAGACCCCACACTCATTTCATATAAACTACAGAAGAGTTATCAACTGGTTCAAAGCTATTTGACTGAGCTAGGTTAGATTTAAACCATCAATCTGAAAGTAAAAGGCTCTATTGCCCATTCCCAGTCCCCGTAACATCAAGGCCCACACAATTCACAACCTCATACGTTGAGGAAGGATTTGCACATGCCAGGTGAGCATTCTGAAATAAAATGAAGGGCAGCATAATGTAGTCACTTACCGGCCAACACCCATTCCAGTGATGTACAATACAAGTTGACAAATGCCTGTGAAACAGCCAATCTTCCTTTGACATATGCTCAGAACTGAGATCAGTGGAGGCAACCAAGCTGGATACCCTTTCATATCAAATCCCTTGCCTTTAAGTGTCACTGTCCCCCTTCTGCTGAAACAGTCTGAATGGGTCAGCCTTTCAATAGACTGCAATGCCCATCCATTTGAGCAGACATTTAGGGAAGACTGAAGTATTTGTAGAGGACATGTTCCTGGTGGAGATGTGAGACATCATGTGAGGTTCAGATTCATTGCATGGCTGCTGATTGGGGATCATCACATGTTGGTCGGGGACGAGAGGGAGGGAGAATTGTGCGGATGTTTTTGCAATGATTTTTTCATTCTGTTTGCAATGAATGGGAAAAGGCAACTAGAGCATCTGATAAGTGATCTTTTAAGCCCTACATAAATTCAAATGAAAGGAAAAGCTGCTCTTTCCATACAAATGAGCACTTAGAGAGAGAGAAATATTTGTAAAACAAACCCTCAGAATTCATACATAATCCCTGACTTTCCATCTTCCCCAGGGTTGCAGAGGTGGGAAGGGCATAAAAGTGCTAAGTCTGAGTAACATGGGGAAAGGGGGCATCTTAAGGGTGTGAAAGTAACTCCAAGGTGTGATGGCCATTATGAGTTCATTTAGTGTACTCAATCCCCTCTAGGTTCTCTTCTCTCTCTCTCTTTTGTGGCTTCTTCTTACAAATTCTTCAGCCCCAGTAGGGGCACTAATCAGTGATCCCTGACCCAGCGTTCTGCACTGAGATTCCAAAGGCAGAGTGTGGGTGTGATAATATGTGTACTAATAGACACACAGACATCCATGCAATGTGAAGTGTGTTTATGATCAGAAGAGGGCTTCTGTACAAATAACGTATCATGGCTCCATATTTATTCACTCAGTTACATTTGTATCAAATGCACTCAAGTGTAAAAGGCAAACTCCATTTGTTCTGCCTCCCAGCCTTGCCAGCTCAATCTGAGATCTGAAAATCAAGTCACATTATTTCCATTCCACATATAATTATTCATCATCAGTAATAACAATTTGGAGGTGCACGAGAGAGAAAAGTGCATGGCTTCTTTCCCTGTATCTCTTCAAGCTCTGTGGGACTGACAGTAGTCCAGTTGGCTAGTAAATAATATAGAAACATGTAACAAGAGGGAAACAATATCAGTATTGGCTCCAGGTTAATACTGAGTGCCTAAAGATAAAACAGGGCAATATATTACTGTTGTTGTCTTTAGCTGCATTTAGAGACAGGCCAAAATAAGAAAACTGAATCCAAATCCCATGGAACTCTGAGGAATTTTGGATCTGGACATGGATCTGAAATTCACAGCTTGGAACCATCTCTGTAAGAATAAGAACATAAGCTATGAACCTTCTTACATAAGGTTCCAGATCTAAATCCAAATGCTGAGCGCTGTGACTAGCTATATCCTGACTGTTTGTTCTGTGTAGTATAATTAATGGTCTCGGCACTAAAGTGCTTTCAGTTTGGCCACTGTTACCAAACCAATTGTATGTGTGAGCTAACCAAGTGATTGAACACTACCATTCAGCCGTTCTGCTAAGCAAAAGGCTTCTTCTAGCCTGAAAGCGTTTGCACTGTTTGGGGAACAGAATGATCACATTGTTTATGGCCAAGACTGTGCCACCCTTATTCATGTTAAATTTACCTTGTTCTGAGTCCTGTATTTTCATTTACTGCAATGGAACTGCAACTGTATAAAGGCTTTCAGTGGGCACCTAACTCCCTTTTATGTCTTAGGTAAGACTCCCCTTAAGCAGCTGGCACATTCTGTCTCATAGGGTGTGTCTAGACTACTGAGTTTTGTCGACAAAAGTGGACTTTTGTCAACAAAACTATACCTGCGTCTACACTACCGCTGAGTTCTGTCAACATAACGTCGACAGAACTCAGCAGTTTTGTCGACGCTGGTAAACCTTATTTTACGAGGCATAACACCTTCTGTTGACAGAGTTCTGTCGACAGAAGGTGTTATTGCCTGTAGGGTTGAGTCTAGACTACAGGGTTTTGTCGACAAAGCAGCTTGCTTTGTCGACAGAACTGAATGTGTCTAGACGCTCTATGTCAACAGAAGTTTTGTCGACAGTATCTGTCGACAAAACTTCCGTCGACAAAACCATGTAGTCTAGACGTACCCTAAGAGGGTAGGTAAAGACTCGTTTGTATATTTCTCACATTTGAAAACCTTTTTCCAGGATAAAATAAAAAAAAGAACTGTAGCAATACTATAGTGACTACCTGTGCCAACTGGTATAATTAGGAAGCCTTTTTTTCTTTTAAATCAATATAGAGAACAATTATCACTCTGACCAGCAATATCAGCCTTTTTTGCTGGGCCTGCCATGCTGCTGAGTCAGAGGGTATGTCAACATAGCACCCTTAGCTCAAAATAAGCTGTGCAATTTGAGCTACAGAAATTACGAAGCTTATTTCAAAACCGTATGTTTTGAAATTTGGCACTGTCTACACAGCACCATATTTCAAAATAAACGGCTATTCTGAAATGCCCCTTAATCCTCATGGAGCAAGGTTTACCGGGACATGAGAATAGCAAGCCCTTTATTTCAAAAGATATTTCAAAATAACAGGTGCACTGTCAAGATGCGAAAAATCGCTATTTCAGGATACCGGAAGTATCCTGAATTACCGCCACACTGTAGACGTACCCATACAGACTCTCCCCCGATTCTCTCTACAAGTCATTTCCATGATGATGAAATCTTTGGATCAAATTCTACTCCGTTAAAGGAATGCAACTCCATTAGGGTAGCACTGATTAGAGGAGCCCACAGCAGAATTTAGCTTTTCTGGTAAAGGTATAGTGAAAAGACAATTCTGAAGAACAATTCTGAAGATAAAATTTAATTTCACTTTAGCTATGTAAGTCCTGGCTTTGTGAAGACGTTTTAAATTGTTGCATTTCTTTAAGCAAGTCAATATGCCAACTCCAATGATCAATGCAAAATCCTGAGATCATTATTCTCTTCTTGTATTTTAATGGCTGGAAAGTTCAATTCTGTTTGGATGGGATATAGTCCAAAATCCCATGACCACCCTGCTGCTGCAGAATGCTGAATTAGGATGTTCTTAGAAATATAAAATATAATTTAACTTTTACTGATACTGACGAGATAAAGTTCACAGTGTCTTTTCCTTGAATTGTTTATGCCTTCACAGTCATTTTTCCTCTGTGCTTGAAAAGTCTCTTGCTGTTCATTAATACAACAGTGTGGGGTGCACTGTGACACAGTCTATTTTTGTAATTATATTTCACGTCTGCAAGCCAGGTTTATACCCATGCATGGTGCTGTGCAAACTGCCTCGGTCCTGACCAGCATCAACCATGCTATTTCAATCCTGGCTTGTGCCTTAAAGAGACTGCCAGTGAGGCCAACTTTACTTCACTCTTCAGAAGTGAACAAATGTCCACTGGAAACTAGGCTGAGGGCATCAGACTGATTTTTGCTAGTAATCTAAATTAGATTATACCTGAGATTTCGAGAGCTAAGAGGTTTACTCCTCCACCTTCCTATACAGTTGCAAGCCTCGTTTAAACTGGTAATGGGGTTGTACAAAACACCATTTCATATTGGTGTAAGCAGGGTCTGAATGAGCTCCTCCCTTTCCCCTGCCCCCAGAAGGCAGGTGGGAGGAGAATAGAGGCTTCATAAGCAGACAGTGATCATCAAGATGCCCTCTCTGCCTGGTGTTCAGCAGACAGGCCTGCTTTGCTAAAGTGATAATTTTGGCCTGGTGTGGGGTTAGAAATCACGTGAGTAGAGTGCAGGGGTATTGGAATACCATTAGCCTTATTATATGAGTAAAGGGCAGCAGAACTACATTTAGCCAACCTTGATCCCACAGGGCATCCTACACTGAACCTCACTTGTTAAGATGGGGGCAGCAGCAAGATCCAGTGCCAGCAAGATCCTGACATTCCACCACCCAATACTGGGTGACGACCCGTAGTCTGAAAACCACTGCCCTAAGCTATTTAAACACTGAGGTAAGGTCCCCCACCCCATCTACTCTGAAGTTTGAACAGTTTCTGGAGCCTTTTCTCATGGGAACAATTTAACCATAGGACTGAGGTTATAAATTCAGTCAGTCCCCAAAGAACAGTGTCAAATAAAAAAATAAAAATAAACCATCAAATGGCAAATGTAAAGCTAACCAAGCCACATCGTAATTTAAAACAGTTGCATTCTGGCAATTAATTTCTTTCTCATTACTCATTTTTCAAAGAAAAAACTGGGTTAAAAAACTGGAGGAAAAATACCCAAATAGTACCATTTCTTTAGTGTTACACAATCTGGCCTGAACTGTGAGTTTTCTATGACAATTTATTATGAACACTCCTAGGTTATTTAAGTAGATAGAATTGCTTTATATAGACAGAAAAGGAAAGTAAAAATTATCTACCCAGTGAAAAATAATTGCTCCTTATTAAGCCCACTTGTTATCACCACCTAGGACTAGATATTAATAGCAACGCAGGGCAGTAACAAAGTATTGTTTCTTCAGCTCCCTTGCATCACTTGTACTACTTATGGTAGCCTTGTCATTGTCTGTTCAAGAAGGAGTTATCCCCTGAAAGAATTGGAATAATTTCCAACCCTTTAAATGTCAAACGCTGCGGGGATTTTACTAGCTTATGTAATTGACTTTAACAAGTTTGATATACTTGCACATTCATTTTACTCCTCCTTGCCTGTGCAACTGATGTGTGATTTTGTCATATTGCTTCTGCCATCATCCCACAAGATCAGAGCAAGAGTGTCTACGCTGACCCTGGGTGATTGGTGAAGCTTCTATTTGGGGAGGCAGTGGCTTCCCAGCCCAGGCCCCACCCTCTTCCCATTTTCTCCCTCCTCTCTTCCCTGTGGTTCCTGTGTCCCTGTTCACTGTGTGCTTGTCCCCTTCCAGCCAAATCTCTGAACCCAAGCAAATTATTTTTGAAAAAAACCTTCCACTTTTCTGCAATTTCTTACTCAACAAAATGGAGCATGTTTTGTACGATGTGCCAGATATGCAGAAGGTACCTAATTAACAGCACTAACTTTGGAAATAAGATATAGAAGGCCCCCGAGATGTGACCGCTCAAGTTCCAACCCCTCATACTTACAACCATTTTAGTAAGTGAGGAAGGGGCCAGAAAGCCCCGATTTACATCCTCGGCCTGTATTGACGACGGCGGATGGTGCCTACCTTAAATGTAGGTTTGAGTTACAACACCCCCGACTTGCGACGCTCCCTCTGGAACCAATCGTGGTGCAAGTCGAGGGCCTCCTGTACCCTCATAGCTGACATGCATGCAGCTTGTAAATGCCCCAAACTCCTCTCATGGATCTTGGGGAACACAGAATGGCAAGCACCAGTTAAAGCTAATTGAGAAATCTTTGTCCTTGCTTCACACAATCAAACAAAGTGTCAGGCCTCATCCTCAGCTGACATTTGTCCCCTGAAAGGAAGAAGATGACTAGAATCAGACTGCAAAAGTTGCTACCTCATTTTTACTTCTTCACACAAACAAGTGAGGGCTTCTTATGTTGATTCTTTCAACAGCAGTAAGCTCCTCAGATAATGAATAAGAATTGTCAAGGGACATGCCAGTAAAATACAGCGTTCACATATTCAGCTCACAAAACCAAGAAGGTAAAATATCCCACTGAGGCAGCATGATGGTGCCAGCTTTAGGTATCAGACTGGTAGTCCCAATATCCCCAGGGGTGAAGGAACCAAATCCCCAGCCCTGTTCTTACCAGACACATGTAATCTCCCAAACACTGAAGCGTTGAGACTGAAAAGAACTGAGACCTATCCCACCAATAACTTCTCTCTTCCTTGCCACCATCTCTCTCCTCCCTCTGCCCCCCCTTTTCTTCTCTCCACAGCCCTCTCTCCCCAGGCTCCCACTGTTCAAGATCACTACCCTCCCCAACCAAGTGCTCCCCCTGTCCTGCCCATCACAGAATTTGAACAAGTAAAACAACAAACAAACAAAAAACCCCAAAACAAATGGCCACTGCTTACCCGTGGGAAAGCTCTGAAGGGCTCTTCTGGCCCAGGTGGAAGGGGTAGGAGTGGGTTTGGGGAGTCTGTTGGATGAGTCCAGATGTAGGGGAGCAGGGCTTGTCAGGGTGTGGATTAGATGGACTGGCTTAACCAGGGAGCCCCAGCTGGTGCTGAGGGGATACTGCATGTCAGACTCCTGCTCCCCCCCAATTCCTCATCCCCTTTCCTTCTCCATCCCCCTCTCCTCATTCCCTTCACTCCCCATTCCTTCCCCACTGCCTCTTCTCCCCCTTCCCTCATTCCCATCCACCCACCCACCCAGCTCCTCTGCAGGGCACAGAAAACAGGGAAGCCTGTGGGGAGAGGACAAGGGGAGGGACTGGGCAGCTATCTCTGCAGGGCTTATTGGGCTAGGCAACCTGCCCACCACACTGCACACAAACAAGGGGGAGAGGGACTATGGGGAGCACATGTGGGGAGAGGGCAAAGGGAGAAGCGTTCCCAGCAGCAGGCTCAGTAGCACTTTCCCAACTGGTCTGGGAAAGTGAAACCAAACTCACCCCCACTCCATACACTAGCAAGGGGAAGCCAACTGAGCAGGGAGAGTGCAAAGGAGGAAAAGAGGGATCAGTAAGGAGACAGCCCACTTTACTCACCCTGGGCCGCAAGGTGCAGGGGGGAGGGAGAGGAGGGCTGGATGGGGTAAGGAGCCAAGCAGGGAAGGGGCTGAGCAGGAGCAGAAACCAGCAAACAGAAGAGGGAGCAGGAACACAGCAAGCTGGGTGGGCTGGTCTACAGAACAGGGCTAGCAACCCTCTTGGAGCCGGTGAGACGAATGAAACTGAGGCTGCTGCAGCAGCAGGAAGAATCCTTGTGACTTTAGTTGGAGCCTTGTGTCTGTGCCATGCAGGTTCAGGGGCAGGGTGCTAAGGAGGCTCCCTGCTACTCTTCCTTCCCAGCCACCCTGGAACCTGCCTGAACCACACTAAACATTCCACAGCAACCCCACGTGGCAGTTGGAAGCAGAGAGAGGCGGGGCAGAGCCAGCACAGCCCCAGCTTTGGGTAGGCTGCGCCTCTCTTTGCCTTGCAGACCAGAAGCCCATGACGCTGATGCTCTTATAACTATCTCGATCACTATCAGAACATGGATTCTGATTTCAGACTCTTCATGATTGTTTGCCAAACAGTACAGTACAACTTTAGGCCTTGCTTCTGCTCCCAGAAAAGCCAATGGCAACTTCTCCCTCCCCCTTGATTTCAATGAGACTGGAAGGTCTTTGTTTTGTACAGTATCTCATTTACAAACCCTATTATATTCCCAAATACTTTACAGAGTTAAATAATCAAGTCGCAGCATTCATGAATAAATAAAAGCAACAGGAGAGGGACTTGAGCTGTCAATTACCTAAAGGGATATGGCCAGGCTGTTGACAGGAGAAGAGAAGGCTCCCATACAAGAAGCATTAGACAAATGTGTCCCAGCTCTGTATACCTTCCCATGGAACTGTCATTGTGGTGCTGAAAAGCTTGGTTCAAACAATGAGATTCCTCCAATTTGTTCACTCAGCAGCAGAACAAAGTAATATTGTTAATGATAGTGGAGCAAATCCAGGCACAAGATCTAATATTTTCAGGACAGTTCTACTCCACCCTCACTGGCGTGCGTACAGGGTGTGCCGGGTGTGCCCAGGCACACCCTAATGTGTTAGGGTTGCCAGGTGTCCGGTTTTCTACCGGACAGTCTGGTTTTTTGGGGCTCTGTTCTGTAAAAAATTTAGAAAATACTGGACAGGTGCAATGTCTGGTATTTTCTGGTTTTCCGACTGGGCGCCCGGACGCCTGGTGGGGGGAGTGGCTGGTAGGCGGGGCACGATCGGCGCTGGGAGCCCTGGTTACATGTGAGGAGGAGGGGCAGCCTGGTCCATGCTCCTGCACGCAGGTCAAGCGCGTGGTGGAGCCGCAGCCGGACTGACTAGCGCTTTGCCTGGACAGTGTGGGGGGTAGGATTGCCCTGGGATCTGCACTGCCCAGGTCAGTTCCGCTCCCCACCAGCTGATACGCTCCTTCCCCCCCCGCCCTCTCCTGGCCGTCCAGTTGGTTCTCCCCCCGATCTTTCCCAGCCAGCCCCACTGCACCTGCTTCCAGCCCTGCTTCCGGCAGCCAGTTCTCCCCTTTTCTCCCAATCTGCCCCAGCCAACCCCGCAGTACACAACCCCCACCCCCACCGCCAGCTCTACCTCCCGCTGGCCGGCTCCTCCTCCCGATCTTCCCCAGCCAGCCCTGCTGCACCCCCTGCCAGCGCTGCTTCCAGCGGCCAGTTCTCCCCTCCTCCTCCTGAGCTCCCCTGGCCAGCCTCGCTCCGTTGGCCGTCCTCCTTTCCCCCTGATCTCCCCTGGGCAGCCCCACTCCACCCGACCCCCTCCCTCCACCAATCAGCTCTGCTTCCCGTCAGCCCCCCCTCCCTTCCCCTCTCTCCCCCGACCAGCCCCCGATCCCCCTCCCCTGCCAACTCTGCTTCCTCCCGGCCAGCCCCGCCCCCGCCGATCCCTCCCCCACCCAGCTGATCCCTCCCCCGCCCCCATGAAGTGTATCCGGTATTTTTTTTAAGACTACCTGGTAACCCTATAATGTCTAAAAAAAAAAGTGTCTTTGCATTTTAATTTAATCACATGATATGCTCTTTTCGTTTTAAAGTATGGATTGCTGTATTATGCAATAAGCACCGAATTGCACATGTAAAAAACAAACTAAGAATTACAATGTCCCATACTTAAGTTTGTATTTTTTAAGTAAAGTTTAGTTAAGTTTTAGTTTCTTTAGTTTTGTTTGATGAATAAAAATAATGTCCTTTATGATTGAGTATTCAATAAATGTTCGCCTTTAAAAAAATAAAAAATAAAATTCCCTGAGTGCACACCCTAATGAAATGTGCTGCGCATGCCTATGTCCACCCTCCATGCATCACATCCACAGTTTCTGGGGTAACTTTTGACTGTTTATGGAATGAAAGGACATAATTTGGGGTAAATGAAAAGTAGCTTCATAAAACTCTGCAGTAATAAAGCTGGCATACGTGAGAAGAGAATCAGGACCAAAATTCTGTATGCAACTGCTTAAATTGAAGGTGGCATTTACATAAAAATGGTTACAATTCCCAATCAATGATAATGTGATAGGCCAACTAATATTTATTAAATTATATATTCAAGCAATCGCTACTTAACTTGGAATATTAACACTTTAAACTTTTCACACAGTATTGTTGCAAGTACCACTGGCTGATTTATTGACTGGCCATGACAGAGGCAGTCAGTCATGTTATTTGATAGCTACGGTATATACTGGTTGATTCTGAGTTAGAAAATGGAACAAGAGAAATAAAAAATTTCAGTGCTAGTAGGATGTCTTAGGGAGACAAGATAGATGAGATAATACCTTTTTTGGACCAACTTCTTTAGGCAAGAAAGGCAAGTTTCCAAGTTCACACTGAGCTCATCTTCAGCTTAGAGCTCTGTGTAGCTTGAAAGCTTGTCTTTCACCAAGAGAAGGTGGTGCAATAAAAGATATTACCTCACCCACCTTGTCTCTATAATACCCTCAAACTGAAACAGCTTCATCGACACTGCATATTAGGATATCTTATTACGTGACCTTCCTGGCAAAAGCTATGCTAGGTTTCTTGAGGAAGGCTCGGTAAGAAAAAAAAGCAAACTTGCATTCAATGTAATTTGAGGAGGAGAATCAAGTCTGGGAGAAAGAGAATCTTTGATTGACTTCTAAGTTAAAAAAAACAGCAAATATTAAGTCTTACATCCTCTGTAGAACTTATGGAGAGCACAATTTGTTTCCTCTCACTATTTGCAAATTACAAGTAATGTTTGCACTTATTCTGTAAGATGTCTCAAAGGCTACAATTTTATGGGGAATGTAAAAAATACAAAATAAATGTATAACATATTTGCCAGAACATGTTTTTGAATGACATCTGTTAATAATACATAGCCAAAAACAGTTTTAAGAGCTATGTAATACCAAATGTAATAGTCATTTATTAAGGACCTAAAGGGTAAAGGGATGTGAATTTCAGTTACTCTGCTTTGTTTCAACTTTTCTTACATACAGAGTTATGGCAGGTCAGTTCAAAGGCATGTTCCCAACTATTGATAAATTGCCAAAACACTCTTAATGAAGTTAAACTCTGCCTTGTAACTACACAGAAGACATATTTTAAGTATGCTGGCCAGTCATTTCAAGTGCCATCTCCCTCTATAAGGTATGTCTACACAGCAACACTATTTCAAAATAACTTAGTCCACGTCTACGCAGCGGGCAGTTATTTCAAAATAATGTCAAAATACTGTCAAGCTAGAGAACTTCTTACTCCAATTCCTGTAACCCTCATTGTATGAGGAGTAAGGGAAGTTGGAGGAAGAGTGCTATATTTCAAAATAAGTGCTATGTAGACGCTTCAAATTTAAAAATATGCAATTCACGCAGCTCAATTTGCGTAGCTTATTTTGAGTTAAGCACTGCTGTGTAGATGCACCCTATCTGAATTGCCTCAGATTTGTCCCCAGGATCTTTCTTCAAAGGTAATATAATGCTCTTCATACACACCTCTTTTAAGTTCTTTAACATTTTATAAAAAATACAGACAGAGATAAGAACTTAAGAACGACCATACTAGGTCACACCAAAGGTCCATCTAGCCTGGTATCCTGTCTTCCGAGAGTGGCCAATGCCAGATGCCCCAGAGGGAGTGAACAGAAACAGGTAATCATTAAGTGATCCATCTCCTGTCATCCATTTCCAGCCCCTGACAAACAGGGGCTAGGGACACCATTCCTACCTATTTGTGCTAATAAGAATTGACAGACCTAAACTCCATTAATTTATCTAGTTCTTTTGTGAACCCTGTTAAAGTTCTGGTCTTCACAACCTCCTCTGGCAAAGAGTTCCACAGGTTGACTGTGCGCTGCACGAAGAAAAACATCCTTTTGTTTGTTTTAAACCTGCTGCCTACTAAATTTCCTCTGGTTACCCCTAGTTCTTATAAAAAATAACTTAAAAAATAATGAATAGTCCTGCAGCACCTTAAACTAACAAAAATAGATGGCATCATGAGCTCTCGTGGGCACAACCCATTTTTTCAGATGAATGGATTAAGGGGTCCAGGTTGCAAAATAAATAGCAGCGAAAGAGACGGCATAGGAAGGGAAAGAGAAGGAAAAACAGGGGGAAAATTGTCAGTGTCCCTGCTAAATGAAGCTGATAGAGTGGGTTCTAAGTACTATTAAGTACCCGATGCTTGCCTTTTTATGTCATTAGGATGTGGAATGTAACAGGTGTAATACAGTTAAGGTCTATGTTTAAACCTCTATTGCAGGTATCAAACTTGTAAATGAAATAACGTTCTGCAGCTTCCCTTTCAAAATGGTTTTTGAAATTTGCTTGTAGTAATATAGTAACTTTGAGATCCGGGCAAGTTAAAACGTTCACCAATAGGTTTGTGTGCGCTACCTTTTCGAATATCTGATTTGTGTCCATTAATCCTTTGTCGTAGAGCAGTGGTCCTTTTGGGGCTGCTGGGCGCCCGGGGGCGGGGCCGCTCACGTGCTGCACGTACAGGGCCAGAGCGGCTCACATACTGCGCATCCAGGGGTGGGGCCACTCATGTGCCACTCGTCCGGGGGCGGGGCCATGCATGCACCGCGTGCCGGGGGTGGGGCTGGCCCAGATCATTCCGCAAGTGCACATAAATACCCTGGCCAATATACATGGCAGAGGGGCATTGCTGATACTTGATAGTATAGATCACATCAGTGGATATGTGCAGTTATGTGGGTTCTGGATGAGTAAAATGGAAGTATGCTGCATAGTTGCTGGAAAGAATATGTTTGAGGTTAGGGGGTTGTTTGTTGGCAATGATTGGCCTGTCCCCCAAGACCTGTGAGAGTAAGGGGTCATTTTCTAGGATACATTGTAGATTGTTAATGTGCTGCAGGGGGTTATGTTGGGGGTTGTAGGTGATGACAAGCAGTGTTCTCTCTCTCTCTCTCTCTTTTTTTTTTTTTTTTTTTGGTAGGGCCTATCTTGAAGAAGCTGATGTCTAGTTACTTGTCTAGCACTGTCAATCTGTTTTCTTACTTCTCTGGGTAGGTATTTTAGTTTTAAGAATGCTTGATATAGCTCCTGTAGGTGTTTGTCTCTATCTGTGCGACTGGAGCAAATCCGGTTATATTTTAGGAGCTGGCGATAGACAGTTGATTGGGAAATGTCTTGGACGGAAGCTAGAGGCATGTAGGTAAGTGTAATGGTCAGTAGGTTTCTGGTATAAGGTGATGAAAATGTGGCCATCATGCAATTGTACTGTAGTGTCAAGGAAGTGCATCTCTTGTGTGGACTGGTTCAGGCTGAGGTTGATGGTAGGGTGGAAGTTGTTGAAATCCCAGTGGAATTGTTCAAGGGTCTCATTCCCATGAGTCCATATGATGAAAATGTCATCAATGTAGTGTAACTACAGTAAAGGTGCTAGGGGGCGAGAGCTAAGGAAATGTTGTTCAAGGTCAGTCAAAGATGCTGGCATATTGTGGGGCCATGTAGGTGCCCCATAGCTTACTTGAAAATATAAATTGTCCCCAAATCGGAAATATATGTGCGTGAGGACAAAGTTGCAGAGCTCTGTAACTAGGGGTACGTCTAAACTACATGGCTCCATCGACGGAGCCATGTAGATTTGTTGTTTTGGCAAAGTCAAATGAAGCCGCGATTTAAATGATCGCGGCTTCATTTAAATGTACATGGCTGCCGCGCTGAGCCGACAAACAGCTGATCAGCTGTTTGTCTGCTCAGCGCGCTAGTCTGGACGCTCCCCTGCCAACATCAAAGCCCTTTGTCGGCAGCCCCGTTATTCCCACTGTTTGTCAGCTGTTTGTCGGCTCAGCGCGGCAGCCATGTAAATTTAAATGAAGCTGCGATCATTTAAATCGCAGCTTCATTTGACTTTGCCTATGTGTCTAATCTACATGCCTCTGCCGACAGAGGCATGTAGTCTAGACACAGCCTAGGTGTGCAGTGGGAATCCATTATTGTGTGGAATGTTGGTGTAAATAGCTTCTACATCCATGAGGCCAGGATGGTGTTTTCAGGAAGATTACTGATGTTCTGTAGTTTTCTCAGGAAGTCAGTGGTGTGTCAGAGATAGCTAGGAGTGTGGGTAGCACAGTCTGAAAGAAGAGTTAATATAGACAGATAATCCTGCTGTAAGTGTGCCAATACCTGAGATGACTGGTCATCTGGGATATCCAGGTTTTATGGATCTTGGTTATCCAAGAAAACTCCTGGTCGGGGATGTTATGGGAACAAATAAGTAACTTTTTCTTATTCACTTTCTCTATACCTGTCATGAGTTTATAGACCTCTATCATATCCCCCTTTAGTTTTCTCTTTTCTAAACTGAAAAGTCCCAGTCTTTTTAATCTCTCTTCATATAGCACCCATTCCAAACCCCTAATCATTTTTGTTGCCCTTTCCTGAACCTTTTCCAATGCCAATATATCTTTTTTGAGATGAGGCGACCACATCTGTACGCAGTATTCATGATGTGGGCGGACCATAGATTTATAATGAAACCATGTTAATGAAAGTGAGAAACCAGATGGGCTTTTGGAGACACATCTTGGCATACAATCATACTGAAACAATTTTTTATTTCTACTTTCCAAGACCAGCAGGAACTTCTGTGACCATCTAACATGACCTCTTGTACACCATAAGCCGTAGAACTTCCCCTTAATAATACTCTTTAAATGGTTACATAATTTTCTATTGGAACTATTTTAAGGTGGGAAATCTAATCCCCAAACACTACAAGTTGGTTTTATGGGCAGTTACAATGCTAACTAAACAAATACAAAATGAAAAATTGAGACATCAGATCATGGGATAATGGAAACTGGCAACATTCAAAGGTTTTAGAGGGGCAAAACGAGAGGGTGTTGTAATTTTGTCATATTAGCTTATTGGCATTTTTCTAAGCTAAACAATGGAGCTGGAGGGATGATCTCATAGGGCAGTCATGACTGATATACTTGGCTGACCCCCCTCGGTAGGTACTCGGGTGATTAGTCCAAGCTACCTTCTGTGGTGCCATGCTATTTTTAATACAGGCAGTCCCCGGGTTACGTACAAGATAGGGACTGTAGGTTTGTTCTTAAGTTGAATCTGTATGTAAGTCGGAACTGGCGTCAGCCGCTGCTGAAACTGATCAGTTTCAACAGCGGCTGAATCTGGAAGCCAGTTCTGACTTACATACGGATTCAACTTAAGAAACCCAGGCGTCCCCAAGTCAGCTGCTGCTGAAACTGATCAGCGGCTGATTCCAGGAAGCCCGGGGCAGAGCAACTCTGCCTCGGGCTTCCTGTAGTCAGCCCCTGGTCAGTTTCAGCAGCGGCTGACTTGGGGACGCCTGGGGCAGAGCAGCTGGGGTGCTGTTGGGTTGCTCCAGTAGCGCCGAGGAGTGGCGCTACTGGAGCAACCCAGCAGCACCCCAGCTGCTCTGCCCCAGGCGTCCTGATTCAGCCACTGCTGAAACTGACCAGCAGCGGCTGAATCAGGATGCCTGGGGCAGAGCAGCTAGGGTGCTGCCGGGTTGGTACTGCCTGTATGCTAGCCTGGGTAGGGTTAGCACAAATATGTCTGCCTGAGCTGGGAATCACACCTCCTGATCTAGCTGCTGGTAACATGTATCCTAAGATGTAGGGCAGATATTATTATAATCTTTTTATTAGAGCTTCTTTGTCCTGTTTTTCCCTTGATATACTATAACTTCCCTTTCATTTCAGTGGGGACATATTTTTGCATAGCAGTAGCATGATATTGCCATATTGTAGCTGCAGGCTTTATGAAGTACAAGGCATCTATACTCACATATCAGGGCAGAAATTTACATTCTAACATCTCCTGATTATATTAGGTGTTCTCTATAAAGTCATCTGGTATGTTTAAAGAGTGACCAACCATATAAAAGTAAATATAGTCATAACTGATTGAAGTAATAAAATATATTAAAGTGGACAAAGGTCTTACACTTTGATATTTTATTCCATGGAGTTTATTATACGAGCTATCATAAAACCAATTTTAGACAATTTTCCATGAAAATTCATCACAGATTATAAACACACAAACAATATTAATAGGGAAATTTCAAATACTGATTATAATATAGTTTAAGATGGTTAATGACGATTTTATAATTGAATTATGGAGGCACTAGTTTGATCATATGTCTGTTACTCCACTTCAAGAGAGCACATTTGTGTAAGACCACATAGCTCTCTACATGTCAAATGATAGCCTTTTAAATGTAATGTAAGAATTGGTTTGGGGCAAAACTTAGGAGGAAATTCCAGGAGACTATGGTGACAGTTTTCATACCTCTGATTTTGCTGTAGCTTACACAACATGAAGGCTGATTTCCCTTTCATTGACAGTGGTATAAATCTGGAGTGAATTCAGTGAGTCACTGACAGTTCATGGATATAAATGAGAGGAGAATCAGGACAATAGTTTCTATCATGAATGGCATGTTTATAGTCTTTCCAGTTTCCTATTTAAAAAATGAAAACTATTTTCCCTCTTCACCTTTTTATCCCCAAACACTATTACTACCAATTAATAAGGTTTCTCAGTTGACATAGTTAAGTAGTACCATCCAATTATTTTCTATCAAAGATCTGACATGAAAACAGTATATACCCTGTTGGCATTAATATAAACAGCTAGCATTGCTACAATTAAACCAAATTTATGGCAAAAAATTAAAACATTTACATTCTAACATCTGATTTTATTAGGTGTTCTCTATAAAGTCATCTGGTATGTTTAAAGAGTGACCAACCATATAAAAGGAAATATAGTCATAACTGATTGAAGTAATAAAATCCTGAAACTAAGTAACATCTCATAATTCATTACACAGCATATATTAGATTTCATTACATCAGTATATGACTTAGTAGTATATTCTCTTGATGGTCATAAACCTCTCAGGTGTTGTCATCTGAAAAATTAAATAAAATAATATACTAATAATAAAAAGACAAAGTCAGGATATTTCTAGTAGTGCTTTGTAAGATTATGGTATAGATCCACCTAGTGTCAGGGTGAAGAACTAGTATGTAACAAGACACAGAAATGTTAACATAACAGCATGTTTATATGTTTGGGTTTTTTTTTTAAGTTCATGTTTAAATGCTTCTATAAATTAAAGATGATAATTGGAGGCTGATGGCATCACTGCTATAAATTATTAATTGGTATATTCCTGATGATTAATCTTGTCATGATCTCTGCATTTTAAAATATCTACTACAGTTTGAACTTTTCGTAGAATCATAGAACTGGAAGAAACCTCAAGAGGTCAACAAGTCCAATACCCGGCAAGACCATGTACAATCTAGATCAGGGTGAGCAATAATTTTTGCTGGGGTGGCCATTCCAAGAATTTGGAAAGTGGTCAAGGGCCGCACTCTTCCATATTAATAGAGGAGATGCGGGGTCTGGGATGGAGGTTGGGTGCAGAAGGAAGCTTGCAGTAAGGGAGTGGGGTGCAGGAGAGGGTGTGGGATCTGGGAGGGAGGTAGTTGTGACCTGGGTTAGGGGATTAAGGTGCAGGGGTTTGGGTTGTGACTTTGCGCAAGAGGGGGCTGTGAACTGGGGAATGGACTAGGGTGTAGGAGGGGGTGGAGGATTTGGGCTGTGACTTGGGGCAGGGGATTGAGGTGCAGGGGTTTGGGTTGTGACCTGGGGTAGGGGATTGAGGTGCAGGATCTGGGATAGGATATGGGTGCAGGAGGGAGACAGAGGGTTTGCGTTATGTGGAGTAAGGTGGCAAAGGGTTGGGGTGCCAGAGGCAGCTCTGGCTGGGAGAGACTTACCTGCTTAATTCTTAGCCAGCAGACTTCTCAAGCAGATTCCCTGTCTGCCCAGCCCGCACACTGGCTGCAGGGGCCAGGTGGTTTTTGAACAGCTATGAGCCTGAGGAGTGGAGGGGAGAGTGCTTCACAAATTGCCTGTTGACAACAGACAGCTCCCAATGGCTGGTTTCCAGCCAATGGGATTGTGCTGGGGGCAGGAGCAGCACCTGAAGCCACTCCTCCCTCCCCATGGCTCACAGCTGTTCAAACAGAGCCCTGTAAGTTCACTTCCGCCACCTCTCTCAGCAGTATGCGCAGGCAGACAAGGAGTTTGCATGAGGCTCTCCGCAGCATCTGCAGGCTGGATCTGGCCCATAGAGAGTATTTTGCCCATGCCTGGTCTAGACTTTTACCTGACAGGTTTTTGTCTAACCAGTTCTTAAAAATATCCAATGATGGAGATTTGACAGTTTCCCTGAGCACTTTATTCCTGTGCTTAACCACCCTGACAGTTAGGAAGTTTTTCTAAAACCTAAACCTCTCCTGCTACAGTTTACACCCACTGCTTCCTATCCTCTCATCAGAGCTTAAAGAGTGCCCCACGGCTCTGTCCTGGGGACAATTTTATTCAACATATTCATTAATGAGCTGGATGATGGGATGGATTGTACCCACAGCAAGGTCATGGACAACACTAAGCTGGGGAGAAAGGTAGATACATTGAAGGGTAGGGATAGGGTCCAGAATGACCTAAACAAATTGCAGGATTGAGTCAAAAGAAATCTGATGAGGTTCAACAAGGATAAGTACAGATTCCTATACTTAGGATGGAAGAATCCAATGCACTGCTACAGGGTGGGGTCCGACTAGCTACAAAGCAGTTCTGTAAAAAGAACCTGGGTAGATGAGAAGCTGGATAGAAGCACCACAGGAAAGATGAGGGGAAATTGGAAAAGGTCTCCCAGAGAGGCATAAGGATCTTGTGCAAAACGGGTTTTTTGCGCAAAAACCCACCGTCTACACTGCTTCTTTTTGTGCAACAACCCTTTGCGCAAAAAGAAACAGCAGAAAATACGCTAATGAGATCGCAACTCATGCAAATGAGTCCCTCATTAGCATATTTTTTGCCAGAAGATCTTGCAGTGTAGACAAAGCCATGGAGTACTGCATCCAGTTGTGGGACTTCCACAATGGAAAAAAAATGTGGAGAAATTGGAGAGCCCAGTGGAGGGCAACAAAAATGATTAGGGGGCTGAAGCACATGATTTATGAGTAGATGCTGAGGGAACTGGTCTTATTTCAACTACAGAAGAGAAGAATGAGGGAGGATTTGACAGCAGCCTTCTATTACCTGAAAAGTGGGGGGAGGTCCAAATAGGATGGAGCCAGGCTATTCTCAGTGGTGGCGGATTTCAGAACAAGATGCAATGGTCTCAAGTTGCAGTGGGGAGATCTAGGTTGGATATTAGGAAAAAAAACCTATTTCTGTAGAAGGGTGATGAAGCACTTGAATGGGTTGCCTAAGGAAGTAGTGAAATCTTCATCCTTAGAAGTTTTTAAGGCAAGACTCGACAAAGCTCTGGTTAAAATGATGTAATTGGGGATTGGTTCTGCTTTGAGCAGAGGGTTGGACTAGATGAGCTCCTGAGGTCTCTTCAACTCTACTCTTTTATGATTACAGTAAATCCAGTGAAGTTCTGGTGTCCCAGTGGCAAGGAGACACTAACCAGTTATCCTATTTAGTCCTTCTCTGATGGATCTATATGCCAGGACATTAATAGTTTTAGAGATTTAACTGGAGAATTTTATTTGGTTTCCCCACAGATTTTATAAATTCGTTTCCTTGGAAGTGTGATGTAACAGCTGTCACTTAGGACCACAATGTAATGATATGCTGTTAAATGTCTAATGATAGGGAGATTCTAACCTTAATTACCTGGATAGAATTTGGTTTCTTTTGCTATTTGGGGGATTGTCCATCATATTTCTTCTGTGTACTTGTAGTATGCTAGAAGAAATGTTCAACATAACCTGTGAGGAGTCCTGTGGCACCTTATAGACTAACTGAAGTGTAGGAGCATAAGCTTTCGTGGGCAAAGACCCACTTCGTCAGATGCATGTAGTGGAAATTTCCAGAGGCAGGAATAAATATGCAGGCCAGGATCAGGCTGGAGATGACGAGGTGGATCCAATCAAGGAGGATGAGGCCCACTTCTAGCAGCTGATCTGGAGGTGTGAATTCCAAGAGAGCAGAAGCTGCTTTTGTAGTTAGCTAGCCATTCACAGTCTTTGTTTAATCCAGAGTTGATTGTGTCAAACTTAAAGATGAACTGTAGCTCAGCAGATGCTCCTACACTTCAGTTAGTCTATAAGGTGCCACAGGACTCCTCGCCGCTTTTGCAGATTCAGACTAACACGGCTACCCCTCTGATACTCAACATAACCTGTTAGTTTATTAATGACAGTGTCATAGGGCATCCTACCTGGAGCACTCTTCTTCTGCAGGCCACATCATGACAGGTGTAGCTGCTTCATTTTCCTTCCTTCAGATTCCACAGAGTGAGTCTGGTGGGGTTCATTATTTACCAAAGTCCCATAACCACAGTCCAGAATTCCACCAGCACAGTGCACTCAACACACAGTGCCAGCCCTCAAGCATTGGCCTTATATCAGCACAGTTCTCTAGCATCAGCTCTGAGAGCCAACAGGCTTCTCCCTCCGCTCCTCTCAGCCTTCAGCCCTCTCCACCTTCCTCTGGTCCTGGCGCTCTAGCCTAGGAAGAACAGCAGGATAGCCTCAGCCACTTGGAGACTCCCAGTTGTAGCTTTGACTGTGGAAGGTCAGCAGGCCAACCTGTCCCTCCACTGGCTTCTTGATAATTTCTCTTTCCACTGGAAGACTAGAGTTTTCTGTTCTCAGGTATGTTCCCCAGAGATCTCCTCACTTATCCTAATTCTCATCACAACTCCTCCCTGCCTGAGTCTCTCCTGGACCCTTTATATAGCCTCCAAATGCTGTATGAGAGCACCTGCGCTAGCATGGGGGTATTGGACCAGCTTCATATATTAGGAGCCAATGAGCCTGTGACAGGCTTTATTATCCTGCAAGCCATCAATCTGCTCAATAGAGAAAGTTGAGACACTTTTCCTTTTCAACTAAACTCTTGAGAGAGATGCAGTGACATAACAGGATATTTTAAAATAGAAAAAGGCCATTGATTTTTCCCCCCAATTGAGACTATTTAGATTTACTTGTTTAAACATCTATTTTAACAACTTAGAACTTTTAAAAATATTAGATGGTCAGAACACCAATCCCACTTCTGAAACTCACGGAAAAGCAGACTAGACATTGCTGATCCCTAATATTTGAAGCCTGATAATCTTTAAGGTCTTTTTTAATAGAGGTATAAGGTGGCACATTGATCTTTCATTTGCAGATCTGTAACAGCAGGAAAGATTTAGTTAATACATTTTACTGTGACTTCAGTGAAGCAAGAAAATAGATCCTTTGTTGAAAGAATTTGTGTGGGATTGTGGCAGATGGAATTGCGAAAGCAACTTCTTCAGACTCCTAGTCTGAGAGGATAGCCACCATCCATCTGCAAACTGTGCGTGCCATTTATCCATCCACTTTTGAAATTATACCTAGCTCTTATACAGTGTTTTCATCCACAGAACACTTTACAAAAGGAGCATGATTACCTATGTTAAGATGGGGCAACTGAAGCACACAGATAATGTGACTTGCTAAAGGTCATACAACAGGCCAACAGCAAAACTGTGAAAAGAATCCAGGACTACCAAGTTCCAGCCCTGCGCTCTAGCACATTGGCCAAACTAAGTATATCACCAGCAGACTTGGCTTGCTGCAAGATTTCATAGTTAATGCCACTATAACTCAGCAACATACTGTAAAATTTAAAGAATCTAGACCAGTGGTCTCCAACCTTTTTAACCACAAGGTCACTTTTCCAATTTAAGTGCAATAAAAGATCTCTCTCAAACCCAAATACCCTTGTCCCACTTCCTTCCTGCCCCTTCTCTGAGGCCCTGCCACTGCTCAACCCCTTCTCCAAGGCTTCACCCTGCTCACTCCAAGTCACCAGGCTGGGATAGAGGGTTGGAATGCAGGCTTTGGTCTTGGGCCTAGGGGTTTGGAGTATTGGAGGGGCTCCAGGCTTAGCCCAGTGTGGGGGCTTGGGGTCCAGGAGTGATTTCAGGGTGCAAGCTCTGGGAAGGAGTTTGGGTGCAGGGGGACTCACATCTGGAGGCTGGGTATAGGAGGTTCAGGACTAGGACAGGGATTCAGGATGCATCATCTGGCTGGGCACCATTTACCTGAAATGGCTTCTGGCTGGTGGAGCAGGGGGGTTAAGGCAGGCTTACTCCTGCGCTGGCCTTACATCACTCCTGAAAGCAGCTGGCATGTACAACAATGGCTCCATGGTCCCATGTGCTGCCCCTCATCTAAAGGCACTGAGCCCACAGCTTCTCCTGGCCACAGTTCCCAGTTATTGTTCAATGGGAGTTGCAGGAGTGGTGTCTGCAGGCAAGGACAACATGTGGAGATCCTCTGATCTGCGTCTCTCAGGATTGCAGGGACATGTCAGCCACTTCCAGGAGCAGCAGTTACCATAGAAACAATTACTCCAGTCACAACAGGTTAGGTATTTCAGAACTCACTACCCAAATAATTACATTTAAGCATGAGAGAGAAAGGAAAACTATGAAAGGCACAGATCGTCCAAATCCAACATACTCTGCAAGCAGTAAAAGTAACAACAACAACACACCATGGATGTGTTGGGTCGGGAGATGAGTGAAAAACAGTGTGTGTTTGTGAGAATGACACACATATAATGTGTGAAAGTGACAGATTTGCACTGCATTGCCAATCTCCCTCCATCCCCTTCTCTCTGTGTGGAGATAAGGTACAGGAGTGGGGAGAGGCGGGACACCCAGACATCAGCATCTCTTCCCTCTTCGCCCTTCTACACCCTGCACATCAAGCAGGAGGCTCCCAAGGGGGCAGCTCTAAGGCAGAGGGCAGGAGCACCATGAGAGTGGATGGAGAGGCACCTGAAGTGCCAGCACTTGATAGCTTCCTGGCCAAACCAGTTAGGTTCACTTGTCAGTGGCTCCAAGATCTACTGGTAGATCCTGATCTACCGGTTGGTGACCATTGATCTAGACCCACACATTGTTACCAATCACAGAAGACAGTTATTCAAAAGTGTAGTTTAGCATTTAGTACATGAAGGGAGCAACTAGGACATTAATAAAACTGAGGCAATTATCTTTATTCTGTGATTAAATAGCATTCCATGTGCTTGGGTACACAGTTACATAATGCTGCTGAAAATCAAGCATGCATAATAGTATTCCTGTCTCCAGGGAAGAGATGCGATTGAAGGGTGTAAGCCTATCACTCTGTGCATAAGTATTCCCCTTTATAAATTAACTAGAAGAGTTGGCATAAACACTCAAAGACTTTTGCTTACCTACCCTCCCAGCTGCAGGAAGCAGCTGTTCTATGACAAGAGTATGAATCAAGAGGCTGGAATGAAGGCTACACATTCATGTGGTGATATGCAATATTTCTGACTGTAGGAAAGGTCTGAACGCTGGTTTGTTACAATTTGTAAAATAAAATCCCCAGCTAGATTTTGTACTTCAATATGTTTATTTTAGTTGGACTGAAAATTCAGCGAACAAAGTGTTTCTTCAGCCTCAGATTTTCCTCTTAGATTTTTACAATAACTTTCAAATATTTGTTAGAAAGAAATTTCAGTATTTTGCATGAAGCATCTTCCCAGCAATTACTTCTTGTCCCACTCTTCTCTTTCAAGTCGTTCACGGATTACCTCTTTCAGGTATGGCTCAAGATACTTGTGATCCTGAAAAAGAAAAGACTTTTAAACACCCAAGAAATTGCACACTAAGTGCAGCTCTAACTCTAGAAGTGAATCTGAAAATGGCATGGAGGGGGAAGGGGGCTCTGTGTTTCTCAAGTTTATATCAAAGTTTTCCTACTTTACAGGGCAAACACCACATTTTCTAGCCGCAATTCTTGAATATTCAACCTGTCAAGTTGTGTTTTACTTTTTCAGGCCACAGCATAATTAACAGGCCAAATAATGCTTTCAGCTACATATGTGCACTCCAAGCTATGCCCTGTTGCAGGACTTCCACAGCAAAGGCTCAGGAGTTTTTCAACTCATGGCTCAATACCCTAAGTGCTCTAGTGATATAGAAGGGTTTGATCATCATCCTACACTTTAGAGACTCCCCTCTTATTCAGATGGTTTTAGCTATTTTAATGGATAAACTTGAGTTCTAATCATTCGAAGGCCAATTCAAATAGAATAAAATTTCTTTGTATTTTACCTTCCATTTCTCCTAATCCATTCCTTGAGCTGTAGAGAGTGTCCAAGAAATAATTTCATAATTACATGCAACTGTTGTGAATCTATCCAGCTATGTTTAACCACTTAAGCAATCCATAATCTGTAGGAGTGTATGAGTTTAAAATATAATAATGTTGTCCATAAGAAAGATTAGAATTGCCTTCTCCATACCAAGTTATTTTCCCCTTGGATTACTATTGCACTGAGTGGAGAAGAAGTTATCAGTCTTGCACACCTTTCCAAATTGTGACAGCATTGCTTGAATCTCTTCTTTTGCTGAAAGAAACTCCCCAAAACTCTTGAAAGCAGGTCATGAAAGACCTGCCCATATTGGATAAGACCCACACATCTCAGATAAAATCCAACAGCTCCTATTGTTAACGAGAGATTCCAAGGCCAGGAAGGATCACTATGATCAATAATGATGATGTCTGCTACAGACATTTGGAGGGCATTTATTTTAAACTTTAAAAGTCATTCTCAAGCTGGTGTAACAACTAACTCTGGTTTCCTAGCCAATTGTTTTGGAACGAATTACCCTAACTAGACCATGCAACACAACGTTGTACAATGAACAGATCATTATTATTGGTAAGTATGCCAGGTGATTTGACTTTGACAATTAAGCT
Organism: Pelodiscus sinensis; assembly: GCF_052426305.1. Classification (NCBI taxonomy): domain Eukaryota; kingdom Metazoa; phylum Chordata; order Testudines; family Trionychidae; genus Pelodiscus; species Pelodiscus sinensis. The sequence goes on along the minus strand of NC_143053.1, from coordinate 40,917,474 downwards.
TTTTACCCTATATATATATATATATATCTATATATATCTATCTTATCCAGTACAGATCAGGAGATAGTATAATACTATGTGATTATTTTACTTTTAGACTTAAAAGAATAACCCTGCAAAATATAATGTCTTGTATGAATCTGGGTTGCAAGGTACTTTATAAAACATTTTAATTGTAGATGCAGAGCTACTTAAGCATTAAGAATTATTAGGTAAGTCACTGTCCTTCACTAAAAAGATCAGACTTCTGTTAAAACGCAGCAATAATACATAACTATTTATGACAGAAAGTGAAATATACATATCCAGTTGAGACTGAAAGGGAAATTTTGGTAGGCAGAATATAGACTTAAGTTGAAATTTAACGAAGGACAAGCAGCAAGTCACTACTAAATCACTGTGTCTTGTTCAAGTATTGACCATATTAGCTAGTGATATTCCAGAGCCATGGTCCCCAACCTGGTGCCCGCGGGCGCCATGGCGCCCGCCGGGCTCTTTACATGCGCCCGCGGAGCAATCTGGGCTGGCAGATGCCAGCCCCGGGCGCATGGCCGGTCCCGGCCCCGGGGGCGCCGCGTGTACCCTTGCCAGCTCCGGCCCCGGCCTTGGCCCCGCAGCGCTCACGGGGGGGGGGCCGGCCCCGGGTGCGCGGCGCTTACGGGGGGGGGGCCGGCCCCGGGCGCTTGCCAGGGGGCGCCTTCCCCAGGCGTGCAGCTATGGGGGGGCCCCCAGCCCCGTGGCTATGGGGGGGCCCCGCCCCCGGGCATGCGGCGGGGGGGGCCGCCCCCGGGCGGGCAAGTGTCCCCGCCCCCTGGCGCCCGGCCGGCGAACGGCCATGCCCCCTGGCACCCGCCAACCTGAAAAGGTTGGGGACCACTGTTCCAGAGGATTATAGCACAAGGTGGTATAAATGCAGTTGGCATAATGGCATGGTCATATGGACCATGTGTCCATATTGTGAATTGAAGAATTTGACATTATGACCTTTTAATAATTACCAATACCAAGGACAAGCTACATATTCAAAGAATGCACACAGTTTTAACCTCAATCATACAGGTGCTGACTCCATGGGTGCTCCAGGACTAGAGTACCTACAGAGAAAAGTTAGCAGGTGCTCAGCAATCACTGGCAGCAGTGCTCTCCTCTCTCCCCCTCCACCTACCCACTAACAGTTGTTTTGTGGTATGCACAAAATGCTGGAAGGGAGTGGGAGGAACAGTGATGGGAAGAGGTAGAGCAGGTATGGGGCAGGGAGTGACACTGAGTGAGAGCAAGATCAAGCATTCCCCAGCGAGGCTACATCTACACTGCAGAGTATTTCAGGATATTTATGGTATCACGAAATAGCTGCTCTGCGTCTTTTAAGCAAACCCGTTATTTCAAAATAATGTGCTTGCTAGTCCAATGTGTCTGTAAACTCTGTTCCATGAGGATTAAAAGACATTTCAGAATAGTGATTTATTTTTAAATAAGTGCTGCGTAGACACCGCCAAATTTTGAAATAAGCTATTTTGAAATTAACTCGAAATAAGCTACGCAATTTGCATAGCTCAGACTAGGCAGCTTATTTCGCGCTATAGATGCAGTGTAGATGCACCCCTAGAGGGGAAGTTGGCACCTATGATCTCAACTCTGTGTACATGTTTGCTCATTTAGACTGCAAGCAGCTTTGTGCAAGGATTTCTCTTCTACAGCAAAGAAACAATCATGTTTCAAATCATTTGCACTTGCTGGAAGACAAAATATTAACTTCAGAACTCTGCTGGAATTTCTGTTCCGAATTTTGGGATCTTTAGAAAATTCCAAAACGCAGTTACAGGTATTCTTCTAATTACTACACAAGTACAAAAATATAAAACAATTTTCATAACAGTTTCCCAGAATATCTGTCATTGTCTTAAAAGCTTCACATTCATTGCACAATCATGACTCTTGAAAAATTAAGCCCATCACTGCATTTCCTTTATGCTCCAGCTGACAGAATCCTGCACAATTGTAACAACCACCAGTGCCAAGCTGAGATATTTTGTTCCCTCTCAAACAAACTCAATGGCCAGTCATCTAGCCTAATGGCTTCTATTTAGGGTTGTGACACTACCCTCTAAATTCAAGCTTGCCTATATGCCATGCAATGTGGATAGGGATGCACGAAAGTCCAGTATGTAAAACTGGATAAAGCAGTGAAACAAGACTAAACTAGGGTTTCCAGCAAGGTAAACGCTGCATTTAAAAATGGGCTGAATAACTACTTTGATTTTTTTCCCTAAAATAATAAAAGCAAACATGCTTTAACAGGAGTACTGTGAGCAAGACAAGAGAAGCCATTCTTCCACTCCACTCTGCACTGATTAGGCCTCAGGTGGAATATTGTGTCCAGTTCTGGGCACCACATTTCAAGAAAGATGTGGAGAAATTGGAGGAGGTCCAAAGAAGAGCAATAAAGATGATTAAAGGTCTAGACAACATGAGTTATGAGGGAAGACTGAAAGGACTGGGCTTGTTTACTTTAGCAAAGAACACTGAGAGGGAACATGATAGAGGTTTTCAAGTATATAAAATGGTGTTACAAGGAGGAGGGAGAAAAACTGTTCTCCTTGGCCTCTGAGGATAGGACAAACAGCAATGGGCTTAAATTGCTGCAAGGGAGGTTTAGGTTGGACATTAGGCAAAACTTCCTGTCAGGGTGGTTAAGCACTGGAATAAATTGCCTGGGGGAGAGGGGAAGATGAGGAATCTCCATCACTGGAGATATTTAAGAGCAGGTTAGACAGATCATCCTGACAGGTGTCTACACAGTGCTTGGTCCTACTGTGAGGGCAAGGGACTGGACTCGACCTCTCGACATCCCTTCCAGTTCTAGGATTCTGTAATTCTTTTTCAAAACCAGAACTGACTTCTACTATTTTCAAATGCAGAAATTCTTTAAGTCTTACTCTGACTCTTGATAGTGGAAGCTTTCTGATTGCTAGTTCCTTTAGTATAGGGGGAACAGGTAGCAACTTCACAGTACTAGATTGTGATTCAAAAGCTGTAACACCTACACTGTCTAACAAGCTTTTGAAATTCTGCAGCAAGAAAGCCTCTATCTAGAGCAGTGTTTCCCAATTTTATTTGGCCACAGAACCCTTTTTAGCTTGAAAGAATTTCAAGGAAACCTTAGGTTCCAAACAACAAACAAACAAAAAGCCCTGCTGCGATTTTCTGTGGTGCACCAATTGGGAAATACTGATATTGAAGTGTTTTTCCACATGAAATTCCAAGTCACTTTTTTCTCTATTTGCATTCCTCTGGAAAGCTTGGGCAGAATGCCAAAGTAGTAGTAACAATCAACTTCTGGAACTTCTTGCCAGAGGATATGGTGAAGGCTAGGGTTTAATTTTAACAGGGTTCAAAATAGGGATGCAATAGTGTAGTCGATTAACCAATAAGCAAAAGCTTATAGGTTAACCTACAGACTACATGCATTCTCTCTGCCCCCCCCCCCAGTAAATTTTTTAGCAGGCTGGCCAGCAGCCCTGCCCAGTCCCAGCTTGTGCCGGATCCAGGACCTACCCCCATTGCAGCTCTGTATTTAAAGTGTATTAGCAGCCAGCTAAGTTCTGGCTCATGCCAAGTCGGGGAGTTCAGACTTCCCGTACCCCCAGGCAGGGCCTGCTGCCAACCCATGCTGCTGCCTTTGATAGAGAGGCAGCAGCACGGAATGGCGGGGGGCTGGAGCGCACAGGTTGCCAGCCCCACTCCCAAGGACTAGAGAATAGTTGACTGACATAAGAATTCAGTTAACCAATATTTAACATCCCTAGTTCAAAAAAGAGCTAGATAGATTCATGGAGGTTAGGTCCATCAATGGCTATTAGCCAGGATGGGTAGGAATTGTGTCCCTAGCCACCGTCTGGAAATGGGTGACAGGGGAGGGATCACATGATGATTACCTGTTGTGTTCCCTCCCTCTGGGACATCTGGCATTGATACTGAGCTAGATGGACCGTTGGGCTGACTCAGTATGGCCATTCTAAAGGCCAGCAACCATGCTGAGATAGAGGAGCTCTCAGAACAGATGTAGCACCAGAGAAAGGAGGACACACCCCACATTCACTCTGGCCACCAGCTGCTATAACTCTAGAACAGGGGTCGGCAATCTACAGCATGCGCGCCACTTAGGGTACACAAGCCAATTTTCAATGGCATGCAGGAAGGAGGTCAGCCCCACCCCACCCTTCTTATCCCATGGAGCAGCTATAGAGCACTCCCTCCTCCCTGCAACAGGTAAGACTGCAGTGGAAGAAGGCAGTGCTGGGGCTGAAGCTCCTTAGTGGTGCCTCAGCCAGGGCTGCTTCTGGACCATGTGGCCGTGGCAGCAGGGCCTCCAGAGCCAGTCCTGGCAGTGGTAGCGGAGCCCCCCTTTGTGGTGGCCCAGGACAGCATGGCTGCAGCCACTGCTACAAAGGGGTACAAAGCCAGGTAAGGTCCCCCCTCATGCCAAGACCCCCCCACACACACGCCCCAATCTCCTCACTCCCCTCTCTCTGCCCCTGCCAAGACCCCACACCCTAGCTTTCTGACTCTTTCCTTTGGTCCTGCACGCTCCCTTCTGACCAGACACCCCACCCTGCTCCTGCACCTTCCCCCCCGGCCTGGCAAGACCAGACACCCCCACCTGCATCCACTGTTGCTGCTACACCTTCTTTCCTGGCCATATACTGCACCCTCCCTGGCTCCTGATCCCTCCACCTGGCCAGACACCCCACTGCCAGCCTGCTTCTGTACCCTACCTCCCACACAGACCTCGCAACATCTCCCCCTTTTGCACCCTACTTCCTTCCCAGATTCTGCATCCCATCCCTGCCCTACTTATCATGGAATCATAGGGCTGGAAGAGACCTCAGAGGTCATCAAGTCCAGCTCCTTGCCCAAAGCAGGACCAATCCCAACTAAGTCAACCCAGCCAGGGCTTTGTCAAGCCAAGACTTAAAAACCTCTAGGGATGGAAATTCCGCCACCTCCCGAGGTAACCCATTCCAGTGCCTTACCACCCTCCCAGTGAAAGTTTTTCCTAATAGCCAACCTAGACCTCCCTCACTGTAACTTGAGTCCATTGCTCCTTGTTCTGCCATCCGTCACTACTGAGAACAGCTTCTCTCCATCCTCTTTGGAGTCTCCCTTCAGGAAGCTGAAGGTTGCTATCAAATCCCCCCTCACTCTTCTCTTCTGCAGACTAAATAAGCCCAAATCCTTCAGCCTCTCCTCATAGGTCATGGGCTCCAGCCCCCTAATCATTTTGGTTGTCCTCCGCTGGACCCTCTCCAATGCGTCCATATCCTTTGTATTGGTGGGGGTCCAGAACGGGATGCAATACTCTAGATCCGGCCTCACCAGATCCGAATAAAGGGGAATAATCGCTTCTCTAGATCTGCTGGCAATGCTCCTCCTAATGTAACCTAATATTCCATTCGCCTTCTTGGCTACAAGGGCACACTGTTGACTCATATCCAGCTTCTCATCCACTGTAATCCCCAGGTCCTTTTCTGCAGAACTGCTGCTTAGCCATTCAGTCCCCAGCCTGTAACAATGCTTGGGATTCTTCCATCCCAAGTGCAGGACTCTACGCTTGTCCTTGTTGAACCTCATCAAATTTCTTGTGGCCCAATCTCTAATCTGTCTAGGTCACTCTGGACCCTATCCCTGCCATCCAACATATCTACCTCTCCCCTCATCCAGGTCATAACAAAGATATTGAACAAAACCAGCCCCAGAACCAATCCTTGGTGAACTCCGCTAGAAAACGACCACCAACCTGACATCGAGCCGTTAATCACTACCCATTGGGCCAGACAGTCTAGCCAGCTTTCTATCCATCTTCCAGCCCATTTATCTAATCCACATTCTCTTAACTTGCTGGCAAGAATATTGTGGGAGACCGTATCAAAAGCTTTGCTAAAGACAAAGTATATCACATCCACGACTTTCCCATATCCACAGAGCCAGTTACCTGGATCATAGAAGCTAAACAGATTGGTCAGGCATGACTTGCCCCTGGTGAATCCATGTTGACTATTCCTGATCACTTTCCCCTCTTCCAAGTACTTCAAAATGGGTTTTTTGAGGATCCCCTCCATGATTTTTCCAGGTACTGAGGTAAGGCTGACTGGTCTGTAGATCCCTGGATCGTCCTTCTTTAAAGACGGGCACTACACATTTGCCTTTTTCCAGTAATCTGGGATCTCTCCTGATCTCCGCGAGTTTTCAAAGATAATGGCCAAAGGCTCTGCAATGACATTTGCCAACTCCCTCAGTACTCTCAGATGCATCAAATCCAGACCCATGGATTTGTGCATGTCTAGCTTTTCTAAATAGTTCTTAACCTGTTCTTTCCCCTCCAAGTGCTGCCCACCTGCTTCTCATACCACATTACCTAGTGCAGTAGTCTGGGAGCTGATGTTGTCTGTGAAGACTGAAGTAAAGAAAGCACTGAGTGCTTCAGCTTTTCCCACATCATCTTTCACTAGGTTACCTCCCTCATCCAGTAAGGGCCCCACACCTTCTCTTGATAGGTTTCTACAGATATGTTAGCAATAAGAAGGTTTTCTTGTTACCCTTCACATCCCTTGCTAGCTGCAATTCCAGTTGTGCTTTCATCTTCCTGATAACTCCCTGCATTCTTGAGCAAGATATTTATACTCCTCCCTAGTTAGCTGGCCAAGTTTCCACTTCTTGTAAGCTTCCTTTTTGTGTTGTATACTTGCTGACAGCCCTGGACCCCTCATTTTTGTCCCAATCCCAGAGTCTAAGGGGGTCCATAAAATCCACTAACTCCAGAACCCCCAAAAAGTAAATCTAGTCTATGGGAAGCCCTGAACCTCAGTCCCCTCCCTCCTTCCCCATGGACGCAGGGGCACCAGAAAAGTGAGGTGTCTCAGTTGGGGCCACATCAGTGTAGGCTGTTTTTTTTGCTTCTCACTTGTGTGGTCCCCAACTGATTTTTCTGAGAGTCAGTGAATTCCAACCACAAAAAAGTTCCCACCCCCTCAAAGAAAACATTGAAACCTTGTGTGTTGGAAATAATATTTTTCTTTTATTTAAAATGAAGTTTGATAAACTAACATGAGAAAGTTAAAATGCTTAATCTGTTTCATACATTTTAATTAAACCATTCTCCCTAGCTACAATTGGTTCAGAAAATATGGTCACCCTACCCAGCCTGCTCTTGCCTCTCTTCGCCCTCTTTCTCCCCCTCCCCCCGACACACAGATCCGTGAACAAGTTAAATCTTGGTACACTGCTTCTGAAAGGTTGCTGACCCCTGCACTGAAAGGTACGATCTGCATCTTTCTTTATTAATGAAGCTGCTGTAAGTAGGATCATCATTGACTTTAAAAAGTATCATCAGCACCCAGACCTGTACATAGAGGTGAATAAGTCAAATCTCGGCACTCTACCTCTGAAAGGTTGCTGACCCCAGCTCTAGAACCAGTAAGTGGTTTCAGCAGCTCATCACCACCAATGAAGAGTGGGGGTTAACACTTGGGGATGAGGGGAGTGAGATTGCCTGTTCAGGTTCTCCAAGATATACCACGTGGTGCCAATACTCTATCCCTCCCCCCCCCCTTTGGGGTAAAGACTTCAGTAACTCAGCCACAGGTTAGGGGATCTATTACAAGTGGGTGTGGTTTTGTGACCTGCAATATGGAGTAGATCATACTAGATCATCACTAGGGTCCTGTATGACCTTAGAGTCTATGATAACAGCCTTTTCCTGCTGCCTGCTAATGTGGTTATTTCTGTAGGTGAAGCATGCAGCCTTGCTGAAAGTTCAGGATTCAAACTCGAACACATGATTGTGATGGATATTACAGTTTCAACCAGAATTTGTGTTTACCTTTAGAAAAGGTTAAAATTATACTAAAATACAATAAACAATCACTCCTACACATACCTCTTCATATTTCATCCATTGATCTTTGGGAAGAATTTGATGTTTCATACTCAAATCAAGGGCTCTCTTTATGCGAAATAGTCTTTCATTATACATTTTTTCTGGAAGCCTCTTCAGTGCTGCTTTTACATCATCATCTTCATACAATGTATCATCTCGCATTAATCCTGTAACATTTTTCAATATTATTGAATTGCCAGTCGTAATATTAGTAGCTGTCAAAAATCTTAATTTTACTTGATATTTAAATGATTTGAGTTTAGAATGCAGTAGATGAATATTAATACTTAGAGTGTAAGTTTGATTAGTAGTAGTAGTAATAGGGAAGACACTCTTGTACGAAGCAGGTTATTAAACACTGATCTCTAGACACAAATTGCAATTTTGCTTTTTCTTAAGAATGAAAAGGAAGAAGAAAATAACTGGCTCAACGAGGAAAGTCACTAGAGTCTATTAATATGTAGTATTTCTCAAAATGAGCCATGAGCCCACTCTGATAAAGCTGCTAACAAGCCATTCCGGTTTGTTAACTTAATGGCTCCGCAGCCATGGAGCTTCGCAGCTTTCATGGGCCACAATTCACCGTGTTCAGACAAGGAGAGCCACGGGAAGTGGTGAACAAACTGGAGCAGCCTGTTAGATTTCTCAAAATGGGCCATGAGCCCACTCTGAGAAACACTGCTCAACAGTAACATTTCAGCTTCCTATTTTGTAACTGAACTTATCTTTTAAAGACCCTTTTGTTCCTGTGCTATGCTGTATTAAAGATTCTCCTGTATTTCATTTATTACGTAGTAAGCCAGGTCACTGAAGAGCGAAAGATGTTACATAATCAGACCATAACAAAAAAAAGGCAGCATATCAAGTTGATTCAATTACTCCCTTCTGAGTACAAACTAGGAGTTTGCAAGGTCTCATACCGTACAGGGACATAGTTTCCAATATTTCTAGGTTGATGCATCATGAAAGGTAGAGCACAGGATATCTCAGCAAGCAGCATGGCAAGCCAATCAGTTTTAATAAGGGGGAAATGGACCAAAAGAATCAAGCATAAATAGCAAAAACACCAATCCTTAGCATTGTCTCAATATTGCAAAAGCAAGAGATCTGATGAAAAATAAATTAGGCTAAACAAAGTTGTTCACTTTCAAGGCAGAAAGGATTACCCCGTGACAATATATTTATATTCTATATATAATCACTATTTTAATTCTATTTGAGACAGTACCCAAGGAAACATTTGCCTACTGCATCCAAGTAGACTGGGATATTTCTTAGCTTCAGTAATGTAACAGCAGTGTAAAAATCAGTAGTTTATTAAGGACCCACTAAACAGGGTCTACATAGCTTAATGGATTGTTGAGATATGTGGTTTCTTCTATTAAGGAGGTAAAAATTTATTCCAAAAGGTAATCATGTAACTGCTACAGGGCCACCAACCCTTGCCTTCTTGCTTCCGGGGAGGAGGCTTTACTGCTGCAGGATTCACTAACAGAAAGAACCTTGCAAATGCAGGGGCTTGACTTTCAGAGCCCTGAGGGGTAAGAGGTGGGGGAAGGTTATTCTGATCTGGAGGCTATTATGGCTTCTTCCATCTGGACTCGTTTCCTCCATTTAAATAACAGAGCTAAACAGGCATCATTAGATGCCTCTTTTTATGTTAATTGTGTTAGACTTGTGTTTTCTACCCTGCTAGCTAAGAGTTGAAATCACTGGGAGCTGAAATTGCTTGAGACTGATGGGCAGAAGTCACAGCCAAAAAATATATGGCAGCTATGGTGACAGAGCCAAGAGGTCAGCAGCAGAAAAGTCAGATGAATGACCAGCAAGGCAATGGCAGAGAGCAGTGAGCGGGTGAATGGTGAGTGACCAGCAGAGATGCTCCTTTATCTTCCTTTATCAGGATGCACCTCTGAACTCTGGGTCTGCACTGACCAAAGGCAACAACTGAGAGTGAGGTGCAGAGAAGGGTTGGGAATGTGAAAGGGACATTTACATTGCTGGACATAAGAACCTGAGAGAAAAAGGAAATTGCCCAACCTAACTGAGGTGGGACTTTTACTTGTGGCTTTTGTTTATGAACTCTATTTGTGGTGTTTTCCTAAATTATTTCCCTCTTTTTTAATAAAAGTTTTTCTACATGCAGACTCTGTGCTTGCAAGTGGGGAGGCACCCAAATGTGGTGTGAATTTCCCAGTTTATTGGGTGGGGACTCGAACCAGTTTTGTGTTGGATGGATGAACAGGAACACCTAGATATTGAACCTGGACTTAGCTGCTGCTGGGTCTACCTGGTAGAAGGATTACACCTGAATACAAATACATTGATTTGGAAATTAATTTTTAACATGTGGAAAGGTTCTTTACAGAGGAAAAGGATGCACACAAATGTTCACTGTTTTGGTCTTTAAAAAAAAATGAAGACACCTACCAAGTTGGTTGAAGCCAGCTGCATTGTAGTACCATTTGCGAAAGCCCTCTAACAGTCGACTGCTTGCTGAAACTGAAAGTGATCTCTATTAATTCTGGAATAATACAAAAAAACTCAACATTGGTAGATAACTAGCAGCAGGTTAACAGCAAAGTAGCTATTCAAATATTTGCATATTAATATTTATACTTTAAATTATGCCCTTAATCTAGAGTACACCATATCTAATTTTGTTTCCATCTTCCATGATGGAATGATACTGAGCACATAAGATTATAGTACTTCCACATTTGGACATCTGCCTTTATTAAATAAAGGGCCTGAAAATTATATTGACCCAAGTCCTGGACCAATATTAAAAACCTCCACAGGCTAATGCTGGGAACTAATGACAATATTAAGATTCATCACCTGACAACACACCAGGAATAAAACTATACACTAGACCGCTAAAAAGCAAAGACACACTGTTTTCCCGATATTACTTGTTTATATTTGTGCATCTCCTCTAAGCTTTGTGCTAGGAGATAAGTGTGTATGCGGGAAGTGTCTGCTTCCACGAGCAGTACTAGTTAAATATCTGAAAACTTAAGCAACTGCTTTCAACTTACAGTATAAAGACATGAGACATTTTAAAGCACTGATATTGTCAAGAAATTTAGCTGATTTTTACACAAGCCAATCTACAATCACAAATTAAGATTTCTGATAAGATAAACTAGACTGGTTTAAGTAGTGGTTAACAGAACAAAATTAATTATTTCAGGTGTTGAATAAAACTGGGCAATCATTGCTCTCCTCCAGCTCAAAGGAGGGTCAAACTGCAAAATGGAAATGGTTAGCCTCCAATTTCACTGGGAAAGAGAACAATGTTGAAAGTAAATATTAATACATTTTACTCAGAGTTTGGGAGACAGTTCCTCTCCTACAAAGTTAACATTGCACAATATATAAAGAAAATGATCAAGTGAGCCACAGGTGAATCAGTACAAGTATTTTTCTACAACTGTCTTCCTATACAATTTGTGATAGCTTGTTATACCACCCTCACATTGAGCACCTTCCAATAGTGCATTAAGCATTTACTTTCATCATGTTTGTTCTCATTCTCTTATGAGAGGCACATGTAGTTGAGCATTTTATTTTGGTAGGCTTGGATTTTTATTTTTTGTTCCTGAACCAGTAATGAGAACCTAACAGGAATCACAATAAGTGATATTATAGAATAGTTTTACATACTAGACCTGTACCTGACTCACATATATGACTCCATCTTTTTGGCACTGCTCAGTGGAAAGATTTTAGTGCTTAAAGGGATACTAGCAATTTGAAACTTAATCAGTTTCACAAAAAACAGTTTTAGGTACTACATCCATTCCTGACATTCTCTGCAAATTTTTGTGATTTTACAGTCAGACTTGTACATCATTTTTGAGTTTCTCTTCCCTATGCTCCTCTGTTGAAAGTCCCACTTGAAAACCAAATATACAAAGTAAACAAATGGAAAATGTGTGTCTAATTCTAGAGAGAGAGAAAAATCATGGCTCTTATGACCCTAGAAGAATTTTAAATATAACATGCCAATAGAGAAGCTTCCAAGGAAGTTAAGTTTGTGTGGTACAGGCAAATATGAGAGAGAATGCTGATGAGTGCCTTAAAAATACATGAAAAACTTGTGTTGCAGAATATGCATGAGCCTTTTTGAAGAAACCATGAGTAATAGAAAAGCAGAAAGTGTACTGTGGTAGTTAACAAGATGAGTTCCCTAGCAGAGGAAGGCAGATACACTCTCCCAAGTAGTCTACAAGGAAGAGCCCACAATGTGAGGAAAACAATATGTCACCAACTCCACTGATAAGCGGTTTCTCTGCCTGCACCTGGCAGACAGGGATCTAGAGGCTTCTATCTGGGTCCTGGTCTTGACATGCTGGGAATATGGCCTGTATATACCCACCAATAAGTCAGGCAGGGGACACCTCCCAACATGAGATGTGCCTGTTGGTGTACTCTCTTAAAGTGGTAAGACATACCGAGAAGGAGATGGCTCATCTGAAACCACAATGCTCATGAAGACATTAAGATGATGAGCATAGCTGACTGGAGAAAATTACAGCCATGCCAGAGGAGGAATGAGAACTAGCTACTGGCCAGCTCATGCAGTAAACAGTGCACCACTCCCCACCTGGGTCCTCTATACATCAAGGTCAAGAACCAGTAAGCAGTGCTTGCAGCATGAAGAGAGGAACAGACCCCACTGGGCTGAGGGAAAGGAGCCACCTGTTCCCAAAGCTGAAAGGCTTACAGCCACCACACTCAAAAGGAGGCTACAAAAGGCGGTGGTTGGGGGATTCATTTTGGAAGGGGATGGAGGCCTCTATCTACTAACCTGACTCAGTATCCCAGAAGGAACACTGCTTGTCTGCAGTCCATGTCTCATGTTATGGAAAGATTGCTAAGGTTCATCTGTACTTCTGACTGCTATCCCATGCTCCTTATTCACATGACACTAATGCTACCACAGGTATCACTGAAAGCATCAGGACTAACTCAGGGAGCAAAGATGAAGAAGTCTAAGTTGCAGGTGGGTATTCTTGTCCACCTTTCAGATTAAGGGTAAAGGGCACAGTTAGGGACACGTATACGCTGCAGATGAATGCATGGCTGTGTAGACAGCAACGACTGGAGAGTTTTGGCTTCCTAGACCATGGGATGTTATTCAGGAAAGGAGGACTGCTAGAAAGAGAGAGGGTTCACCTGACCAAAAAGGAAAAGGGCATTTCTGTGCACTGATTCACCAACATAGTGAAGTTAAGTTTAAACTAAGTCCAAAGGCGAACCATGATAGAAGCCTATAGGTAGGCACAAAAATGAATTGTACAAGATATGGAAACAGACAAAAATGAGTACAAAAGAATAGCACAGCAAAATGAGAAGAGCTAAGCCACAAAACGAGTTACATCTAGTAAGGGACTTATTTTTGCAAGAAGAGGAGGCTGCTAATGATTTACATAAGAGAAAGACAGGGCAGTGTGAAACCATTACTTAGCAGGGAAGAGGAACAATTAACATCCACAAGGGTGAGGTAAATGCCTATTTTGCTTCACCCCTCACTAGAAAATCCCTGACTACACACTTAAGACAATTAGTATTAACAAGGAGGAACACAGTTCAGATTAAAGAACACAGAAAGGTTAACACATTTAAATAAGTTAGAAAAAGTCAAGTCAGCACCATTTGACAAATTTAGCCCTAAGGTGTTTCGGGAGGAACTAGCTAATACAATCTAAGAAGATTCAAGAACCATTGGAGAATAAGTGAGGTTCCAGAGGACTGGTGAAGGGCAAATACAGTACCTACCCAAGGAATTTTAGACCAGTTACCTTAACTTTGTCTTTTCAGTTATCAAATATATTACAATCCATTTGTAAGCACCCTAATCACGATCAAATCGTATCAAACCAATTTTCTCTTACGACAGGATTACTGGCATAGATGAAGGGGCAGCTATGGTTGAGATCAGGTTGATTTTAATGAGGCTTTTTTAAACATGATATTTCCTAAGCAAACTAAGGAAATGGGAGGAGATGATATTACTCCACGGTGGGCGCACAATTCCTTCAAAGACTGTTCAATCATGGCTCGTTGTGCTCGTACTCCAGACGTTCATTAGTGACTCGGGTCCCGGGGCGGAGTGTACGCCCCGTGGCTGACACCAAGCTGGGAGGGGTCGGGAGCTCCCTGGCCCCTGCCCCCAGCGACGCCTGCTCGGGGATCACCAGGCAGGGCTGCCCGGGGCCGCGGATGGGGCCCGGCACAGAGAGAAAGGAGCCGCCGCCGCCCCCCGACAAAACGCCCAACAGCGCAAGGAGCCCGGCGCTGCCGCGTCCCCAGGCTCGCCCACGGCCTAAGGCCAGACGCACCCGAAGCCGGCCGGACACGCAGCTCGCGGGGACCAACGACTCCTCACCTGGTGCCCTCGCCGCCATCTTGGTCTTGACCTCAGAGAGGCGCGCAGGCTTCTGGGTAAACAGATTTCCCAACGGTACGTGAGGCGCAGGCGCGCTCACGTGACCTTCACGGGCTCTGTCACCGTGTGCACAATGCGCATGCGCAACGGGGCACGTAAGGCTGACCTTGTCCACTGTAGCGCTGTGGGCTGGGTAGAACGTTGAGGTCTCGGCTGGGCCTTTACCCCCAGGGGATGCTACTGCGCTCGTGGCCCAGTGCAAAGCTGTTTTGTTGCCGGCCATGTCACTCACATTGTCATCCGCATCCGAGTCTTCCTCTGCTATTCAATGCATAAATAGCTTAACGGCAAGGGGTGATGTCCTGAGCATTTGAACACAACGCAGGAGAGCAGCTTAGGATTCTTGATTTATCTCAGCAGATGCTGGAGTTTTCAAAGATTTAAAAAAACTTAAAAAGCAACAAGGGGTTTATCTGAAAAAGTGGATTGTGCCCATGAAAATTCATATTATATATAGTTTGTCTCTAAGGTGCTACTACACTACAGGACCATTCGTTTAATTTTTTTTTTTAAGTTACAGACTAACATGGCTATGAGATTTCCAAACACTGTCATTCAAGTGATGTAGAAAGTAAGCGTTTGGAAGCAAAGACATGACCGAAGGGACGTTTTGCACATTCCCACAATGCTTAGCACTGCATTACACCTTGTCACAATGCTTAGCAACTGAAGGCAATCCTAGGCACTGTAGCATGTATACCTACACTGCTTTACTGTTTCGGAGGGGGAGAGAAACCACTAACAATGTGATCATGATATGTTAACAGATGTTGGCAGCGCAAATATGATTCGTTGACTTTCTTTTTGGAAACTTATGAATACTAACATTTTCATAACCAAATCTTTCCAGGGTAGACAGTAAAAGCAGTGACACTCAGCCTATTAGGGAACATAGGTTAAAATGTGAGCCTTTTAAAAATATAAATATCAGTGGAAATATTTTCATTGTATTTTAATAAATTGGAATTAAAATGTCTAGTTTTTAAACTTTTCTTAAAATAATTTAAGACAAACTCTACACCACTGTGCAAGCATGAAGAATCATACTTTCTGATCTTGTTTAGTGAGTACAGGCAGTCCCCGGGTTACTACAAGATAGGGATTATAGGTTTGTTCTTAAGTTGAATTTGTATGTAAGTTGGAACTGGCTCCAGATTCAGCCGCTGCTGAAACTGATCAGCGGCTGACTACAGGAAGCCCTAGGCAGAGTTGCTCTGCCCCCGGCTTCCTGGAATCAGCCGCTGATCAGTTTCAACAGCGGCTGAATCTGGACTCCTGGGACAGAACAGCTGGGGCACTGCCGGGTAGGTCCCCGCAGGACCAACCCGGCAGCACCCCAGCTGCTCTACCCCAGGCGTCCCGCAGCAAAAGCCTGGTCTGCGGGGGGGGGGGGCGCACTAGCTGACCCCCCTTTCCCCCCAGCAGACTAGGGAGACCAGAGCAAAGCCGCGGAGGCGCAGAAGTCCCGCCGCCTCTGCGGCTTTGCTCCGCGGTAAAGGAGCAAAGCCGAACGGGCAGCGGGGTCCGCCGCCTGTGCAGCTTTGCTTGGGTCTCCCTGCTGTGCTGGGGAGTCCCCCCCCCCAAGCACACCAGGGAGACCCGGAGCAGCTTTTCTCGCCCCGGAGGACGCAGTGGTGGGACTGCTGCGCTCTGGGCGGTCCCGCTGCCCGCGAGCTCCGGGGCGAGAAAAGCCCCGTTCGTAAGTGCGGATTCGACATAAGTCGGATCCGCGTAAGTCGGGGACTGCCTGTATCTAATAGTTTCATTTAATTTATGTATTCAATTTGGCAGGTAGCAATGAAAGTGTTTTGTAATTCCGTATTAATGCAGTTACAATCACTTCCATCTGATTATTTTATATTACATTTTCCAACAACTGAAAGTTGTGGAGAAATACTTGTTTTTCACGTAACGGTATGCACACAACACCATTGTACATCTTTCACGCAGCAAAATGGAAAAGACAAAAAAGAAAAGGAAAATGGATGTAAAAGTACACTTATTGGCAAGTGAAGTATCAAGGTATTGCTACCTATTTTGTAAGTAGATTTAATTTGCTATCCTTTAAGAAGTCCCTTTGGTGTGAGAACCACCATATATAGATGATGCAATGGAATGGAATCAACCACTAGTGAAGAATTAATAATTTTGCTGCTTCATCATTATTCAGCTCATTCAGAAGGTTAAAATATGTCCATCCAAGCAAACTAAAAAGAGGATCAGTTTTTCATCTTACAATCTTGTGTTCTTATTTGGCTGCATTTACAATCATGAATTAGGATTTCATTTCAAGAATATCAGTTATTATACAAGTATTTGCTTAACCCTGTACTACTAAGAAATCCATTTTTAAATCAAATTAAAATACATATTAGTCTTTATACTTACACAATGCAGTAATTTCATAAGCAATAACTTTTTAAACCAGAAAATAAGCAGTTAAGAGACAGAAGAGAGACCATTTTTTGTAAAATACATTTATTTCATAACATTCTCTTTTTAACATGTGTTACTAATTAAAGTGTTTTTAAGAATTTTTCAAAGTCCTTTACCGAGGCCTTGGCAACCTCTGTACAAAACACCTCATCGGGCATGAATACTAGTTTGTCCAGAGAGATGTAGCTGTGCTGTGCTGGGTCATACTGTGCTCTTCCCAAAAAAGCAAGAAACATATGTCTTTCTTTGACTCTTAGTAGCTTTGAATTGAAAACCTAGGAAACAAACAAACAAAACAGTTGAGTATTATAAGCTTCAGGCACTATAAATACATCTAAAACTAAAAAGTTTTGCAACAAGAAAATAAAGTTCTAAATAAAAATGAACGTTTTGCACCTTCCCCATCCATTTTTTAAAACCATTCCTTATTAAGCATATGAGCAAGATCCTATACTACACCAGATTTTTTCTTTAAATTAACACTGTTGGAAGCAAACAAAGAATAACTGATAACTCTCTAAAAAGTAACTTCACAGTGGATTCCACTTATTAGGAACTGCTTGATTTCCAGCAAAAAGTTATTATCTGGAAGTTGCCAATAAACAGACGGCAGAATTGCAGAGCTGCAGCTAGGGAAAAAGCATTGGGACATGCCTTCCTTGTCTACAGCATTGCAAGCCTGTCTGCAGCAGTAAATGAGGATCAGAAACAGACAAGGGAATAAGTAGTAAGGGTGTGATAAATCTATTTTATTGGTTATGTTAATAATGGTTTTTTTTCTCCCCTCATTTCTTGTAAACAAGATGGCAAAACAGAGGTTTTTAGAAGAAATTTAAATGATGTGAGGGAAGTGGCTTCGTGAAAGATTTGTGGAGGTTGTTTCAGCATAAGCAGCAGCATAATAGAAGGAAAGTAGGTGTGTCTTGGGGTGCGTCTACATTGCAGGGCTTAACTAGAAACAACCTATGGAAATTGAGCTACGTCAATTGCAGCTTATTTCAAAATAGCTTATTTCGATATTGGGGGCATCTATATAGCAACTATTTCGAAACAGAGCAATTTTCCCCCGACTTCCCTTACTCCTCATACAATGAGGGTTACAAGAGTTGGAGTAAGAAGTCCTCCACCTTGACAGTATTCCAGCATTATTTCAAAATAACTGCCTGTTGTGTAGACGCGGACTACGTTATTTCGAAATAATGTTGCTGTGTAGACGTACCCTGAGATGAGAAAAAGAGGCAATAAGGCAAATGATACTGGCAGAGTGGACAGGGCAGAGAAGACCTAAAGAGAAACCAGGTCAGAGATGCATCTTCTTTCATGTGATATTGCAATGCTTTTTTGTTATTAGGTAATTGAGGACATCAGCTTTCTGTTTGCATAGTAGCTTGGTCAGCTAATCACATTTTTCAGGAGAAAGGCCCTTTCTACACTGAATTGGAAAACAGACAGATACAAGCCAGTATTTCAATGTTTGCCCTGAAAAGGGACATTTCACTTGAGATGCTTTTTGGACTACAAGACTGTCAGTGGTGTTTGGTTACCATGTTGATAGCTCTAAAGCACTTAACAGGTAGAACTGCAGAAGGTTGCCATCTTCCTCCCTAGAGGAATGCATGATGAAAGGCATTAAAAGCAAAAACATGACACTTGAACATTATGTCCAGCACAAGGAGGAGGCTGTGCAGCATTTTAACAGGGGGATTACGTGGTGGAAGCTATGAGATAGAGAACGGATTTTGGTTGCACTAAAAGCAGCTGCTAAATAGATCTGAGAGAAGACGACTAGTAATCGAGTGAGTAGTAAATTAGGGAGTGAATAAATCTGGATATCAGGACAGAAGAAGCAGATTTTGGCACACGGTTTACCTTGTGCGGGGGGAAAAGGGGGAGGGAGAGAAAGGGATGCATCAAAGGTGAGCGCCTGGTTATCATCTTAGTTGGCGGGGAGGATGGTAGCATCAATTGTGGAAAGTAGATAGCGGAGAGGGCTTGCGAGAAAGTTTGTATGTTCAGTTTTGCATGATACTTTAAATGGTGATGATCCATTATCTCACGAGATATTAGAGAGACAAAGAGGAGACTCAGCTACTGGAAACTGTATTTGTGACTCATCAGCAAAAAGGCAATAGTTAATAATGGAGTACATGGACAGAGCACAGGCAGAAAAATTAATGGATCAAAAAAACTGAGCTTTCAAGGATCCATAACAGACAAAAAGCCTTCAAAATGTAAGCAAAAAGTGCAGGGCTAAAGATGTAGTTAGGGGAAGAACCAAGAGGGATGGAGTCGTGAATCCAATGGATTTTGTGAATTTACCAATGGTAGCAAACAGGTCAAGGAAGATGAATAGGGAGAGAAGTCCAATGGCTGTAGTGTCTAAGGCCATGGTCGCCAACCGGTCAATCACGAGGCCTTCAACCAGTCGATCGTGAGGCGTTTGAGCCCCCCCATTTCCCCATCCCCCACCTACCTCCAGTGAAAATGGAAGTAATGCTGGCTTCCCGCGGGGTGGACGGAAGTCCTGCAGCTTTGCGCCACTTCTGGGTGTTCCGGAAGTGCGCTGGCTGCTCCCCTCCCTAAGTTCTTTGGCGTGCCAGGAACTTGCCTGGAGGGAGTCCCCAGAGGAGGCGCGTGTGGGGGCTTCCCTGATCTGCGGGAGGAGTGAGTTGGTCCCAGAGGAGGCGCACACAGGGGCTTCCCTGCTCCTCAAGAGGGGGAAGGGGAGGGGGAGGGCGAAGTCCAGGGCACCCTATCCCTTCCCCTGGCACCCTGTTCCCTTTCTCCTGTTCCCCACTGGCACCCTGCCCCCTGCTGCAGAACCCTGTCCCCTCTCCCCAGCACCCTCTCCTCTCCTGCAGTTCCCTGCTGCAGAACCCTGCCCCCACCCCAGCACTCTGTCCCCTGCCCCAGCACCCACTAGCACCCTCCCCCATGTCTCCTGCTCCCACCAGCATAGCTGGGGCCACATTAGTGAGGCGTGGGGTTTTTTTGGGAGGAGTTTTTTTTTTTTTTTTTTTTTTGCATCTCCCTTGTGTGGCCCCAACTGACTTGTCTGTGCATTAGTGACCTCCGACTCAAAACAGGTTCCCTGCCCTTCTCATAAATAAAGACAATGCAGAAACTTTTTGTGTTTAACACACTATTTTATTAAAAAATATGAAGCCTGGCCAAAAAAAAGCCCAGTTGGGGCCAAGACCCCATCTGGCCACGGCATTATAACACTCCTGCACCCCTCAGACCCTAGATCTGAGCCGATCATACACTGAAACCCTCTACCCATAGCCCCTCATGTGCCCCAACCCAAATTCCTGCACCCTCACAGCCACAAGTCTGTCTCTTGCTTAGTACCGCAACCCTCCATCTGACCCCAACACTTCCCAGCCCGGAGCCCCCTCCCCAAACCCACATCCCCTTCTCCACCTCCTCTCCTGCATCCAGATTTCCTCCCAGAGCTTGCACCTCTCACCGCTTCCCACACCCAAATCCCTCATTTCCACCCCAGAGCTCTCACATCCTGTCTCAACCCAGTGAGGGTAAGGCTAGACTGCAGGAGTTTTTCCAGGATTCCAGAGATATCCTGGAAAAACTCTTCCGCATCCAGGGATGCATTTGTTGTTCTGCTTTTTTTTTTTAGTGGAAGAGCAAACATGCTTTTTTGGTAACCCCTATATTCCTAGTTCCACGAGGAATAAGGGGGATTCCAAAAGAAGGGGCTTTTCTAACATTTGGTCCAGTCTAGACAGGCCAAATGTTGGAAAAACCTCTTCCTACATAGGAATTGGGAAAAAAAGTGGCAGTGTAGAGTGTATAAGGGCTGGGGATAGCAAGTGATGGAGAGAAGGAGAATAGAGAGGGCAGGGCTTCAAGAAAGGGGTGGGGGGTCTTGGGGGAAGGGTGGGGCAGTAGATCTTCCCTTGTTCTGAGATTTAAAAAGTGATCTTGGGTGTAAAAAGATTGGAGACCACTGGTCTAAGGTGTTAGAGAACGTTGAGAGAAAGAGAAGGGTGGAGATACAAGCTGTCATGAGAGCGCACACATGAGATTTTTCCCTCCAAAGAAAAGTGACAAAGGTCATCAAGATTCAGGGTGGAGAGACAGAACCCCAACACTGTCAGCTGATCTTTTCATTTGGTCTTGATTTAAGTTTAGTTATCCCATAACTTTGAATTAACATTTAGAATGTTAGACTCAATGCCATGGCTACAATCATTTCATTCCTTCATAAAACTGCCCCTTGCAGTTTTAAATGGTACATATTTTTCTTGTGAAAAGTTGTCATGTTCAACTCAGAGGTGACTGCATATTTAGGTAAAGTAAACCCTAAATATGCTGTTTACTACTGTTAGGATGAAAGGCAGTAAGGTCTAAAATAATTTAAACAAGGTACTGTAGTAGAAAGAAAGTTAATTACCAGGAACAGAACCATTTGTGCAATATCTCAATGAAAATTTTAAGATGTGTAAAGACATTTTGTTACTTACTTAATTTTGTTAAGTTCTAAAGCAGGGCTACTCAATACGTGACCCGTGGGCTGCATGCGGCCCAGATTTACATGGTGCTCAACACAACACGTGGCCCACAGATGGGAGCCAAAACAAAAACATAGTCAATATAATTGTCTTATGTTGATATGTGTTTTAGTAGTTAAATTCCTGGGCTGTCATTGCTCATTAAAAGTGCTGCAATATGGGTGGAAATCAGGTAAATATTGCTTTTTATTAATATCAGCAGAACTGACTTAAATGGGGCCTGTGTGTTGTGTAGTCTTGCCTTAATCTTTGTTTCATGCCCGTCAGTGTGAAAGAAGCTATTTGCATATATATTTGCATGTATATGCAGCCACACTTAAGTTGTGGCCCTCGGCATGTGCTGTAAGTATCATTGTGGCCCCCAGGGCTTCCAAAGTTGAATAGCCCTGTTCTAAAAGCAATACAAAAAATTACATTCAAGCTTATGTAATAATATTAAACTTCTGCCAACTAAGATACTTAACTTATAAAATGGGCAAATCTGAAAGGAGTCATTGGAAGAACTGCATTTTTAGATACTGGATAAGACCTGGATTTTTTAAATTGGATTTTCCAATAATTTAAAATGAACTCTCTCCAGTATCCTATTTTCCTCCTCAACTGATATGAAAACCTTAGGTCCAGTGATACTCAGGCCTTAGTGGTTTACAAGTAAAATTAGCCATCAAAATTATCCAAAAGAGCCACAGTAATGTACATTCATTGTTTCATTTGCTATTTTATACGTAAGTATTATTCTCAAAGCAAAATGACCAAGTATTCTATAATTGGTTAACAACACAGTAAACGCATCCTGATTGGTTAATGATTAAGTCACACTGTTTTAGTATCGTGATGAAAAGAGCCACAGAAGACACATTAAAGAATCACGTGAAGCTTCCTTGCCTCAGTCTAAGTATCGGAGATACAGATGATGAAGGCTCCAACAACAAACAGTGTTGCTGGAGGCACTTTAGATTGCACATCAGCCAGTAGAGGTCACCACTAACAACCACAGCAAACAAAGTTATTATATTGACTGAAGCAAGGAAGAAAATTGTGCTAATGAGCTCCCAAATTGAAATCTTTGGCACAGCTCCCTGTTGCTCCACTGGGCTAGTCCATGGGTAAATTTTTACTGATAAAAATGGTTCTAATTTCAACAAAGCCAAAATTGTTTTTTGCTGCCAGAGATCATTTGAAGAATCCACGTGGATTCTAGAGGCTGTATAATTTTGCTCTTAGTACAGGCCCAATGAAGAAAATCAAACTGCTTGTTTTGATAACAATTACACTTTAACCCACAATTCTTAAATCTCTTACTTGAGGAAAGTGAGTAAGGATGTGGTGGGGAATGCCCATTACATTGTGCAGGTAGTCAAAAGTTTCTGTAAGCTTTCTTTTGTTTGCAGTTAAAATCTTGGGGATTTTACATATGATCTGCTGAATTTCATTTCGTCGAAAACCAAGTTCAACCTGACACACCTGAAAAAAGAAATAATAAATCAGCTATAAAAATTATTTTTTCTTAACATACTGAAACTTGTTATTTTTGTAAAATAAGTTATCTATACTACTTAGATATTTTAGTCACTGGTCATCTAGCTGTGGGTACTAAAGCACAGGATGACAGGAAAGGGATCACATGAGGATTACGCAAAATGCAGGACAATGTAGCACTTTAAAGACTAACAAGATGGTTTATTAGATGATGAGCTTTCGTGGGCCAGACCCACTTCCTCAGATCAAATAGTGGAAGAAAGTAGTCACAACCATATATACCAAAGGAAACAATTAAAACTTTTTTTAATTGTTTCCTTTGGTATATATGGTTGTGACTACTTTCTTCCACTATTTGATCTGAGGAAGTGGATCTGGCCCACGAAAGCTCATCATCTAATAAACCATCTTGTTAGTCTTTAAAGTGCTACATTGTCCTGCATTTTGCTTCAACTACCCCAGACTAACACGGCTACATTTCTATCACTATGAGGATTACGGATTGTGATCCCTCTTTCTGGGACATCTGGTATTTGCCACTGTCGGCAGACAGGAAACTGGGCTAAGTGGACCTTTGGTCTGACCTAGTATGGCCATTCTTATGTTCTTCAAGTTCAGACTGTAAACAGCTTAGGGGTAGAGACTGAGTTGCTTTATGTTATAGATCACCATGAACACTGTTGGTGTTCAACAAGGGTATAAAAAGGCACATGATCTGGTAGGTTGTTGAACAACAAAACTTGCACTTTCTTACTGAAGTGTAACCAAACTGAGGATCTCAAAGCACTTTATAACCATAGTAAATGTAATCTTAACTCATGTCAAGTAGAAGAATTATTATTCCCATTTTACAGATGAGAAAACTAAGCACAAAGATCAAAAGATTTACCCAAAGTCACATAATAAGTCTGTTGGAGAGCCAAGTAAACATTCCAAGTGATTTAACTGTATTCATATTTACATTCTCAGATTTTTTAAATTGTATTAACTGTGTTTACCATCTGAAGCCTGTGATGCACAGGTTCATTAACAGGCAACTTTTTATGCCTCCACTTCCATCCTGATTAGTGGTTGATGACACAAAACAAAACAAAGGAAACACAAGAAACAATATTTTTTTCTTTTAACTTCAGAAGGTTATCAGTTGGGTGATAAGGAATGAATAAAAATTAGAGGGAAATGGTAAGACTTACTTCCAGATATACTATCCCTGTACAATATAACCACCTCCACTAGCCCAGAAGCAGAGTTCACAAGGCAAAGCATAATTCACAAGGTCAGGTCTACACTACAGACTTATATAATTGCATTGCTCAGTGTGGATTTTTTTTGTTCATCAACACTGTGAGCAATGTAGTTATATTAAAGAAGGCTAGATTAGTATTCTTCTATGGACATTATCTGTGCTCTGATTTAATCCCAATAAACTGTTTGAGTTTTACTTCCAGCTTTCATATAATAATTTCTACCTCCATGTCCTTATTTCCATTAGCCACCCTGCCATTACCTCCAATATCTTCATTAGCCTTATTAAAAACTGAGGCAATGTATTTGATGTGGCAGCGGGCCATGCCTAGATTATTTTTAACTGCCATCCCTCAGTGGATAGTGGAACCGCTTCTTTCCTAGTTTTTATTTATATGGCTATAGAACCTTTTAATATTGGCTGTAATTCCCTTTGCAAGGTCCAACGCTGTTTGGCTTTTTGCAGTTCTCATTCTATCCTTAACTTTCTGACCTCCAAGAGGTAGTTTTCCTTCCCATATTCTTTTCCCTGTAGGCTTTCTGCTTTCTTCTAATCATCTTACGTGTTTGTTCTTCCAGGTTGGCCTGCAACCCTTCCACATGAGTATTTCCCCCTTGCTTGAGATGTAAGTTTCAGACAATTACTGCAACTTTGACAAAATAATTCCAAGCCTCCTCCACATTAAAATCCTTAAGACCTTTGGCATAGTTCACATATCTAACTAAACTCTCTTAATTTTTTCAAGTCAGTCCTTCTGAAATCAAGGATCCTAATTATAGATAATTGTATTTATTCTCCCATTTAGATTACACTGAATTAACTCATGATCACTAGAACCAAGGCTTCCCCTTACCAGCTCTTCTATGAGGTTCTCATTACTCACCAGTAACAAATCTAAAATAGCATCACCTCTTGTTGGTTCAGTGACTGTTTGGTGAAGAAATCTGTCAGCTACCACATTCTGGAAAATCTGGATTCTGCTATTATTAGTAGCACTTGTCTTCCAGTCTATATTGGGGAAGTTGAACTCTCTCATAATCACACAATTCCCAGTCGTATTTATTTCATTAAAACATTAAAGAAGTCTCTATCATATCCAAATTGGATTCCAGGGCTCAGCAGCATACCCCAATCAGTAGCATTCTTCCCCAAAGTGATTTTGTCCTAATAGACTCTGTCTTATCTATTCCCTCACTTCTAATTTCTTTACATTCAATCTCATCAATAATATATACATATTCCACGACGTTTGCCTTTATTTCTCTTTCCTTAACAGAACATTTTTGACCACTAGTACTTCAGTCATGACTACTATTCCACTAATTTTATGTTATCACTATACCATCTGGTTTTACTTCCTGCACTAACAGTTCTAATTTCTCCATTTTGTTACTCAGGCTCCTGGCATTTCTATACAAACATCTTAATTGTTGCTTCTTAGCTTCACCAACATTCCTTACCCAATTGGGTACACAATCTATTACAAGTATTGCTACTTGACTGTTAGCATCATTGGTATCAATGCTATTTTTTTTCTTTAATGTTTATTCTTCTACCCACTACTGTTCCTTTCTCCATTGTTGTGTCTTTTCTTGATTTTTCTCCCTTGATGTTAAAATCAGCCAGATGACATAAGCATTCACCAACCATCTCCCCTCAGTTTCTACTTTAAAGCTCTTTTAATCAGTTGTGCCAACATCCATTCCGGACGTCTATTTTCTACCCTATTCAAGTGTAGTCCATCTCATGAGAATAGTCCCCTGTTCATGAATGCCTCCCCTTGTTAAAATATCCCAAAGCCCTCCTTATAGCACCACTGCCAGAGATATCTGTTGATTGTAATGTGGTCTCATTTCCTCTAAGGAGAGAGAGATTCTCAATGAAGATTACCTGAACCTCTATTTCGTAAGTGTCTTCCCCAGTCTGGTAAAGTCTCTCTTGACACTTTTCAGCAAGAATCCAGATGTATCATTTGTTCCGACATGAAGGAAATCAGTGGATTTTTTCCTGCTCTCATTAGGGTCCTCTTCAGCCTTAGGTTCACTTCCTGTATCTTAGCTCCTGACAGCACACCCTTCTATTCTCTGGACCAGCCTCATGAAGGAGAAATAGAGCTCAGGAATAGGTTTGCCGAGTTGGAGAATAAAGAGGGGGCAGAACAGGCTGGTCTTTTCCTCCAATTGGTTCCATGCTTCAACATGCCTCTTTTCTCATTCAGAAGTCTCCCCTTAGAGTTCTTCAGTCCAGCTTCCTTCTGCCAATCATGACTTTTCCCTTTAGCCTCCTCCTGCCTTCCCTCCATCAGTTGTGATGGATTTTCCATCACTGACAAGGTTTAAATAAATATGGGATTTTTTTGAGAGAGAGAGATTCTGGCAATTATTTCGAGGAAGTTCTGTGGCCTGTGTTGCACAGGAGCTCAAACTAAAGGATCACTGAGTCCCTTCTAGCCTTAGAATCTATGAAACTCTTGATCAGTAGGTTGGTAGTGGATAAGTTTTTACTATTGGACAGTTGTTAGATAGCCTGATGGTTATTAGGGCATCCATAACTGAAAGTCGCCCTGCCTCTGCCATGAAGGTTTCTTGCCTGTGCCTACTATTTATTAGCTTTTATGTCTGTGTATTTCTAATTAGAACAGCTATACAATATAGTGACTTCTTAGATGCTTTTTAAACTTACCTGCCAATTTTCTTTTATAGGCTCAAGACTGCCAGTCAGTAGCCTTGGAAGACTAATTACTAAATCTCTGGTCTGTAATTTAGAAATGGGAAAGATGATAGGTATAGAAAGCAAAACTGTTAGAAATCCATCCATGCAAATCAGATACATATTTTGCATTCACAAATTTTGTTTGTGTTTTTATGTACATATGCGCCTGAATTTCAATGTTAGTCTAAGGAAATTAATTCACATTTGAAAATCCATTACATTTCTAGCACCAGCATTAGAGAGTCTGAAGAAAAATGAAAAAAAATGAGAAAGAGGTACAATAAATAGTTGGAGTCACATTTCACCTTTTGGAAAAGGATGGGATTGAAAGGTAAGATAAAACAGCAGGAAAATGAGATTAAAACAGGCCTACAGACAAAGGCATTTTGAATTCCACATCCTTTGACTGTTCTTAACAGTTGTTCTTTTGTTAAGATAGCCAATCAGTTTTGAGACATTAAGGTGCAGGTACGTGTATGGACTTTATCAACTAGTACACTTTATTCCTCTACCTCAGTGGAGGCTTTTAGCAGCATATCCTGTATTGACTTGAAGACCATAAAAAGTAGGGATGGGAAACCTTCTTTGGGTCAGGGGCTGCTGACCCATAGAAAAATCAGTTGGGGGCCGCAGACAAATGAGAAGAACATAAAACAACAAAAGAAAACCCCCCTCTCTGATGTGGCCCCTGACTGAGAAGCAGAAAGACACTCCCTACATGCCCCTCACACGCAAAAGCCTAGTAGGGCCCAGGCTAGTAGATTCTGTGCGTGCCAGCCCCATAAGGAAGGTAGTGGGGTGGCGGGGATAGCAGAGGGCTGGAGAACCAGAATGAGCTCCCCAATGCTGGGGGGCAAGCCCTGAGCATTGGGGGCCACATCCAGCCCCCGGTCTTTAGGTTCTCCGCCCCTGCATAAAGCAAAGGGCCAAACATCTCATTTGGTCTCCTGTGCAACCATGCAGAATATATCCAATACAATTCTAGGCAAAGCACAGCACTAGAAGTTAATATTGGTATGGTATGCATATACTATGTGATGTACTTATTAAGGCTTTCAATATATTGCAGCATTTAAAAATGATGAAGTCAGTTGTCTTATTTATTGCTCTAGCACTAGGATTAAGCCTCTGATACGGCATCAGATAATAAAACTGTATACACATTTTAGTGGCAGTATTTTGGGATCCTTAGAGTGCTAAAGATTCATGGTACCTGCCTGGGGGTTAATGTCATAATTTCAACAACAGCATGAGTGTGACAATCAATAACCTTGAACCTACACTATAGGAGTAACTTGAGGTTATCTATGGGCATCTTTATTTCAGGTCTTGCCTATTTTCACTGACAAAATATCTAAGTTTGTAGGGGTATATTATTTACCTTTTGCACACTTAGTCCAAGTTCTTTTTGGAAGAAACCCAACCTATTATCCAGTCTTTCCACTGAGAAAGACAGTAAAAATGGAGCTCTGGAGATCATCCGTGCAATTGCTTCTTTACCAAATTTTTTTGATTTTAGGTAAGCCACTCTAGGAAAGAACAAAAAATAAACCCAGTGATAAACATTTTATCGTCTCCATTTATTCCTCTAGTTACTCAAATTCCTCAGTGATATCTTGCAAACAGACAGATGTTTTAATATTAACATACAACTATGCCAAAAATAATTAGGGGGGGAAATCTGCAGTTATCATAAAAGCAAAATACCATCCCTTCCAATTATCTATAAGCAAAATAACATGAGACCAAAATGTCAATACTGAAGACAGATTTTAATTCTTTCCAGCTGTACTTAAAATACAGGTTAACATAGTTATCTGCTTAAGTATCAGCCTGTCTCACAGATTAAGAATGCACTAATGAACATCATGGCATGTGGATATGACTTGCTTTAACAGAATCCATTTTCATTGCTTTGATCAAGCTGAACAAGGAGCTCAATACAATCCTCCCTCACACAATCCTATTATGCTAATACAGGCAGTCCCCAACTTACGCAGATCCGACTTATGTCGGATCCGCACTTACGAATGGGGCTTTTCTCGCCCCGGAGCTCACGGGCAGCAGGTCGCCACCTGTGTCCTCCGGGGCGAGAAAAGCTTCTCCCGGTCTCCCTGGTCCGCTGCGGGCGTGCTCCAAGGCTTTGCTCCCCGTCTCCCTGCAGACCGGGGGACAGGAGCAAAGCCGCGGAGCACACCCGCAGCGGGACAGCCCAAGCGCGCCTGGGCTGTCCCGCTGCGGACGTGCTCCGCGGCTTTGCTCTCCGTCTCCCTGGTCTGCAGGGAGACGGGGAGCAAAGCCTTGGAGCACGCCCGCAGCGGACCAGCAGACCAGGGAGACGAGGAGCAAAGCCTTGGAGCACGCCCGCAGCGGACCAGCAGACCAGGGAGACGGGGAGCAAAGCCTTGGAGCACGCCCGCAGCAGACCAGGGAGATGGGGAGCAAAGCCTGGGAGCACGCCAGCAGTGGGACAGCCGCGGCGCACCTGGACTGTCCCGCTGCCCGTGTGCTCTGCAGCATTGCTCTGCATCTCCCAGGTCAGCAGACCAGGG
Organism: Pelodiscus sinensis; assembly: GCF_052426305.1. Classification (NCBI taxonomy): domain Eukaryota; kingdom Metazoa; phylum Chordata; order Testudines; family Trionychidae; genus Pelodiscus; species Pelodiscus sinensis. The sequence continues at coordinate 40,888,124 of NC_143053.1, read as the reverse complement.
AGACGGAGCAAAGCCGTGGAGGACTTGGGTGGTCCAGCCACCCCCGTCTTCCTGGTCTGCTGGGGGGGGGGGGTGCAGCTAGTGCCCCCCCCCCCGCCAGCAGACCAGGCTTTTCTTGCCTACCCCTGGGGTAGAGCAGCTGGGGGCTGCCAGGTTGGTCCCGCAGCGCTGCTCCGGACCAACCCGGCAGCACCCCAGCTGCTCTGCCCCAGGCGTCCCTAAGTCAGCCACTACTGAAACTGACCAGCGGCTGACTACAGGAAGCCCGAGGCAGAGTTGCTCTGCCCCAGGCTTCCTGGAATCAGCCGCTGATCAGTTTCAGCAGCAGCTGACTTGGGGACGCCTGGGTTTCTTAAGTTGAATCTGTATGTAAGTCAGAACTGGCATCCAGATTCAGCCGCGGTTGAAACTGATCAGTTTCAGCAGCGGCTGACGCCAGTTCCGACTTACATACAGATTCAACTTAAGAACAAACCTACAGTCCCTATCTTGTACGTAACCCGGGGACTGCCTGTACACCAGGAGTAGAAATATCATACAATGCTGCACAGAGATAAACCTTCCACACAAAAAAAAAGAAAAGAAAAGAAAATATTTTTATAACAGTTGAAAATTATTTTTGTTGTAACAGATCTCTGCTTTTGGTCACTGGTTCCAGGATTTAGTTATAAAAACACCAAGCTGTCAGAAAACAGAAAGAATTGATCAACAGTCTTCCAAGGGAGCTGAGGTGGAAAAACCTAACTGGCTTCAAGACTGAGCTTGATACATTTATGGAAGGGATGGTATGATGAGGCTGCCTACAATGGCACATAGCTGACCTGCAACTCCTAGCAGCAAGTATTTCCAGTGATGTGATATTAGATAGGGAGGGTTCTGAGTTACAATGGAGAATCCTTTGCCAATTGTCTTGCTGGGGGATTTTGCCCACATTCTCAGGGTCTAGCGGATTGCCCATTTGGGGCCAGGAAGGAATTTTCCCCTGGATCAGATTGGCAGAGATCGTTGGGTTTTTGCCTTGTTCTTCAGCAGGGGGTTACAGGTCACTTCTAAGGGTTTAAACTAGTGTAAATGGTGGAGTCTCTGGAATTTGAAGTCTTTAAATAATTATTTGAGGACTTCAGTAACTTAGCTAAAAGGTAGGTATATTGCAGGAGTGAATGAGTGAGGTTATGTGGTTTGTAATGTGCAGGTGGTCAGACTAGATTATCATGATGGTCCCTTCTGACCTTAAATTATAAAAAAATGTTATTCATAGACTTTAACAGAGGTTTATGTCCTCTCCAACTCTTACCCTCCATCCCAGTTTGCTAAAGTTAATGAAAATGAAATTTTATTTAAAATCCTACCCAAACTCATGGTCCAATTTTACAGTTTCAAATGTTTACATCTGAAATTTTCACTGTCATATAACCTCGGGGATCCCAACCCAAAAGAAGATTGTGGGAAGTTACAAGGTTGCTGGGGGAAGGAGGGGTTTATGGGATTGCAATGTTCATTTCTGCACTACCTTCAAGAACTAAGCTCAACACAGTAGCCAGCTGGAGGAGGTTCCAGGGGTAGGTCTTACCCTCTACCCACAAAAAAAGCAGCCATGCAAGGGACAGTTTCCTCTGGGACTAACAGCTAGGAGCCACCAGCTGGAGTGCTCCTCACAACAAGGGGAATATCAGACCTATAGCAACTTGAGGGCCTGAAAAATCACCCCATGTACTACAGATCTGATGTGAGGCCTGAGACCTAGACAACAGTGGTCAAGACTTTGCTAATATAAAGCAAAGTTAAGCTTTGAGTAAGAGTAGGGCTTACTCTCAGGACTTGGCACAAAAAGGGTTGGTAGTGCAAAACCACTAATTGGTGCTAGGCACAGGCTGTATGCACATTCCAGAGATATGGTAACATCATCTCATTAAGAAACATCTTGGAACCCACATGCTCCTCACAGATAATAAGGATATACAGACCCAGGTTCAAGTCAGGGTCTAAAATGACAGCATGATAGACAGAGGGGTTTTGATCGAACCACCACGTGCAAGGTAATGCGAGGTGTTTAGGCAACGTCAGAGAGTGGCAACCTGATACAGCAGGAGTGATGCATAACTTATTTGTACCTGTGTGTAAAGATGCGTCTTGAAGGGGCTGTCTTTGTCCAGCCCAGGAGGCAACCAAGAATCTCACCGTTGACTAAGCTGAGTCCATTGTCCGAGTACACATGGGTAATGATTCAGTATAGTCTGCTGACAACTATTACTGTACTTTGTTTGACAACAAACCCGACTTATATACAGGAGGCCCATGGAGGCCTAGGGCAGGGCCGGGCAAAAGGGCTGTCAGAGGGCTGGATCTGGCCCGCCAAGCACTTTGATCTGGCCAACAGCAGCTCCCAGCTCCACCACAATGCGTTACCTGGGAGCCACTGGGGAAGTGTGAGCCCTTTCAATTGCTTCTAATTAAAGGACTCCTGTCTTCCAGGTGGCTGCCAAGCAACATGGTAGCAGCTGCCCAGAAAGCGCAAGCCCCTTAAACTGCTGCTATTTAAAAGTCTCACAACTCTTGGAGCAGGAGCCTGGAGCTCTTTAAATAGCAGCAGTTGAAAGGGATTTCTACTGGATAGTACCCCAATGCAGAGGGGTGAAGCCATCTTCCACCTTAGCTGTTGGACAGCAGGCATCTGAATACTAGAGACCCTAACTCAGAGCTATCTTACTTTCCTCTCTCAGGCCTAGTATATACTAGACCAGGAAGATCGGCTTAAGGTACGTAAATGTAAAATACGTACACTATGTAAAATACATAGCTGGAGTCGGCTTACCTTAAGCTGATCCTTTGTGGCCTTCCACTGTGTGGATGCCAACGGGACCAAACACTCCCATCAACTTCCCTTACTCCTTGTGACTGCAAGGAGTACAGATGCTGGTGGGAGCTGCCCTCAGCATTCAATTTATGGTTTATACTAGATCCGCTAAATTGAATGCCAGAAGATCAACCTCTGGAGCATTAATCCAGGGGTAACCTCAGAGCCTAGTCATTGTGTCAGTAGGAGTAAAGAGCCAATCGCAAGTTTCTCTCACACAACCAACTAGCTATCAGAAGAAAGAAGAGTCTCTGCTATCCTATGTACATTTTTTAATCCACCTCCCCAATTAACTGTTGCAACCATAATGTTATAGCAACTCAGAGCTTCCCCAAGCAACAAAGTAAAATTGACCTAATTCTTGATAGTCTGTTGCCAATCAGGTTCTAAAACAAAACTCATTTTTATTGTATTTTGCTTTGTTGTACTTCTTTAACTTGAAATTTGCTAGATGCTCAGTTCCTTGTAAAAAACCTAATATTCTACTAAAACTGATTGCAGAGGTCTCCCATTTCAGAAGAAATCTCCTATTTACCCCTAATAACTGGATTTTTCAAGTCCAGTTTAAATATATCATAAACTCAGAATTATCAATTCCAACATTTTAAAAGCACAAGATGGCTTTTAAAATGTCACCATGTAAGTAAAAAAACTTTTGGGTTCTTTTTCCTTGCTTTCTTGGAGTCATTAAGGTTTCATGTTTTCAAACTTTTCTACAAAACCACAAGAGCTAGAAAAATTAAATTTAAGAAAGTACAACTTACATTTTTATGTGGTCACCTGACACTAAGAGCTGGCACTCTTACGACTAACTTCTTAAATTTTGTGAGCACTGGCAACCCCATAAAATCCAATTCTTAGAGGGGTCAGGAGTTTTATAAACTATGTTAAAAGATTTAAGTCACCATTACCACTATTTCAAAATAAACATATCTGGTGCAGCTGCACTACAGACACTGATTTGCAACTGTCAGAATTGTTATGAATACGGAATGTTTTGACTTTTACAGTGTTTATCTCCAGTAATAAATGCCAAATCTATTGAAACTTTTGTTTTGTTTCCTGGCAACATGTGATCCATAACAATAAAACATTCCAGAGAGTGATGTAATCGATATTGTGTCCATCTGTATTTAAGTGTTTAAGCACAGGTGATGTTGCTCCTTTCATTCAAAGGAAACATTAGCTATTTATTCAACATACAGCTTGCTATATCGTCTGCACTACAAGCTTATTATAAAAGTGGCATGCAAGCATTTATGAATACCAAATAAAAGGATAAACTCACTCAGATCAAATGTTTCGTATATTCAAAATGAACCTTTTTTTTTTTAAAAACTTTGTAAGCCAGATGGCCTTACAGGACATTCACCAACATGAAAATCTGACTTCACAGCTCAGTTAGCCTGACTTTATAATCTTTTCAACATACCCTCCTTAGGATAATAAACAGCTACAGACCCTCCAAAATAAACATACTACCACACAGTTCTACCTGCAAATCTGAAACCAGTTTTAATGTGCTATAGGTGTCATTTCTGGATAGACATATTGCTGTTCCCTGGGGGAAAGGGTGTTAATCTTGTGGTAGCTACCAAGAGTGCGATAGTTACAGATCTATTAGCATGACTACTCTAAACTACACATATTCACAGGATAATTAGTATCAATGCAGGTTGGTGCATATCTCAGAATGCAACTCATCACTACCCAGGGCTTTTGGGAAATTTTGGCAATACATAGTGGGACAGAAACTAGGTAGGCAAGGGTGACTGAAAGCCACCACTGCCATAATGTCATCTGTATCACATAATTCTCATGCCTTTTTTTCCCCCCAAAATCCTACAGACATATGCAGTAGGGATGTTAAAGTGGGTAATTTGCTTACTGTGTAGTCAATAGAATTTTTATGAAGTCCACGATCAGTTGATAAGGGAAGTTAAAAAGCTCGGTCTTGCCTTGCGCAGGGTTCATGAGCTACTTCTTCTGCAGTTTAATAGTAGTAAGAGCCAGGAGGGCAGGCAGGCAGCCCAGCTCAGTCCCAGCTCATGACCAAGAGCCAGGTGGGAAGGCAGCCTGGCTTCTACTACCTTTTTGGGATGTTAGCGACTAGTTGACTAGCTAATATGCAAATGATTATCGGATAGTCAAGCAGCAACTCGACTAGTCGTTTTCCCTTCCCACCTCTATCCGTCTCAGTGGGGGGCAGAGGAGGCAGAGGCACAGTGGGGAAATGGCACGAGCCCCCACTCGGGCTGTTCCCACTGGGGGTGCTTCTGCTTTTGAAATGTATGACAGACCTCTGGGAAAAAGCAGTCCTGGTTAGCTGTGCCTCTGCATTTTAAATGTAGTAAGAGCCCAGTGGCTTAAAATGCAGAGCCGCGGTGTAGGTGGCTCCAGAGCCGGCACGAGCCATGACTGCTCAGTCCCTACTGGAATAGGCTCCTGGAACTACCCATACTGCGGCTCTGCACAGTGGCGCTTATCAACAAACAGTTGATACAATTTGTATCAACTATATGATTAGCCAGATAATTGCATTATAACATCCTTACTACATTTTAAATGCAGAGGTGCAGCAGGACTCTACATTTAAATGCATGTAGTTGATAGCATTAATTTATAAGCTTTTACTTATCGATTAATCGATTACTCAATACATCCCTAATATGCAGGCCTCCTCACTGTTCACCACTGACAGAAACATGAAGCCAGGGCAGCTCTACACTATTTACTTCTGGGGAAATTCTGTACCATGCTGAATTTTACAGAAATTAATGTCATGTGTGCAGAATGTTCTGTCCCCCAGAGAAATGGTCTGCAGTGTTGCTGGCCAATAATAGGGAGCTGCTGGACCCTGCAGAGCCCAGCTAACATTGGCAGGGGGTGAAGGGCAAGGGAGTTAGAGGTTCTGACAGCTGCAGTTCCCAGCATGCTCTGAGGGAAGGAGATAGGTTTTGTATGGAGTTGCCTGCACACTGAGACTGAACATCACCCTGCGCTCAGAGATGTCCAAGGAACAGGTGTCTAAAAGGTGAGAGTCTGGTCCCCAACTGGACTCATGGGGGGCAGAGAAACAAACTGCATTGTCATAGGGATCTCTCAACTCCCTATTCCTTTTAGGGTTTTCATTGTTGCAGACAGGTATTTTGAAATAAATCAAAACAACTGAAACTGCCATAATTACATAGTGTTATTTTGACAAATAAAATGGGCAGAATTTTAAAATATTACATACAGAACTTTTAATGTTTTGGCACAGAATTCCCCCAGGAATAATTAAGCATTGCAAGCACAGGCCCCGTGATCCTCCAACATTTGCAGAGCCACAAGAAGTGTGAAAATAGGAGGATTTCTTGGAGGACAAAGTGCAGTGCAACATAATGAGAACCAATTCAAGGTTGCTCATGGTGTTCTAGCTGCAGATGGTGGTGCACATGTTCTGGATCCAAGAAATGAGCACTGTTTATATCAGATGATAATGAAGACTTGGGATGATGATTAGTGGCTGTATATGTTTCAGATGTGCAATGCACCATTCCTGGACACATTCGCGTGCTGAGCTCGTCCCCTAGTGCAAAATGAGAGCACTGACAGAAGAATTGAGTGGCAACTGCACTGTGAAATCTTGTAGCAGATTGCTACTTATCAGTTGGAATCCATTTGGAGTTTGGAAATCCATCACAGGAGCTGTTGTCATGCTAGTATGGAGGGCCACCTGTTGTCTCCTGCTATGTAAGACTGATTATGGACAACATACAGGACATAGTGGATATACCTAAAGCTATGAGGCTCCTGAAATGCAGTAGAGAAACAGATGACATGCATATTCTTATTTTGGCACCAGTTTGCTTTGCCCATATCAGAAGAGACTAAATTTCCAAAGTTACGCAACCACTGATGAATCACCAGGAATGCATCTTCAGGAAAATATACTGCTCAAGAAAGGTTCATGATATGTGCATCTTTAAACACACAGGACTTTTCAGAAAGCCAAGATCTCCCAGGATCATTCTTGGCATTTCTGTGTTCCCAATGATAATTTGCTGGTTGAGAAAGATTTTCTGCTTATAGCTATCTGCTACCTTGGCTCATGAAACTGTACACCAACTATCTCAACAGCACCAAGGAAAAATTCAGTTATCGGCTCAGCAAGTGCAGAATGATAACTTAATGTGCTTTTGATAGATTAAAGCAACACAGATATTGTCTGCTCACAAGATTAGATCTCACTGAGAAAAATGCCCCAATGATTATAGCTGCCTGATCTCTTGCATAATCGCTGTCAAGAACGGGGGAAGGGGGAGGAGGAGGAGGAATTTGCTGTTGGGACTGGAAGTAGAGCAGCTGTCTGCTGAATTGAACAGCCAGACACAAGGGCTATTAAAAGAGCTCAATAGGGAGCTATATGATGCTGGTGCTGACAAGCGGAGGAGGCTTTGAAAGGAAAATAACAGTGAACAAGAGTAAAGCGTTGTGGTATACTGTGCTCTAGTTGGCCCTACTGTAAATTCCCAAACAACTGTGAAATGTTTAGTGCGTAACACCATCAGACACCATTTTATCACACATGGATCTATTAGTTGTGTCACACTATACAGTAACATGTAAATTGGTTTCTTTCAGTTGAATTTATAGTCTAGTTACATTTTAAAGACTAACAAACATATAAATCAGGCATGTCAAACTTGAAGCCTACTAAGGGCCACACAAATGGAAACTGATAGCTTTCAGGGACACCAAAGAAAATGTACTTCCATTGGAAAGTTGTAATTATTTATTATTATAGATTATGTTTTAGGTATATTTTATAATATTTTTTCAGGTCTTGTTTTAATATAATACAATAATTTGATGTGTAAAATTGTTATTTATTCAAATTTATATTTAAATTAAAAATTATTGTATACGGTACTTTTAAATTTTGTATATGATACATAACTTGTTTTGTTGAAATAAAAACAAGTATAGACCATGGTCAATCAAATAGAACAGGCTTCTGTGAAAATTTCAGATACTTTGTAAGTTTGAGATTTTGCATAAACATATAATTATTTGTGCAACTACAAAAAATGACATACATTTGCTATAAAATTAATATACATTTTGTGATTTCATTGGGAAATAAATATAAACCAAAACATTAACAAAATATCCCCCTTCACTCCCCCAGAACCAGGTACTCCCATATCCCCATTCTAACCCAATTCCCATCTGCTCCCCTAGAGCACCTGCCTCGCTCTAACCCAATGCCCTCAGACACTCCCAGCCCCTCTCCCCCATAACTAATGTCTGGGTCCTGGAGCCAGCATCTCCACCATCACACATTTCTTCCTCAGGAGCTGGGGAGGCGTGAGCATAACAGCCAGCTGTGAGCAGGCACTTGATGCTTGTACAGAGCAGCCCAGCCAACCATGATCTGCACTCGGCCATGTGCTCCGAGCGGCCAGTGGGCTGCCCTTTATTCTTTTATAAAATGTAGTGGAAGGCCACAAAAAATTTTGATTGGGCCACATGCAGCCCACCAGAAGCCTGTTTGACATGCCTGATATAGATGGTATCATGAGCTTTTGTGGGCACAACCCACTTCCACCCACGAAAGCTCATGATATCATCTACATAAGGGGTGGGCAATAATTTTTGCCTGGGGGCCACTTCAAAAATTTTTGAAGTATCCCTGGGTCACTGCGGAAGGTGCGGGGCCAAAACAGGAAGGGGTGGGACTACCCAGACCATGAATAGTCTGGAGTGGGGGAGTCCCTTTGCCCTCTCCTTCCCACTAGGCACCCATGTCTCTGGTAGGGCAGGAGGCAGCTTCGACGCTCCCCCACCCCTAAGCCAATCAGGGGTTGAGGACGGGGAAGCGTGGGAAGCCTCCTCTTGCCTTTTCGAGGAGTACGTGGCACGTGGAAGCACCATGTGCTGCTCGCAGGGTGGGGGCAGAGCAGAGAAAGCTTTACGTGCTCCCCCACCCCAAAACCCTAACTGGCCTGAGGGCAGAGGAGCAGCAGGGTCTCCATGGACTGGATCCGACCCATGGAGGCCCTTTTGCCTACCTCTGATCTACATGTTTTGTTAGTCTTTAAAGTACTACTAGACTGTTGTGTTGTTTTTTAAGTTTTTCCTGTTACAGACTAACTCAGCTACCCCTCTGAAGCTTATAAAAAAGGTTCTATACTATACCATTCCTTTTTGCATCCCTGTTTCCTTTCTCCTTTGGCGAGTTGGGCAGGCAGGAGTTTTTGTAAAAACATATCAGATGTGCACACAGTGCCCGCTCTATATCTCAGCTAGTACTGGATAATCAGAACCTCAATTCTAAAGAAGTTGGCATTACTGAAGTGATAGATCACCCCATGTTTTGTTGCAGATTTTCCATTTCCCAGTCATAGTAGAGATTTGGGAATAACATGGCTTTCTCAACTAAAAGTCTTATACGTGTTCGGATGTTGTGACTGTGAGCACCTGGAAAGGCAGTCTGCTCAAGGCAAAGTTGGCCTTGAATCTTGATATCTATGGCTTCAGTTGAATGGCTTGTGTGAAAATTGGAAGAACAGCTCAGAGAGACCTGTTTCCTGTTCTTTAGGATAGAATCTCATGGCAGCCTGAAGGAAAAAGTCCACATGGCAGAAAGAAAGCCAGGCTTGAAGGGTATCTTCAGCCTTCGGCTACTTACTGCTTCAAGTGCCTTCAAGAAAGTAAGGGTGATTCTTGTGTTGTGTGTTAGTTTTATTTAAAAGTTTTTCGAAGTATTATTTTAATAGGTAAGTTCTCTCATATGAATGTAGTTTTTTGCTGTGCGATAATGTGAAAAACAGTTAGGTTAACTAGCTAAGTAAATGGGCAGTTAGGAAGCATTACAGATTGCTTACAATAAATGTATTAGGTATCTTGTTAGTCTTTAAAGTGCTACATAACTTTTTTTCTTTTTGTTTTACCAAGATCAGATTAACACGGCTACCTTTCTATTACAATAAATTTGATATGCTCAAAATCTTTTTTACTTGTTATTCATTAAAGCAATGTGTTACTCATTTGCTATAGCTATAACAGTGGTTTTTAATGCTTGAATGAAATATAGTGATGACATTCATATTTAGGTTGTATAAAATTAATTTCTCTCGTGTTTTATAAAACTTACATATTTAAGAATTTGACATTTTTTATATAAAAGACATGAACCTAACGAGAATGGGATATGAACAAACTAAAGAAAAAAAATATTTAACAGAATATAAACCACAAAACTGGTAGGTAAGGTCCCATGGGAAGCAAGACTGAGGGGAAAAACAACTGAAGAGACTTGGCGGTTTTTCAAAGGGACATTGTTACAGGCCCAAAAGCAAGCTATTACGCTGCGTAGGAACGATATAAAATATGGCAAAAGACCACCTTGGATCAACCAGGAGAACTTGCAAGATCTAAAAATAAAAAAGGAGTCATAAAAAATGGAAACTAGGACAAATTACAAAGGATGAATATAGGCAAACAATACAAGAATGCAGGGGCAAGATTAGAAAGGCAAAAGTATAAAATGAGCTCAAACTAGCTACAGGAATAAAGGGAAACAAGACGACTTTCTATAAATATATTAGAAGCAAGAGGAAGACCAAGGACAGGGTATGCCCATTGCTCTGTGACAATGAGGAAACAGTAACAGGAAACTTGAAATGGCAGAGATGCTTAATGACTTCTTTGTTTCAGTCTTCACCGAGAAGTCTGATGAAGGAATGCCTGACATAGTGAATGCTAGTGGGAAGGGGGTAGGTTTAGAAGATAAAATAAAAAAAAGAACAAGTTAAAAATCACTTAGAAAAGTTAGATGTCTGCAAGTCACCAGGGCTTGATGAAATGCATCTTAGAATACGCAAGGAGCTGATAGAGGAGGTATGTAAGCCTTTAGCTATCATCTTTGGAAAATCATGGAAGACAGGAGAGATTCCAGAAGATGGGAAAAAGGCAAATATTGTGCCTAGCTATAAAAAGGGAAATAAAAACAACCCAGGAAACTACAGACCAGTCAGTTTAACTTCTGTGCCAGGAAAGATAATGGAGCAAGTAATTAAGGAAATCATCTGCAAACACTTGGAAGATAATAAAGTGATAGGGAACAGCCCGCATAGATTTGTAAAGAACAAATCATGTCAAACCAACGGATAGCTTTCTTTGATAGGATAACAAGTCTTGTGGATAAGAGAGAAGTGGTGGACATGGCATACCTAGACCTTAGTAGGGCATTTGATATGGTCTCGCATGATATTCTTATCAATAAACTAGGCAAATACAACTTAGATGGAGCTATAAGGTGGGTGCATAACTGATTGGATAGCTGTTCCCAAAGAGTAGTTATTAACGGTTTACAATCCTGCTGAAAAGAAGTAACAAGTGGGGTTCTGCAGGGGTCTGTTTTGGGACAGGTTCTGTTCATTATCTTCATCAGCAATTTAGGTATTGGCATAGAGAGTATGCTTATTAAGTCTGCAGATGATACCAAGCTTGGAGGGATTGCAATTGCTTTGGAGGACGGGGTGATAATTCAAAATAATATGGAGAAATGGTCTGAGGTAAACAGGATGAAGTTTAATAAGGACAAATGCAGAGTGCTCCACTTAGGAAGAAACAATCCATTTCACATATACAGAATGGGAAGTGACTGTCTAGGAAGGAGTACGGCAGAAAGGGATCTAGGGTTTATAGTGGACCACAAGCTGAATATGAGTCAACAGTGTGATGCTGTTGCAAAAAAAGCCAAAATGATTCTAGGATGCATTAACAGGTGTGTTGTGAGCAAGACACGAGAAGTCATTCTTCCGCTCTACTCTGCAGTGATTAACCCTCAGCTGGAGTACTGTGTCCAGTTCTGGACACCACATTTCAAGAAAGATGTGGAGAAATTGGAGAAGATTCAGAGAAGAGCAACAAAAATGATTAAAGGTTTAAAGAACATGACCTATGAAGGAAGACTGAAAGAATTGGGCATGTTTAGTTTAGAAAAGAGAAGATTGAGAGGGGACATGATAGTGGTTTTCAAGTATCTAAAAGGGTGTTCACAAGGAGGAAGGAGAAAACTTGTTCATCTTGGCCTCTGAGGATAGAACAAGAAGCAATGGGCTTAAACTACAGCAAGGGAGGTTTAGGTTGGATGTTAGGAAAAAGTTCCTGTCAGAGTGGTTAAACACTGGAATAAATTGCCCAGGGTGGTTGTGGAATCTCCATCTCTGGAGATATTTAAGAGTAGGTTAGACAAATGTCTATCAGGGATGGTCTAAACAGTACTGAGTCCTGCCACGAGGGCAGGGGACTGGGCTCGATGACCTCTCAAGGCCCCTTCCATTCCTAGTATTCTATGATTTAACAGAAAAATGACTGTCATTAAAGTGAAGTTTGCTTTTCGGTGTGCAGGGACACAAACACAGGGTGAAAGGCATTTGATAATACTACATAAAGGTGTAATCCACTGCCCATTGATTTAAATAGAAATCTGAAGTCTTATACTGCATGACAACTGTACTTTTCTGGGAACATAAGCACTATTATTCAATCTACCATTTCAGTTCTAATTTGGGCAAAAGAAGAATTAACTGAATGCAACATTTTCTGTCGTCAGTTTTCTATAGACTCACAACTGAATCTATATTGACTCTACAGGGATATGAGACATAACTCCTCAAAAGGACAGGGGAACCAGAGTGATACCATATGTTAGGAGAAACTCCCACTCTTGCATGCACATGGCATCTTTGGCTTTGCTCCAGGGTCTTTGATTTCCAGAGAAGTCAGAAACCCAAAAGCAATGAAGCCATCTAATGGTGCTATCCAGTCTACTTTGTATTTGTGATATTTGTAGTGCATTAGTGAACAGACCAAGACTAAAAGTAGTCTTTCCAAAGTAGGAAACTAAAAGGTTCTACGTTGCCAGAGACATCATGATCTTTTAAAGCTCCCATTGCCACCACGTTGCTATTCAGGACAGAATACTACGTACAAGCTGTTTATTTCAACTTATGGTGTCACTGAGGGCCACACTATGAACTTATTTAATTCAAGACATTCACATACTCTATTTACTTGAAAGGGTGAAAAAAAAGGACATTTTTATCGTTACGTAACTGAGGAGCTCTGCTGTCATATATATTACATAAAGCTACAATCAGAACCTATCTGGTCAATTTCTTTCACTATTTTGCAACAAGGCAAGCAAGCAATTCAGTTTTTTCAGAAGATGAAGGTATCATCCAGTGTACTGTTTCTTTATTAGATGCAAAGAATGGTCCTGTTTTGTTCTATATTTTAACTAGGGTGACCACATTTTCCCTTTGCCAAATTTGGAACAGCGGGGGGGGGGGGGGGAGAGGGAGAGGAGGGGAGCAGAGCAGGGCAGGGCTGCCAGCGCTCGGGGCTTTAGCCCAAAGGTGGGGGAGGGGGGCGCTGGCACTCAGGGCTTCAGCTCTGCAATGGGAGGGGAGCCACTGGTGCTCGTTACTCCAGCCCTACAGTGTGGGGGAGAACAGCCGCTGGCACTCATGGCTCAAGCCCCACAGTGGAAGAGGCAAGGAGCCACCAGCACTCAGGCTCCAGAGGCTGAAGCTCTGAGTGCCGGCAGCTCCCCACCCACTCTAGCACCACTGCAGGGATGAAGGGCAGCCCTGGCAGCATGCAGGGTGTGGAGGGAAGGAGAGCCACCAGTGCATGGGGCATCAGCAGCTGAAGTCCTGAACTCTGCTGGTTTCTCTTCTCTCCCTTCCCCCCTACTACAAGGGAAATGTGGGACAATATGCCCATTTATAAAAAAAAAAGTCAGGACACCAGGAAGAGTTCTTAAATATACATATAACACACCAAAAAAAACCCCTTTCAAAAAGACAATCTTTCTAGAAATGCACCAAAAGAGCAAAAATAAATGTTTCAGCTACCTATATAGGAGAAAGATTGTATGGTTAAGTACAATTCGAGGTAGTTGGTAACTGTTAGTCATCCAATCTTTCTGATGCCCGCCCCCCTCTCCCTGGCTCTGGGGCAGATGCTGGGGAGCTGCAGAAGCTGGTAGGGGCGGCCTGCCAGGGAGAGGGGCAGGAGACACGCAGCACGGCCTGCCACGTCTGCCACAGCAGGAGCCTGCAGGAGCTGGCGGGGTGCATGCGCAGGAGGGACAAGTTGAACATCCTGTGAGACAGACAAGAACGGTGACGGCTTAATAGAAAGACTGTCTAATAAGGGACTGTCCCGGTAAAAATGGGATGGATGATCACACCCTAATTTTAAACCTTTTTAATTCCCACTTTGGCAACTGCTATCTCTCAGCCACTTTCACTTTAGAGAGCGCAACTGTCAGCCCACCCTGATAAGGACAGGCTAGTGTATTGGTTGGAGTAGGAAGAAAGAAGCTCGAAAGGTGTGGACTACTGGCATCCTTTTAGTAGCCTGTTGGCAAGATGCAGGAACTAAGGTCAGAGCTGTAGTCAGTAGTCAAAAGTCAAAGCCAAAGGCTAGATTGGGGGCAGGAACCAGAGCTGAGGGTCAGAGAGAGAGCGTGTCAGCCAGTGCAAAAATCAAACTGAAGTGAGGAACTAGAGTGAGCAGGGTTGCAGGAAAGGAGAGGCTCAACACAGGGGCAGGACAGAGGCAACATTGAATGCAAGGCAGAAACAGTAGAAACAAGGTAAAGTAGTAACAGGAACAAAGTAGTCACAAGCCTTGAGAAGCTAGCAGCTGCTGGTGCGGCCTTAAGAACTTGCTGGCCTCTGCATCAAATCAGGCAGCCTGCTGCACCCAGCTGTACTAATGCAGGCTTTGATTCCTAACCACAATGTAGCAATTCTACGATTTATTCAGTTTCTGTTTTGAAATTACTTTATGCTAATAGACACAACCAATGTAATAATAATAAACTCAGAATTTCCCATTGCCAGTAAAATGCAGTTCTACTAAGTTTAACTGAATCGGTTTAAAGAATTGAATAAGCCATCTCAGCAGGTGGGCAAGACATAGAAATTAGGCTACTGATAGGATGCCAGCAGTCCACATCTTTCGAGCTTCTTTGTTTTGTGTTCTCTGCTAGTGCGACTCACTCCCACAAAATAGCCAGTTAAGATAATTTTATTGTGACTTAATTTGTGTTTTTCATTCTCAGAGTAATTTTGAGCGCATATTCCCACCTGTTACAACTGTAGGGTTCCCAGACTAATAAATCTACCTGATTTTTTATTCTACCTTTTTGAGCAGTGGCAGACTTAGATATATGTGACTGCAGGATTCCAACACTCACGGGCACCACAATTAGCCCACATAATTCTGATTCCCCTCCACAGTCTCTGGACTTAATCTGGTAACAGCAATGCAAACCAATTATAATTGCATCTCTCTGCACCCTATTTAGAAAGTTGCACTCTCTCACCCCCTCATATCCTGGTTCATGTAGAGGTGGCAGACATCAGCAGGTACAGATCTGCATGAGCAGCAAGTGAGCAGGGGAACAGAAAGGTATGGGGCAACCAACAGATTTCTTGCACAGATGCATAGATATTGAGTTGTGAGAGATGAGGG